>NC_143142.1:62270454-62573484 GCF_059928025.1 Delphinapterus leucas | reverse complement strand
AAACATGAGAAAAACAAAAGCCAAGAGAAAACAAAAACAAAACGAGAACCCCCTCCCGCCTCCCAACCTGGGTGAAAAAAAATCATCCTTTTTCACCGTAAACAGGATTTGGCTTTTTTCTTCACCTTTGATTCCTTTTTCCTTTTCTCTCGTAAAGACGGGAAGATTCGGGCTGTCGTTGGTTGGTTCGGTCAGGCACCAAAACAAGAAACTCAATGAGAACTATTTGGTGCGGATTCGGTAACAGCGACATGTCCACCACAGATGACTAGAGCACCACACACGACATTTTTCTTAAGCTAACATGCTCTGGCTGCCATCCACAGAATTAGCTAGAGACCCCTACGTGGTTTCTACGTGGTCAAGAGGTATATATACAATCCTTCAAAGGACAGGATTGAGGGGCCGGGCTATCAGCTAGGACCTGCAGGATCACATCTAGATTCTCAGCAGCATGGGCCCCCCCTTCCCACCCCTGCTCTGGGCACTGCCAGCTCCCTCCCTCCCGCAAAGCAGGTGGATGGACATGGACGGACGGACGGGGCAGTCACCACTCTGGACAGGTGGGCCTCCCCCACCCCCTCCTTTCCTCAGACACGGATACCACCAACTCCTCTTTCCACAAAATGTGCTTGCAGGCTTTTCCTCTACATCAAATGGCTCAGAAGGCAAAGTTTGGCTGCAAGGGCTATGGCCGTGGGGGGACCTGGTGAAGGAAAATGGGGTGTCCACTGGCTAATTCCTCCCTCAGCTGTCAGCTCCCAGTTGTGTCTCAATGTCCACTCGGCAGATGGGGCATTTCTTGCTCATGGCGAGCCACTGGTCCACACACAGTTGGTGAAAGAGATGCATACAGGGTAGGCGCCTGGAAGAGAGGAGGGTAAGTCGGAGGAATGGTCAAGGAGAAGGGCCCCGGGCTGTGCCAGGAGCCAAGGGACACTGACTCTACTTGGGGAATGAGGAGACTCACACCCAGGACCACTGGGGGCCTGGCCAAAGAAGGTTTTGGGGGCTCTGCCACAGAGTAAGGCTGTGGCTAGGATGGGAATTCATGACAGGAAGGAAAGCCCCAAGGCCCTCCTCCTCCTGGCCCTCCAGATCAACCTGAAATGAAGCCAGGACTTTGTGTGAGATCCATTCAGGCCAAATGTCTCTCTGTTCTCCTAGCTTTGTGTCCGGGAGTCCACACCATGGGCACCACACATCTACAATATTCCACACCCCACCTTCCTAGGACAACCACAGAGCACACTTGGCACGTTCACACACGTGCACAGGCAAACAAGCACCCCTGACACACGGTGCAGGACTGATCACCAATCCCCATGAAGGAAGACGGGGGACTCAAAAGGCGGGGCTCCTACCTCACATCTTCTCCATCTTCCAGCAGAGACAGACAGATCGTGCATTTCTCATCTGTGTCTGACTCCTCCCCCTCTTCCTTCTTGCCCTTGCCCTCCTGGGGTCTTCGCTGTGTGAAGCAGAGGAAGAGCACCACTCACCTGGAGGCCCCTGTCTTTCATCCACAGCTGCCCCCTCCCTTTCAGCCTCCTTTCCCTGTGAGTCAGTCACTTTTATTTATTTATTTTTTTTGCGGTACACGGGCCTCTCACTGTTGTGGCCTCTCCCGTTGCGGAGCACAGGCTCCGGACGCGCAGGCTCAGCGGCCATGGCTCACGGACCCAGCCGCTCCGCGGCACGTGGGATCTTCCCGGACCGGGGCACGAACCCGTGTCCCCTGCATCGGCAGGCGGACTCTCAACCACTGCGCCACCAGGGAAGCCCGAGTCAATCACTTTTTAAGTTCTGAAGTAACACCCAGACTTCTGTGCGCTTCCCAGACCCTTCTCCCCGCCTCCTCCCCATGCCCCCTCCTTGCTTCAGGATACAGAGTGCAGGAGTGGAGCAGCGGAAGAGGCCAAGCAGTTTTTGTTGTTCCAGGCAACTTATGTCCCAGGTCTAAACTTTATACTGTCCTAGAGGCGTAGAGTTTAGAAAGGAATTGAGTACCTAATGAACCAATCTTTGGAAAACTATGGCTTGTGCATAAACAGCTTCCTCTTTTCTAGTCCCCTCATGCTGTCCACTCCTCCTTACATCCTTTCCAACCTATATCCTTGCCTCCAGACTTCTCCCTCCACGTTCAGGTTCAGCATGCTTCATCTATCCATCCATCCATCCTTCCATCCATTCACCCTTTTTTCCCTTCCTCCCTCCCTCCCTCCCTCCCTCCCTCCCTCCCTCCCTTCCTTCCTTCCTCTCTTTCTCTCAACTAATGTCTATTCACTTTTTCTTTCATTACTAGACGAAGGCAGATTTCCTCAACTGGGCATTACCTCCTATAATTTTTACCACACTTATTCTATGTTGTTTGATCTCTCTGCCTGTCCAGAAATTTCCTTTAAAATAGGCACTAGTTCCACTGTACACCGGAAACTAACACAACATTGTAAATCAACTATACTTCAATTTTTTAAAAAAGGTATTAAGTTTTTAAAAAGGTAAGCACTAGTTCTAATATCATGTTAGACATCATGCAAGCACTCAGTTTATACTTGTTGACTTTAATTGTCCTGTTTTAAATTCTTTGCTAATTATTTGAAGATCGTTAACTACTATGTAGAAAGTTCCAAGCTCTTGGATGGTGTGGACCACGGCTCACCCTTCTTTAGATACTGCCGCACACTTGGTCAAGTACAAGGCACATCACTGGTGCTTAAAAAAATATTCTGGGGAGGAAGGAATCTAATCAGTGAATGGAATCGGCCCACTCTCTTGATCCCATCTCCATGCTATGCAGTGAAACATTCTGATAATACTCACGGGAAGAAAACTAAACCTTTTCCCCCCTCTCCAGGGATAAGCAGACTTAAAGGTCATCTTGCCAAGAGAAATCTGAAGAGTCACAAGATAAAGATCACCCAGAGAGTGACTATGACCTTCGGGCCAGGCCTAAATGCCAGGTCTCCCCAGTCTGGTCCCTGGTCCTCAGCTCCAGAGTCTGAAGTAGTCTGGGGAATTGTGTAACCTTATTAGAACATACAAGAAAATCTATACCTTCTGCTCTCAGCCTCCCTGTGCCCTATACACCCTACTGCAATAAGTTTACCCTTAACCAGAAAATCAGAATTACATCCATAGTCCCATATAATTGTCATGGGTTTGGAGTATGAATGGAGTCATGATGATCTGCCTGCCTAAGAACCCAGCCGTGTTTGCTGGTGGAGTGACCTTCTTTTAGTTGGCCCTTTGAGAAAAGGGAATTCCATAAAAAATACCATTGAGACTATTTTCTATTGTTTTTTCCCATCATTATTCAGGATTTCCTTTTTATAGTTAACAATTTTAACTTAATAGTCCTACCTTGTTTTACTATATCTAATCTATATTTCTTTAAACTATATTGTCTCTTTTCAAATCTTATCCTATTTCTTCCTTTGTATTTTTAATCTTTTAGGTCTTCCAGTTTTTGTCTTCTCTTTTCATTATCTATGTAACTTTTATTTTAACTCTAAGTTTCTTCAGCATTTTTAATTTAATATGTATTTTAAAGGTTCCCACACAGAACCTTATGTGGGAACTGCCCCTTTTGCCCTTACCTTCTCATTTTCATTAACATTCTGTTTTCACTTTGATGATATTGACATTAATTTTGTATGTAATTTTCATATCTTTTCCTAATTCTTGTTTTTTTATATTTTCTTTTTGACTATATTTTTATTTATTCTTATCATATCATTGCTATTTTAAAATATCCTTTTTTGTTTTGTATTATTTTACTCTCAGTTTAAATTTTTAAATTTTTTTTTATATTTTGGGGGATCTTAAATGCTATCATTTTGCATTTTTAATTCTTCTTATTCCTGTTTTTATAATATTTTATTCCCCTAAGTCTCCTTTTATTCCCATAATTTTTTTAGCTCAACTCTTTATGTCATTGGCTCAGTCCATTTTCCCTTTTCATTCTTAGCATTAGTTCTTTTCCTTAACTCCTCTCGGCCTGTTGAAGTAATGACAGCTGAAGTGTGCATCTCTGGCAGGAGTGAGCCCACCCTGGTCAGGAAGGTAGAAGTTGTTCCCGGGCTCCTGAACGTACCTCACTCCCTTCCACATCCTTCTCCAGAAGCTTCAAGCTCTCCCTCCAGAGAATGATCATTTTCTCCATGCAGATGACACACTTAATTACTGAAATACTGTTGTTTCCTCTATTAACATACTATCCATGACTGACACATAATAGATGTGTCAGTAAATGTTGATTGGAATCACTGATGGGTAAATCCAGTGCCTCCATGAGGAGCATAGACCAAGGTTCATGGTCTTTGACATTGACACCATGGGTACCTGGGCAAGCCTAGAATCAAGGTGAGAGCAGCTCCCTACTCCTGAGCAGTCACCAGGTACTGGGCACCGTGCTAAGCTGTGTATACGCACTGTCCCACTGAATCCCCAGAGTCCCCCTATGGCAGCTACTAACATATCTTTCCCATTTTGCATGAAAAAGGGCAAGGGAAGGGCCAGAAAAGCCAAGTAAGCTGTCCGGAGTTACACAGCTATGAGTGGTGGTTAGGGACTGAGTGTTTGTCCCCCTCCCCCCAAATTCATATGTTGAAGCCCTAACCACCCCTCCCCCAAATTCACATGTTGAAGCCCTAACCACCCCTCCCAATGTGATGGAGATGGGGTCTCTGGGGGGTAATTAGGTCTAGGTGAGGTCATGAAGGTAGGTCCCCCATGATGGGATTGGTGCCCTTATAAGAAGGGAAAAAGACACCAGAGCTTCCTCTCTGCCATGTGAGGACACAGCAAGAAGTCAGCCGTCTGCCAGCCTGGAAGAGAGCCCTCACCAAGAACCAAATCTGCCAGTGCCTTGGTCTTGGACTTCCCAGCCTCCAAAACTGTCAGAAATAAATGTCTGTTGTTTAAGCCACCAAGTAGAAGGCATTTTGTTATAGCAGCCCAAAGACAGTAGTAAAACTGAAATTCAAAACTGGCCCCGTCTGTTTCCAACACCTAGTGCTCACAGCCACTGCAGCCTGTGGCCTCCTGAGGGGGTGAAGATGGGCTCCGGCTTGACCACCATGAGCATTTTCCTGCTCCAAGTTTCTCAGTGCTTCTCAAGCTTTTAATTCCTAAATTTTAAAAAGTATTGGGCTTCCCTGGTGGCGCAGTGGTTGAGAGTCCGCCTGCCGATGCGGGGGACACGGGTTCGTGCCCCGGTCCGGGAAGATCCCACATGCCGCAGAGCGGCTGGGCCCGTGAGCCATGGCTGCTGAGCCTGCGCGTCCGGAGCCTGTGCTCCGCAATGCGAGAGGCCACAACAGTGAGAGGCCCGCGTACCACAAAAAAAAAAAAAAGTATTTATTTACCTGTTTTCATGGCAGACTTTATTTCATAGAGCAGTGTTAGTTTATTCGAAAACTCAGCAGAAAATACAGTGTGTTCCCTCCCTTCCCCTCTCAAAACTCACAGAGTTTGCCCTATTAATATCTTGCACTAGTGTGGTACATTTGTTACAACTGATGCACCAAGAGTGATACATCATTATTAATAAAGTCCATTAATTTACATTAGGGTTCTAAGGGTTTAACAAATGCATGATGTCATGTCATGTCCACCATTACAGTAGCATAAAAAATAGTTTCACTGCCCTAAAAGTCCCCTATCATCCACCTATTCATTTGCCTATCCCTCTCCTAAAGCCCCTGGCAACAATGGATCTTTTTACTGTCTACTCTTACCTTTTCTAGAATGCTGTGTATTTGGAATCATACAGTATGCAGCCTTTTCAAGTAAGCTTCTTTCACTTACTAATATGCATTTAATACATATTTTCTGCATCACATCTATTCATGGCTTAATAGCTTATTTTTTTAAATCATGGAATAATATTCCATTGTATGGATCTACCAAAGTTTACTTACCCATTTACTTATTGAAAGACAGATTGGTTACTTCCAAATTTCTTATTTATTTGAATTTTTTTTTTAAATTTAACTCCAATTCCTGGACTCCAGTCCTACTCCAGAGTCTTCCTGGAGAGTCTTCCTCCATAGGCTTAGGGTAGAGCCTGTGAATCTGTGGCTTTAAAAGCACCCCACGCAAACCTGACGCTCACCAAGGACTGGAAACCTACGCTCTGAAGCCTTAGCTGCCTGTTTCTCCACATGTGAGACTGGACTTGGAATCTTTTCTAAGGTAAATCTTAGCCTGCAGTGCAGGTGCTCCCTTGGCCCTCCTCATTCAGATACAAACATTCATCTCTCTGTACACCCACTCACAAGTCCACATGCACACACACATACCCAGCTCCCTTCCTGGTCACACCTGGCAGAAGCAAGGGAGAAGACCCTGGGAAGGTAGCAGAGCTTCAGAGCATCTAGCCAGAGCAAAAGCTTCTAGAGTTCAGACCGTGCCCCTTGGTGGAAAGCTGGGCCAGGGTCAACTAGATCGTACCCACCCCAACCCCAACTATGCAGGCTGACCTGCTGGTTGGCTCACCTTCTTGTACTTGTGGGGGAAGGTGAACCTCTCAATGGTGTTCTGTACAGCTCCCCGAGTCACATTTCCCAACCTGTCCTCGAGCTGCAGCAGCTCCTACAAAGAGAGAACGTGTGGATTGTGCATTCTGCACGTGCAAACACACGCATGCACTCATGATGAGGAGGAGGGGCACTGAGAGATCTGCAGAGCATTCACGTCGATGGGAAGAATTGTCAAATGCTCAAAGACTGCGAGATCTCTACTCACTCTCTTTTTCTCTCTCCTACTCTCAACCCTGAGGCTACACCTACCACCCATGCCCTCCCCACCCGCAGGGGAGGGAGAGGGGACAGTGGCATCTCCACCAAGCCAGAGGGAGCCAGGCTGACTGGAGGGTCCCCAGACAGAGGGGCGGGGCGTACCTCATAGCTGTCCCGCACAGCGGATGTGTGTCTGCTGGCATTCAGTCCCTGGAGAGCAAGGAAGTGAAGCTGAGGGTAAGGGTAGTTTCGGATTTCATGGACGACCTGTTGGGGAGAAAACGCCTCAGACAGGATTCCAGGCTCCAAGAGCCCAGATTCTGACTCCCCCTCCCGTAGCCAATCAGCACACCCCTGAGATGCTGGGGTGTTCGGAAGCGCTGTCTTTCCTCCTCCTGTGTCCCCCTGTCCTCATCAAGAACCAAGCCTGGGCCGAACCAGCCCCAGAAAGAATAACAAAATCAGTAAAGTAACAACTAACCTGACTGGGCATTTATTTCATGGCAGGCACTGTTAAGCCCTTCAAACGATTAATTGAATCATCTCACCTGACCTGTAACCTGGGTGCAATTACTATTCCCATTTTGCTGATAGGGTAAGTGAGACACAAGCGGATGAAGTAAGTGACAGAACCATGGTTTCAAACCCAGGCAGTCGGATCGCAAAGTTCACTCCCTTCCCCTCTGCTCTGTACTGCCCACAACAGGGTGGGGCAAGTGAGGGCACAAAATTTAAGGAGGCACCGAATGACTCAGTAACCAAGATAAATAATACTTTAATGTAGTATTTTAAAATCAAAATTAATGCAAAGAATCCATAATGAACAAACTATCAAAATTTTAAATCAGAACAGGATCTGATCCTTTCCTTGCACAGCCCTGCCTCACTCACCTCACCCTGACCCTCACCCTGCCTCCAGCTGTGAGCTCCTCAGCTCACTTCTGCACGATCCTGGACTTAATCTTTCTATGCCTCAGTTTGCCAATCTGTAAAACAGGGGTAAAACCTTTCGTGTGGTGTTTTTGCGAGGCTAGTGATTAGAACGGTGCCTGGTATGCAGCAAGTGCTCAATAACCACTTTTATTCTTAGGAGATGGTGCTTCATAAGGCGAACCTTGGAACTTCCGAGCTGACAAGGCTTCTGGGATTATTCATCCAAGCCTCTCATTTTACACATGAGGAGACTGAGGTGCTGAGTGGTTAAAGGGCAAAGGCAAGGGCTGGAAGGGCCGAATTATGCTCTAGGGCAGCAGCATGAAGAAGCTGTCTGGAAATAAGGTTTTCAATCAGCCTTTCGGTGCTTTAGTGGACTATCTTCACCTTCATTCCACACAGCTCGGGATGCCAGGTATGCAAAGGACCCAAACCCCACCACAGTCGCCACACCCTGCAGCGCTGAAGGCCGGCCCTCTGCACAAGGCAGCACCAGATCAGCAGGCAGCCCCAGGGGCCACTTCTGGGGTCTCCTGTGTTCCCCACACCAGGCACCTTCATCCCATTTCACGGATAAGTAAAACCAAAGCCCCGGGAGAAGCTGACCCAATAAATTAACTAAATGAGGTCACATGGGGTCCAGGGACTATGCTGCTTGCTCTTAGCCCTGAGCCTTCCCCCCATCCTCCCTCACTCCACCCCCCACCCCCCCAAGACCGGGGCCTGCCACAGGGCCCCTTGCCCCACCCCCAGTGCCCCACCTCCTTTCAGCAGTGCTGGCTTCTGGTCCAGCAGCTTTGCTTTCTTTCCCTTTCAAGCCCAGTTGGGAGTAGGAGCTGGGAGGGGAGGGGAGCGGCTGACCTGCCTGTGCTCAGGACACAGCCGGGCAGGACACAAGGGAGCCACAGGCCTCAGCCCACCATTGGCGCCAACAGGCAGCAAGGGAGTCAGTTTCCTGGCAGAGCCTCTCACTCACCATCTGCGTGGAGGAGGAGTTTCGGGGAAAGTGGTGCATTCGAGGAGTCGCTAGGTAATGCTGATAGTGCTGAGGCATGGGCCGCACCTGGAACTGAGCGGGACTCAAGCCGGTGTCCACACTGAGATCCCTGCAGGGACACAGCCACGGTGAAGCACAGGTGATCCGGCCATCGGGTTGCAGAAGGGACCTCAGACATCAAGCCCGTCGAGTAGAATCAGAGTCACAAAGTGCCGGAGCTGCAAGGGGTTCAGTCTCGCCCAGCCCCGCCCCTCTCTTTACGGCGAAGGGGACCGAGACTCGGAGAAGCCCCGCCCCTCTCTTTACGGCGAAGGGAGCCGAGACTCGGAGAAGGAAGGGCTCTGCTAGATCGAAGGGACCGGGATAGTCTGGGCCTCATACTACTTGAGACTAGTGCACCAAAGCCCGTCCCTGAGAGAAATGCTGAAAGAGGAATCCAAATAAGCCGGTCACGGATACAGAGCAAAGGAAAGACAGCTCCAGATAGAGTGGAGGGGGGCAGAGGCCATACTTTAACCACTTTGAGAAGATAATAGGAGAGGGACCTGCAGCTGTGAGGCAGGAAAGCTCTCCTGGACCACCCCCCCTCCTCCTCCCCATACAGGAAACTCATTTCACTTAAAAATCGATCAACTGGGCTTCCCTGGTGGTGCAGCGGTTGAGAGTCCGCCTGCCAATGCAGGGGACACGGGTTCGTGCCCCGGTCTGGGAAGATCCCACATGCCGCGGAGCAGCTGAGCCCGTGAGCCCGTGAGCCATGGCCGCTGAGCCTGCGCGTCCGGAGCCTGTGCTCCGCAGCGGGAGAGGCCACAACAGTGAGAGGCCCGCGTACCGCAAAAAAAAAAAAAAAAAAATCAACCAACTGAAAAGGGCCCAGTGTTCCTTGGAAAATGGCTAAGTTCTGGTCTGAGACAGAAAAAAAAAATGTGCACCATGAGATTGAAACATCTTGTCATAACTAAAAGCAAGGAAGTTATCAAGGTCAAGTCAAAAGGATTCGGGAACCATCCTGGAGAGGCTCCCACTGGCAGAGTTTGGGCATTTTGTATCAATGAGTGTAACCGCAATAGACTGAAATACATCAAATAGGTTCAAATCCATGAGAATGAAATGATGCTAAAGAAAACTGGTCCCCTTTGAAGGATGCTAGGGAACCAATGCTTCATTTTGAAAACTAATAAATAAAGGGGAAGGGACTTCCCTGGTGGCGCAGTGGTTGAGAGTCCGCCTGCCGATGCAGGGGACACGGGTTCGTGCCCCGGTCTGGGAGGATGCCGTGGAGCGGCTGGGCCCGTGAGCCATGGCCGCTGAGCCTGCGCGTCCGGAGCCTGTGCTCCGCAAAGGGAGAGGCAACAACAGTGAGAGGCCCGCGCACCGCAAAAAAAATAATAAAATAAAAAATAAAGGGGAAGAACCAAACATTTATCCTGCCTTTCCTCTGTTAACTGTACTTCAGGGCAACCAAATCGTGGATGAAGGAAAATTGCTCTTTATGAAAGTTTTCTAGCTAATAAATGAATAAGGAATGATGGAATTATTTGTCACCTTCTTTCATCCCCTAAAGAAATAAAGGATCTGGGCAAAGATTATCAATTGCTACTAACATCACACAGGAGAGTCAACCAGCTATCTGCTGGAAGAACACAGCACCTCATATGAAGTGTTTTTTGCCAGAAAATGCAAGTTGAAGCTGAATCTGCTCAAGTCGCAAACTGGGTGCCAGTGTATAGTGAGTTTAGCAAACCAAGGGGCGTCTGAGGTGACACCTCCAGAGCATAACCAGCAAAATCCAGATGAGGGGAAACTACAGGAAAAAAAGCCTGATTCAACAAATACTTTTTTTTTTTTTTTTTTTTTTGCGGTACGCGGGCCTCTCACTGTTGCTGCCTCTCCCGTTGCGGAGCACAGGCTCCGGACGCGCAGGCTCAGCAGCCATGGCTCACGGGCCCAGCCGCTCTGCGGCATGTGGGATCTTCCCAGACCGGGGCACGAACCCGTGTCCCCTGCATTGGCAGGCAGACTCTCAACCACTGCGCCACCAGGGAAGCCCTACCTGTTTTTTCAATATGAGGAGCATTAAAGGAATTTCTGCTTCCAGCTGTGATGTCTATACGGTATGACATATATATATATTCCTACATTTCCTCTATATATTAGCCCACATCCCTGGAACAACTCCTGATGAGTCTGTCACTTGGGACATGAGGTAACTCTTGGAGCCAGTTGGAAGCAAACTTAGAAATTCTCTTAGTCCAGTCCCTCACTTTCGCAGGCCCAGCAGAGGCCTGAAGAAGGCCAGTGCCTTATCCATGGCCTCAGGCTAGCCAGTTAGGGGCTCCAGGGTTTCCGATCCTCACCTGGGCTCACCCCATGACCTGCCTCGGGGAAAGGAGTTCCCTGGGGCACCTCACGCGGCAGAAACTCTGACTCTTAGCACCTGCCCAGCAGTCCCAGAGAATCCAACAGATTCAAAGTAGCAGAGAGATGTTCAGGGAATTCTACCAAAAGCAAAGTCCCAAGGAACTGGGAACAGAATCCCTCCAATTCTAGGAATGCTGAGTGGAGAGGCAAAAGACACCTCAGCCCTCAGATGAGAGAGGTGATCTGCCCAGGTTGGGCCTGAGTGGGCTCTGGGATCCCCTTTTATCATCTCATCAAAAATCCCTTCCCAAACCCAGGATCCTCGAACAGGGCTCCTTTGCTGAGGCCGAGCTGCTTGCAGGGGAAGGATGGTAGGAAGCTCTCACCCCTACCCCCCTCTCCCAGGTGCCCAGGCAGGGCTAGGGCTGTGTGGCCACGCAGGCTGCCATCTGCACTGGGGGCAGAGTCAGAACTGTGAACCCAGGACTGAGTCAAAGGAACACGATGTCTCCGGACACTGCAGCAGGGCTCAAGGTCAGGGTCAAGTTATCGGGCCCAGGCCAGAAAGGGGAGATTGGGGAGGATTTATCCCCCAAGGCCTGCTGCTCCCACACACTCCCAGGCCAGGATGCTCAGTGCGCACAGCTGCTTGGGTAGGGCTAGAATCTCCTAAAGTAAGGGGGGGAGGGCCAGGCAGCCTCAGGCCTGGGGCTGGACGAGAGCTATTGGGGCATGCCAATTCCTGGAATGACTAGGGCAGAAATCAGTGGTTTCTGATGATTCTCTAAAGGAAAGGGGGGGTGCGCAGACACACTCCCCACCTCCTCCCTCCCAGGGATCCTTGCAGAGGGTGCGCGAAGCCCCTCCTACAATGCATTTCCTGTCATCTAATTTCCAGACCTCACATCTCCTGGCAGAAGAGGCCTCCCTGGAAAAGAGGGGTGGGATGAAAAGCCCCTCGTCACCACTTGGATGGCCCTTGCTGGAGTAGAGCTAATTACAGGGAGGAGAAAGGGCCTCCTACTTGGGAAGTGGGGACAGGACAGGCAGAAATGGCCCCAGGTGGACCCGGGGCGGGACTCAGCCCAGGGGCCTCCCAGCGTCCCCTGCTGGGGCACAGGCCAGCCTCTCAGGGCCCCCGCCTCTCTGTTTCTCCGGGCAAGCAGGGATCAGGAATGCAGAGCGACAGAAATGAGCTAGGAGCACAGGAGCAAGTCGGTGGCCTAACCCGCACCGCACCTCCCGCATCTCAGCAGCACCCGCCTCACCGCATCTCCTATCCCCTCCCACTTGCCACGCTGGACCTTGTTCAGATCCCTCAGCCGTACACAAGGACCCCAGGTGCTCTGTGTGCTGAAGAGAATTAAAATGGATTGACTTGCCTGCTGAGGGACAGAATTTCATCCAAACAACAATTAAATCTTCCTAATTTGAATCTGCTAATTAGAAAAAGTCTGGGCTGAAGCTGGCCGTGGTGCAATCTATGTTTTAGGAGAGCGTTAAATCTAACAGAGAAAACCTGAGAACTACTAAGAGCTGGAGACACGGAACCTGTTAAATCAACCATTTCCTGCACCTAGAAGCACCTTTAGCGTCCAGTCAACCAGAACTACCCTTTTGAACCATTCCTGGGTGTCTGGTCCTAGGCTGCTTCCAAAGCAACCTTTGCCCACACCAGTTTGCCTGACTAAATGGCTGAGTAATGACACTAATGCACGTCTGTTTTTTAAATAGCCCATCCCTTTCCGTTGAGGTTTTTTGTTTGTTTTTACATTCTTTAAAACAGACACACACACACACCCACACACACACTTTTTTACCTCAAAGTTGCAAAAAATTCCTGGATACTCTTCACTCAGATTCCCCAAGTGTTAAAATTTTACTACCTTACTGCATTTCTATTTCCTTCTCTCTCTCCACGTATACATCCATACATACAAACACACACACAGAGTTCTCCGTGGATTTTTTTCCCTAAACTATTTAAAAATAAGTTGAAGGCATGATGCTCTTTACCTCTAAATACTTTAGTGAACTACACATCTTTTTCAAGTGTTCAGGTGTTTAGATCCAGCCCTAGTTTAGGTCAGCCCTCCCCTGAGCTAGAACCTGTGAGTAGGGTGGGACCAAGTATCCAAAAGAAAACAATGATGCATCCCAGGGCAACAAAGCCCTCTGCCCTGAGTGCAGGAGACTGTGGGAAGATGTCACAGGGGCCCGCTGCCTACAAAGACACCACAACCAAGCCCTCAACCTCTCCCCAGCCAATCTCCCCAGTCCTTGCCTCCAACCCAGCTGGCTCTATCCCCATGAGCCTGTTTTGCCTGGCTGGCGTGCCCGGCACTTCTCTCTGGACTCCTCAAGGCCCACCCACTCCAGGAAGCCTTCCCTGACCATGCTAGCTCCTGAGATTCTCCTTTCCGCCCCCCTCCCAGGGACCACTGGTTCACAGCACTCCCTGAGCTTGGGAAATGCTTTGCATTCCTGTCCCATCCTCCCCTGCAGTACCATGAACACTGAACCCAAGGCTGGGCACATGATGGTACCTAGCCACATCTGAGCTCATTGCTGAAACCAGGACCTTGGGGGGCCATCTGGCCCTGAGGGTGGACAGGGCAAAAGCTGGGGCTTGAAGACTAGGACTCCGGCATCATTGAAGTGAAGGAAACAGGAGCTCCATGGATCAGACAAGACCCTCCTCCCTCCCTCCCCCAGGGACCCCACTCACCAGTCAGTGCCCTCAGCCAAATACCTGGGCTGAGGTGTCTGTAGTTGGTGGCCGAAGTCGAAGCTGGGGTGGAGGCGGTGAGGGTGGACAGACACTCGCTCCTGACTCCGCCTGCCCCGGAAGGGAAGGAGGAATCCAGGCGTCAGGGCTGCCCAGGGCCAGCCCAGCTCCCAGGAGTGCTCAGCAGCCCCAGCCCACAGCCTGCGTATGGAGCAGCGGCCTTCAGCCCTCTTCCCAAACTCCAAGGAAGCTTCCTGGGCAGCAGCCAATAACTCAGAAATTCCCGCTGTCTCTGGCCTGCCACTATACTGAGCCTCTCCCTGGGTGTGACTATTGCAGGTCAGCTGTCTCACCCGGTCTCTCTAGCTTCTCTGCTCCTTCTCCTACTGCTCCCCTCTGTCCTTGGTGGGATGTATTCAGGACACACAGACCGGCCCCCTGTAGGCTCTCCCACCTCTGTGCACCCCTCTGCTCCCACCATGCTCTTCTCCTCTCCTCCACCCTCTCCACACTCTTCCCAGCCTTCATGGCCCAGGGCAAAGCCACCTCCTCCAGGAAGGCCTCCCTGAACACTCCAGATCATGGTGACCTCTCTTTCCTCTGACCTCTTACAGCACTCACCTTCTGTCCCAGGCACCCCAACCTCTACAGACATGGATGCTTGGGGCCTTAAAGATCATCAAGTCCAGAGGTGCTCAAAGTGTGCTCCAAGCAACCCTGGCAGTCCCTGAGACCCCTTCATGGGGTTTACGAGGTCAAAATGAATTTCATAATAATACTATCATGTTATTTGCTTTTTCACTCTCATTCTCTCACAAGTGAACAGTGGAATTTTCTAGAAACTACATGACATGTGATTCTGCTACATTTGAGTGCAGAAGAAGACTTGAGAACACAGCCATCTTCTATTAAGCCAGGCATGAAAAAGATTTGTAAATACATATTTTTAAAAAGTCACTCTTTTCACTGATTTAGATGCAAAAAATATGGTTATTTTTTGAAAAACATATTATTGGTGTTAACATATACCTTTGTTATTGTTATTTTTAAATGAATTAATAAGTATTTTTAAATTTCTGTTTTAATTTCTAATAGGGTAAGTATCAATAGTCATAACCCACATAAACAGGAACTTGCTGTAATCCTCAATAACTTTTAAGAGTGTAAAAAGGGTCCTGAGACAAAAATGTTTGAGAACAACTTAACTTGTACAGCTCCTTCTCTTAAAAATTGAGGCTCAGAGAGGTGAAGTGACTTGCCCAGGATCCCACAGCTACTTCAGCCCCATTTGATTAGTATTGTCTCATTTACTCTGCACTTGTTTCATAGCTGGTCTCTCCAACCAGACGGTGGGCTCTCTGAGGGCAGGGCTGACCCAGCCCTGTCCTGAGGTATCCCTCAGGGACCGCCAGTGTTAGAATCTGGTGACCATGAAGTTTGAGGGGACGTGAGGGGTCCCCTAGTCTAGTCTCCCACAGCGTTGAAAAGTCCACTGTGAGCATCCTAGCCCACCACTTACCCAGCTCCTGGCCAGTTACCTGGGCGATATGACAGGGGCATACACTAACAACAGAGGGAACCCGTATCAGGTTAAGGCAGCGCTCACTGCCCGAAACAAATGCCTCAAAGTGGAGCAAAAGCTGCCTCCTATGCAGAGACTCATTTGGTGACTGACTGCTGGCCAAGCCTGGCAGGGTAGAAGCCAGGGGTCCAGCGCTGGGCCCTGCCCCCGCCCCGCCCCGCCCAACCCCTGCCCAGGTAGCACACACACCTGGGGTGCGAGAGGAGCCTGCGGTGCTGAGCTTCCAGGAGCTGCTGCTGCAGGAGGTATTGCTGGTGCAGGGCCTGAGGTAGGAAGGAGGGACCTGTGACGTCCTGGAACTGCAGGGTGGGCAGCGGGGTCAGCGACTGATGCAGGGCGCCGCTGTGCTGGTGGGCCGGGGCCATGTGGGCGCTGAGGCCCGGCTGCGACTGCACCGGGTGGGCCAGGGGGAATTCGGGAGCGAGCTGCTGCGGCTGGGGGGGGCCCAGATGGAAGTGGCGGCAGGAGGTAGCGTGAGGATGCTGAGACCTTTGAAATGGGGCACCTGGAGAAGCAATGACAAAGACTCCATGAGGACCAGCCCTGCTCCCCTCTCCCACAGACCCCATCTCCTCCTACCCCCAACCTGCAGCTGGTGAAACTCAAGACCTTCATTAGAACACAACAGTGTCATCACTTTTGTATACAAATGGTCATCGGTGCTCCCTAGTAAAGGCTCTGTGCAGTATGTGTTGGAGAGTGGGGGGAGTATTTTGTTTAATAGATAGATAAGCATCCTCTTTTAAATTAACACACTTGTTAAAGGAATTTTAAGGTCCCTGGAGGCAGTTTGGCTTTCTTAAATTTCTCCCATGCAAACTTATTGACCCTACTGCCTTTTTAAATAGATGCCTAGAGAAAATTTAGTCCAGCCTAGTCAAGCTCTGAACTCTACTGAAGACTTGGCTAGCCAGGACCCAGCCGACAGGGAGCCCAAATTTCCAAAGAGAAAACAACCAGAAGTTGTTTTCCATGCAATTTTAAGAAAAATAAAAAATCTAATCCCACAAAGTTTTTAAGTAATAATGAAATAATTTGTTATTATATTATAATTTATTTAAAAGCAAAGATTTCCAGCAATAAGCTGGGCTCAACGCTGCATTTAATCTAGTCTCCACTACCTTCTAAATAACATTGACCTTGATGATGACAAAGCCTTACAAATTTTCCGTAAGCAAAGATCCAGCTCTCAGCGTTGGAGTCCTTTAACAAGGAAGGAAGTGAACTTGGCACCTCAGGAAGCTTTACAGAGGCTTCCTGCTAAACACAACAGGTTCAACATATATCTGCTCCTTCCCAAACCCCACTGAAATGAGAGCAAAGGTATAAAGAGAAAATAAACAGACAAGGACAAGAGAGAACAGGAGAGGTGACATCAGCAGGCAACAAATGTCAACAGATTTTTGGAAGGTGGAAAGCAGATGGAGCAATTAGCAGAGCTGAGGAATTGGAAACCAAGCACCTAATGAAGGCGCAGTCAACGAGAAGCGGACAGATCTTGCCACACGTGCTGGAAGGGTCAGGACAACTCCTGTGGTGGCGGGAGAGATGGCGGCGCTGAGAACAGGGAGGCTGGTGGCCAGTCTCTATGAGGAGCAATTCTGCCCAGGGCATCTCCCCTCTCCCATGCAGGGCAGTGACTGCCGCTCCCTCGCCCTGGCATTTTGCAGGGAAACTGAGCCAGAAAGGCTCCAGTAGAGGAGGACAGGGGTGCAGCACCGTGCTCAAACGGGGGGGTTAAGCGAAAGTCTTATACATGGAACTTTGGAAACCCCTGCTTCCTTCTGCCTCTTGGTTCAGAGGGTGCTGCCACTCAGGTGCCCCTCCCCTGCACACCCCACAGCCCCAGGTCGGAAACTGGCCCCAGAAATAGCTCTACAGTTCCTTCTGGTTGGGAGTACCCCGTAAAATGGTTGAGTCCCCAACTGGCGACTCCATAATAAAGCGCATAAGTTGAAAGGTCCATATCCATACACACACACACAGATTCTGGAAGTTATTAGTGATCTACTCTTCAATATGAACAGACAGCCAAGGATGACCAGTCCCTTGAGGAAGATTACAAAGTGAAAAGAGAGAAAGAATATACTAAATTAAAATAAAATACGATAAAATAAACTCAGAGAAACAGAAGTAATGCAAGGATCCGAAAAAAATAAACTTCAAAACACTTGAATTAATATCCTCAGAAAAATGATGTCGGGTCCATGAGACAACAACAAGCTCCTTTAAAAGGAGCAATGAAAAAACAAGAGAGCTCTTGGAAATTAAAAATATAAGAGGTGAAATCTGAAATTCAGCAGAAGGGCTGGAAGATAACGCTGGGGAGATTTCCCAGGAAGCAGAACAAGAAAACAAGGAGTTGAGGAAAAAGATACCAGCGTTGAAGGATGCAGTCAGAAGATTCCGCAGTTTTCTAGTAAGAGAGAAAGAATGGAGAAAATTGTGGAAAAAAATTATTTAAAGTATTTCCCAGAACTGACGGTCAGCTTCTAGATAGAAAAGGCCCTCTGAGTGCCCAGCAAAATGGGGGGAGGGGGGAGAAGAACCACACACCAAGGCATCTCCCTGGGAAATGTCCAAGCAGTGGGGCAGAGAGATGATTCTGACACCTTCCAGAGAGAAAGCAAACTGGTCCCATTCGAAGGGTCTGGGAGCAGGATAGCACCAGATTTTTCAAGAGCAACATTGGAAGCTTGAAAACAGTAGAGCAACTGCTTTCAAGGTGCCGAAGGGGTGTCGGGGGAAGATGTTCAATCTAGAATTCCGTGCCCAGCCAAACTATTAATCAAGCGCGAGAGTAGAATAACGCCATTTTCAACCATGGAGGGTCTCAAAATAATTAATCTTCTCACACCCTTTCTCAAAGAACTACTGATGCAAACCAAAAGAAAGGAGCAAAGAAATAGGGGGGTGACACCTGGAAGAGGGGGCTTTCCCAAGCACATGGTTGTAGAGGGCCTCCAGCAATCATTTCAAGGCAGGGAGGAGGGAGGGCGCTCTGAGGGGTAGCTGGGGGTGGATCAAAAATATAACATTACCATCAGATTTGGCCACATGAAAATAGTATTTCAAGGAATTTTCCAATTTCGTAGGGCATTTGGTAAGAATTTGTAAAAATGTCACAGAAAGCAAGCAATTATTACCTCTAGGAAGAGAAAAAATTGTTCAGAAAGTGTAATTATTACATATTACTTGGTTCAGCAGTGAACAATATTTATATATTAATAACACAACAAGCATTAATAAACTATTTTAGAACAGAAAAGGACATTTCTTCCATAATAAGAAGAAAATAGACAATGTCAAAATTGAAAAATCAACAAAGAGCAGTAAAAGAACTTATTTAGAAATTTACTTAGTAATTTATATATTTCAGGAAGTAAATACTCGAAGAAGAGTTGGAAATGTTGAGCTTCTAGTGGTGGGACTAGGGTGGGGAGGGCAAGGGGCAGACAATTGCTGTTTTACTAAATGTGTCTTATATTGGAGCTATCTGACTTTGTAAATGACATGCAGGCCATTGATAGATTTTTTTTAATCTTTTAAAAATAAATATTTGCAAAACAAAATGGAAATAAAATGCATTTCTGGCTCACTTGCAGTGAGCCAGAAAAGAATGATCTAGAACCTTAATTCCCACCAGCATTCCAGATCAGTAGGGCCTCCTCTGCCTGGCGAATTCTGGCTTCCATGAGTCCAGGGGCTGTAGCCTGAGCAAGCAGGCTCTGGATTCCCCCTTCTCCCTCACCACCATCTATCATACCATAAAAAAGGAGGAGAAGGTCCACGTCTACATGACGAAAGGAAGCAAGAAAGGAAAGGAGAGCTCTCGAAAGCTAACAAAGTGAAAGACAGGCATGACTGCAGAAGAAGGGAATGGGGTTTAACAAAAAAGGATATTGTAAAGACTCCGATCCAGCACTGTCTATTAAATTACAATGTGAGCCACATATGTAATTGTAAATTTTCTAGTAGCCACCTTTAAAGAAGTAAAAAGAGACAGGTGAATTTAATTTTAATAGTATATGTTATATAACTCAGTATATCCAAAATATTGTTTCAACATGTACTCAATATAAAAAAATTATTGAGATATTTTACATTGGGCTTTTTTTCATATTAAGTCTTCAAAATCCAGTGTACATCTGGCACTTACAACACACCTTAGTTCGGATAGCCACTTGTGGTTAGCGGCTTCCGTGTTGGACAATGCAGCTCCAAAAGAAAAAGACCAACTCCGTACATAGAGCAAAGAATCTTAGCCAAGTTTGCTAACTGGTCTGCCTTCAGAGGGGGAGTCCCCACTGCTTACTGGTGAGATGCACACCCCTTAGCCTGATCCTCAAGCTCCATCCCCCTGATCCCCACCGCCCAAGCCCTCGCCCACATCAGATCTCCAGACACTCCACGCACATTCCCACCCCGGGGCCATTGCTCATGCTGGTTGCTGCCTTCCCTGTCTTTAAAGGTCATCTCTCAGCAGCTCAAAAAATGCCTCCCCTGCCTGCCAGCCCCCAGGGACGCCTTCCTCCTCTGCATTCCTGTAGAAGGCCCTGTCACTACCACTCATTTGGCACCTGGCAGTAGCTACCTTGAGCTGCTTCTTCACACTCACCGCCCCCAGCTGGCTGAGCTTCCTGTCTTGCTGTTTCTGGATCCCCACGCACCTCCCTGGAGCTGGCACTCAGTAAATACCTGGTTGGCTGACTGCTGGAGGGACTGAGGGCAAAGCAGTGGCTCCAGGCTACTGACGCACTGGGGCTGGTTGAAGGCCAACTGATTTGAAATCGAGAGGGAAAGAGAGTGGCAAGTAGGCCCGGGTGAGCTCAAGGTTTTAAAGCTGCAGTGCACAGGGACTGAGCAGGCAGAGCAGGCCAGCGTCCTCCCCCTCGGGGGCTGGTGGAGCCTCTCCCACCACCAGGAACCGCAGCTGCCTCCCTCCCACAAGCCCCTCCTGCCAGGAGGGTGCCCACCCTGTGAGGGAGGCCCTTCCGGTTTCTATGGAGGCCCATTAGGGAGAGGACCGACCACCACCCTGGAGAGGTTTCCACTCTCCTGTAACCTGTGCCCTCCAACTGATGCACTGGGCAGTGAGAGCAGCAGCCCTCTCTCCTGGATGGGCAGCAAGAGAAAAGTGAACAAAAGTATCTATATGTCTCATAATATTTCAGACAATTTCTACCTGCAAAAGTCCTTTGACTTCTGTTCTGGGACTTTGTGCCCCCTCTCCCCTGCCATCTCCATCTGCAGAGGGTTCTCAGTCTCATCAGCTCTGCTCAGAAGGACATTAAAGGCAGGAGACATCCATTCTGGGGCCCCTGACTCACCCCAACCCTGTGTGCTCTAGGGCCTGTGAAATTAGCGGCTGCTGTATTCGGTCCCTAAGACCAGAGGAGTGAAGTCCTTAGGGTGGACTAGCCGGGCCCGTGACAAGCCAGTGACCAGTGACAGCTGAGTGACACAGCCCAAAATGCCCTCATCAACAAACAACCTACACTTTTTCCCATTAGAGTTACTCCTTTGGGTTAAAAAGATAATCTCCAGGTGTCCTTGAATATATTATCCATTTATCTTATTTCCCCAGGACTGAAATGCCATCAATTGGAGGATTCATCATGAACTAAGTAACATTTTTAGGGAGTGAGGAGAAAGAGGGGTTACATTTTTTTAAAAAAAACACCACATTAAAGAAACATAGCAAGTGTAAGACAAAAATTAGTTTCAGAAATGTGTAGAAAAACACGTGCACCTTAGAATTCTGGAGATAGATGCTATAGGACCCCCCTGAGAGCTAGCTGGGAGGACCCCCTGAGAGCTAGCTGGCAGCACCTTCAAGCAGGGGTGCTCCCCTGGGGCCTAAGCAAGACAGGGCTGGGGCAGGGGGAGGCCACTGTGCTGGGGCCTGCCTGATGGCCACCTGGCACACGCAGGCGCTCCACAAGAGCTGGTGGCTGATTCGTGCCTCATGGGCAGGGAGCCAAAGCGGCTGGCAGCTGGAGAGGGGGCGGAACAGCAGAAACCCCACAGCCCCATGAGGAAGGGAAGGTAAAAGAGAAGCGGAGGACGTGGGGGCCAAAGGCTGTGGGCAAGGTGGGTGGAGAGGACAGTGACAGAGGTCTCGAGTGTCTGGAAGGTTCATGGACACTCGTCTGGTAAATGACAGAGCAGAGATTTGAACGGAGGTCTTTCCTGAAAGCCAATTGTCAATGAGAGGGAGGGGCAGAGCCAGGGAACTAGAAGGCTTGATGAAGTGAGGGGCCCTGCTGCGGAGGAGATCAGGGCAGAAACGGGGCCTGGACACCCAGAGGACACGCTGGGCCGGTCCAGGTTTCCTGGGGACAATGGGGATGGAGACAAGGGGGCCAGAGGAGCCTCAGAGCTGGGCCTGGGTGGGAGCTGAGAAGAGCCAGGCCAACAAGTCAGAAAGCCAGAAACGTCGGTGGAGACAGCAGATCCACGTGGCCTGATAGGCTTCTCGGGAGCAGGCAGCATCCTGAGCTGGAGGAATATTCTAGCTGTATTCCAGTCTGCACCAACTTGGTCACCTCAGGGTAACGCGGCTTTCATCCTTCAGACTCCAGGGCTGAGAGGCACTGCCTTCAGACCCTCAGGTGAAGAGGGAAGGAGAAGAGCAGGCAGTGCTGGGGGCAAGGACCAGGGGGGGCCTGCCTCCCACCCCAGTGCCACCCCCAGCGGGGGCCTCAGGGACAAGGTTGCAGACCCACGGGCCAACCAGGCCGAACGTCCCCCACTCCTCCCAGGGATGCAGGACCCTGGGAGAATAGGATGGGAACCAAACCTTCCCGCATCTCCAGGGAAGCTGGCAGGTCCCGTCCTCCCCAGGCCAGTTCTCAGGCGTCAGATTCCCACTGTCCTCAGGTCACTGACCCGCATCACTCTCCCTTAGAGGTGGGGGCAGGACAGGAGGGTGGGGCCCACAGCAGTGTCACAAAGGAGGGGAGGGCCAAAGAGAGTCCCTCCCAAAGGCCCCCCGGGATGGAGGGCAGCCAGCCAGCAGGGACAGGAGGCTGATACTTGTCTCTGCTGAGCACTTCCTTGAAGCTGGGCTGGAGTCAGAGTCTACTCCTCTCTGAAAAGCCAGCTCTCAAGCAGCAAAGAAAACCAGTTTTTTGAAAGCAGATTTCTGCCCACAAGAGGCCAGGGAGGAAGGCCTCTGCTACCAAAGAGGCTTTCAGAGCCAGGCAGAGTCACCCGGTGTAAGGGCTCCGTCTTAGAGGCCTGGGTGCTTCCCCTCGCTGTCAGACCAGGCGGGACACTGGACTTCTCTGGGCCTCAGTTTCCGAGACCGTGACCCACAATGATGCACCTGATGCTACACACCTGCTAACATCTCTCCGCTGAAGGGGCCACAGGCATCTTCTGGCCTGGCCTCTCCTCTTGCTCGCGGGAAAGCCAAGTAAGAAGCACAGGAAGACCTTGCGCACTGAGTGTTGTGACTGCCCCCGGAGTCCCCAGCAGGCCAGGCCAGACCCAGGTCTCCTGCCCCACCTCCTGTTGGGACAAGCCTGTGTGTTCTGTCCCATGTCCGGCACCGGAACTGAGCCCAAAGCAGGGAGAGGCAGAGTAGACCGGTGCTGAGCTTCTAAATCCATCTTCCAATGGCTGCCACATCATCCTAAAGCCAGTTCTGAGTGTTCCATCCCTTGCAAACACCCCTTCTGGCCTCTCTCTCTCTCTCACTGCTCCCTGTGACATTCCCTCTCACCTCTCCTGGACACCCAGGGGTCTTACCTGCCCCCTGGCCCCATACCCTACCTCCCAGGGCTGTTGCATTCTGTCCACCCTCGACCACCCAGGGCAGGTGTTAACTCTGGGATGGAATCTCCCAGTGGATGAAACTCTTCTCTCCATCAGGTTTGTGGCATTTGCCTATTATACTTGGCGTTTTATTTCTGGACAAATTTTATCTCCAATAATCAGCTGTAAAGTGAGTGATTTCAGGACAAATACCATGCGGTAAATGTCCTTTGTTCTTAGAAGGATTAAGGAAACTTCCAAGAACGGAGAGAGAGAGAATGCAAGAAAGTGAGAGAATGGAAGAGAGAAGGAAAGAGAAAGAGGCGGGGAGGCGCGAAGAAGAGAGGGAGCAAAGGAAGAAGGAAGGAAAAAAGACCTTCGTTATCTTAGAAAAGTTAAGTATTAGATTATTAGCTAGCAAGGAAATGCAGTTCTTCATGGAATCATCGAATATTCAAGCTAAATGAGGCTAAGAGATCATACAGCCTTTGATCTACAGGATGAGAACCCCGAGGTGGCTGGAAAATGGGGGGTGGCTTGTCCAAGGGCTTCCAGGTCGTTATGGCCGAGTTGGGACTGGAGTCCAGGCCTCCTGAGTTCCAGTGCAGTGTGCTCCACCCTGCGCTGCATTTCAGAGTCCCCCCTGCCCAGCGCCCAGCTCCTCATATGCCTGCACCCATCCACACATGCTACCCCAGAGAAGAACCTGCCTGCCCGGGCCCTGGTGGTCCCACCTCCCCTCCCCATGCCCATCCCCATCCCAAGCTCCCCCAGGAGGAAGCCTTTCCTTCCTAGTAACCATGAGATAACGAGGGACCAGCTGCTGGTGCCCATGGGGAAGCAGTCTGAATCTCTGCTGTGAGAGATGCTGGGAAATGGCCGTGGTGGCTAACATGGCGTAGGTTCAGCCCAGTCCACATTGACCAGCAGCCCCAGGCCTCTTCCCTGGCCTAAGAAAATGCCAAGGACAAGCCCCAACTTTAATGGAGTAGACCAAGGTCTTTCCAGCACAATTGGGTGCTCCTGTCACAGGCAACTCCTGCAGGGTCCCTGGAAATCCTGTGAAAACTTTAGGTCCCACAATTCATAGGGTTTAACTGATAAAGAGGGATGGAGGAGAATTCTGGGGTCTTGGCACAAATTCTGGGCACCTTGTGTTAACATGGACAGGGATAAAGTGGAGTCTGGTGAGGAGACCAGGGTTGGGAGGGGACTTGAGTTGCCTAAGAGGAGGAACAGCTGAAGAATCTGGGTGTTGAGTAGCAAAGAGGAGACTCGGGGTCAGGTAATAGCTGCAGGCAAAGGGATTAGCTCTTTCTAGTAGATCTGGGTCAACATAAGGAAGACATTTCTTAGAATTCACTTTGTCCTCCAAAGTTCCTCATCCCTGGTCGTGTCCATGCAGAGGCTGGCTAGCTGCCAGCAGAGAAGTGTGAACACTGGAGGGGAGATGGCCTGGAGCACCTCCAGGGTCCCTTCTGTGCCCACCATGAGATGATGCAAATTCACTGCAACATCTACCCCCTGCCTGAGCATAGTTAGGCCAAACTGGTCTTTGAAAGCACAGAAAGGCTTGTCTGGGTGATGGAGAAAGGAGGAAGGAACATGGCGGCAAGCAGAGAGCACACCCGAGTACTCAGGGCCCAAGCCAGCAGATGCAAGGAGGAGAAGCAACCCACAGGCAGGTGTCCAAAGACAGACTCCCTCTTCTACTCCACATGGCCCCAGGAGCCTCTGTCTGCACTGATACAGCTCCGAACTTTGCTTCCCGCCTATTCTGAGCCTCCCAGTAGCCCCCACCAACTTCTCCAGCTTGGGACACGTTCAGGTTTCATGTTGCTAGGTAATGCATCCTTTGTGAACCACTCAGATGCAGGACGGTTGGAGAGGTGATACAGGAGAGAAGGAGGAGGGGGCAAATTGTGGGATGTCTGAATGGCAGGACCAGGGCTGGGGTGTACCTCGTGAGCTAACTACTTGAGTGCGACCCAGAGGAATCAGAGATGAAGAATGTGGAAAGTGGGTCATCCGCCCAGACCCCCGCTTCCTAGACTGCTCTTTCTGGCTCTTTTCCTCACTCCAGGTAAATCGAATTAACCTCTTCTGCTCCAGGTGACCACCCCAAAGAAGCCTATTCCCTGGCTCAGTTTCTTGGCTGCCAGAGGTCTGCTTTCCTCCCTCTGCATAGTTTGGTTCCCTGACCAATGGGAACAAACGGCCCAGAAAGGAAGTGATATGACCAGAGGGATTCTTTACAGCCACTTTGTGAATGCTTCCCCAGGGCCAGCCTTTGATCTCTAATGGAAAGCTCAGCTTCTTCCGAGGAACTGAATTCCCGGCTCTCAAAGCACTGTTGGGAGGGAACTTGCCATCCTAAGGAAGCCTACTTGCTCATGGGCATGAGACAATTAAACAGCAAACTTCCAGCAAGCAGCGAAGGACCAGTTCTCCAGTTGTGGTTGCAAACCAGGGATAAGGGAAGGGAGCCCAGGAACGGGAGGTCAGCTAGAGACAGGATGCAATTACAGAAGAGGAAAGCGCCTGTAGGTAATGGGACCGTCTTCTGTACATCTTCCATCCCAGAAAATCCTTTTTTCTATCTAATGCCAAGGAGCTCAATGAAAACATTTCCACTATAGTCATAAAAGGGCATTTTGTAGAAGGTATCTATGGTCAGAAGACCTCACCCCATGAGGGCAGGACCTGGCTCTATCTCATGCACCTGTATTCCTAGTGCTTGGCACAGATCTTAATACGTAGTAAGAACTCATGGAAGGAAGGAAGGAAGGAAGGGGGGAGGGAGGGAGGGAGGGAGGGAGAGAAGGAGGGAAATGAACTGTTGAACATGTAGGAAGTAGCATCTTGCTAAAAGCCTTGGGAGTGTGCAAAACAGCTGGCTCCCAGCATTTCAGCACTGGGGGGTTTCATGGTAGCAGAGGAACAAATGTGACTCAAGGAAGTAAAGTGTAACGTAGAAAGACTGATGTGGGAGACGCTGCAGACAGAAAGACTGGGAATTCTTTCAACGAGTCTAGGGATCCAGTTGCAAATCCAACGTGGACTGGGGTGGCCCAGCATACCAGGTGGTCAGTGTGAATTACAGCCAACGAACCCAGAAGAAGAAGTGCTTTCAAACCCAGAACAGAAAGCCCCCTGCCATTCCTGGCCAAGGAAGGAGGGGTCTGCACTGTTGACGGCACTGGTTAGTTTTCTTGTAAACCATATGTACTTCATCCTAGGTCATGAGTTTAGATAATTTTCTAATATTCTTGATAACGACTCAAGTAAATTAAAAAAAAAAAAAGCCTCAACGACTTTCAAGAAGTGTCAGGGTGGCTACCTGGGCCCATCTCACATTAGCATTGCCTGGTGTCCAAAACAGACAGACCAAGTTCAGAAAGCCACTTCGACTAGGACTCTGTTGAGATTTGCAGCACACAGGTTACACCCACACAAAGGCCCAGCCCTAGGAATACTGTGGGCAGGACTGAGGGTAACATCATTCCTCGGCCTCCCGCTTCCCCAAGGAGAGCTCTGTTCCTCTGACTCCGTGTTCTTCTATGCCTCCTCCACCCTGCTGCCAGCCTGGCTCTCAGGGCCCGCTCACTGTGATGGGCAATGACAGACGCGCAACGATGGCTTTCCCCAGGAGCAGTTATGTTTTAGCAAGGTCACATCATGAAGTCCTGATGGTGGGATTTCAGATGGCAGCCAGTGAGTCTAGGCACAGGGTGTGGGGAGCTCCTGGCCTCCCCATGCCCTGAAATTAAATTCCACCAGCAGGTGGGGTGTACTGCTTTCAGAGGGAGCCAGAGGCAATTAAATTAGATTCCCAACTGTTACTGCCCATGGGCACCTCGGTCTGGCACCCTGGGATGTGGTGTGTGTGTGTGTGTTTGTGTGTGTGACAGGGGCGGGGGGGAGGAGGGAGTGAGGGAGGATGTTGGTTGAAATATATGAGAGAGGAGAAAGGAAGGCAGGAGGGTGGCTGTAGGAGAGAACAGGAAGGGGGACGTCTAAAGGGAGAGAAGGAAGAGAGAGGAGCGCGGGAGGGAGACGATGCCTGGAAAAGACCGCGCTGTCACCATCTCAGAACTAGCAGGCCCCAGATGCCTAAAACAGAAAAGGCCCCTGGCTTGGCCTGTGATGGCATCTGCTTCCACCAGCATGACCGTCCCCCACCCCAGGCAGGCCATGTCTGGCTGTGCCCATGTCCACTCGGCTCATCGACTGGTGTCCTGCGTAGGTATCATCCCAGGCCAATGTCCCTTTGGCCAGGTCCCCCCAGTTGGACCAAGAGTCCCCACAGGCCAAGACTGTGCCTCAGGAGAGCAGCTGAGGCGCTTCACTTCCTAGCTCTTCACTGAGCTTTCTGATATGCAAAATGAGTGCATAGTGGCTCACCTGGCCACCTGACAGGGCGACTATAAGATGCCAGCTATGAAAGTGCCTTACAGAGGACAAGCGCTTCTCACCCTGCACTGGGCTGGCTGCAGAGAACAGGCTCAGGGAAGACCTACTTCTTCCAAGTCCCCCCTCTCCCCCTCAAGCCCCAAACACAGTCTACAGTGAAATGGTAGGCAGAGGACGGTGGCCAGGGCACCCAGCAGCCAACCACCACCCAAGACCTCCCTGTCAACGGAAGCACCCTGGCTGGCCTCCTGCTCCTGGGGTGAACTTAGGACACGAGAGATAGTCATGGGCCAGTAATAACATTCCCACTGGAGGCAAAAATTCTCCAGGAGGGAGTCATTGCTTTGGATTAAGCGTTACTCTCTCTCACTCCTGCTTTTAAGATACAAACGTCCCCAAGAGGGTAGCACATTAAGTCCTTAATGTTGGGTGTGGATGAACTTGCAAGGCTTTCTCTCTGTCCAGAAAGAATGGAAAAATCATGGAGATGCTGAGTAAGGTGGCATGGCTGGGAGAGAAAGACTGACTTTATCTCCTTCACAGCTCTGCCCCTGCAGCCCTAAGGATGAAGACAGCCAGATAACAGGCCTTTTCTGGGTCTAATGCTGTCTGGCCACATGCATTTGATGGGCCAATTGCATTTGACTTTAAACTTGACTTATCCACTCACCAAATATTTACCGCATGCCTATTACTTGCCAGACACTGTTCTAACGCTGGGATTAGCCGTGAATAACAGTCAAAAACGTGTGCCCTCATGGGACTGTGATCTAGTCCTGCACTGCCCTGTGTGGTCACCATGTGAAATGTGGCTAGTCCAAATTGATAAAGGCTGTCAGTGTAAAATAAGCACCAGACTTCAAAGGTTTAGTACCAACAAAAACATGTAAAAAATACTAAAAACTTTGCAAATTACTTATATGTTGAAATGATAAGTTTTGGATATATTGAATTAAATAATGTATATTATTAAAATAAATTCCATACTTTTAAAAATGTAACTGTTAGAAAATTTTATATTTCTTACATTGTATTTCCATTGGGCAGTGCTGGTTTAGACAGTAAGTAGCTATATAAGAAAATATGTCATTTATTGATGATGATAAGAGCTAAGGAGAAAAACAACAGGGAAGGAGGATGAGTAGGCGGGGGGTTAATTTTTAGATAGGATGGCCAGATGAGCCTTCACTGAGAAGGTGACTTTTCCATAAAGAGCTGAAGGAGCATGAAGATATCAGGAGAAGAGTTTTCCAGGCAGACAGAACTGCAAGTGCAAAGGTCCTGTGGTGACAGTGTGCCTGGCATTTTGAGGAACATCAGGAGGCCAGTGTGGTTGAAGCAGAGTGAGATAGGGGAGAGTGGTAGGAGTTTAGGTGAGATAAATATTGGGGGCTCAATAAATATTGAGATCATGCAGGACCTCACTGGCCATTATAGGATGTTGGCTTTTACTCTGAGTGAGATTAGAAGCCAAAGGAGGGTGTCTGAGCAGAGAAGTGAAAAAATTTGACTCCCTCTGGCCACCATATTGAGAACAGGCTACAGGGACAAAAGGGCAGGAGCAGAGACCAAGAAAGAAATGATTGTTCCTTGGACAAGGGTGGGAATGGGGCAGAGAGAAAAAGAGGCAGTCAGATGCAAAACATATGTCAAGGGTAGAGGTGACCAGATCTGGATGGATTGGACATGGAACATGAGAGACAGAGGACAAGGTCTCCAGATCTTTTGTCCTGAGCAACTAGAAGGATGGTGTGTTAACAGTTTGCAAAAGTGGCCCCAATCCTTCCCTCCTGGTATGCACATCCCTTGCAAGGTGACTTTGTAGCCCCTCCCACCAAGAGGCGGAATCTATTTCCCCACCTCTTGAATCTGGGCTTCACCATATGACTGGACTGATTTTGACCAACGTAGTGGAAGTGGCATCATGCCAGTTCTGAGCCTGGGCCTCAAAAGACCTTGCCGTTTCCACTTTCATTCAGACTCCATATGACCAAGCCCAGGCTAACCCACTGGAGGATGAGCGACCATGTGAAGCTGAGATAAGTTCCCAGCTAAGGCCATCTCAGATCAGTCTGTCCCAGCTGATTGTAAAAATATAAGTGAACCCTGTAAGACCAAAAGAACTCCCAGCTGAGCCCAACCCAAATTATCAACCCACTAAACTGTGAGCTGAATAGATGGTTGTTGTCTTAAAGCCAAGCTTTGGAATGGTTATCATGCAGAAAAAATGCAAACTGATACAGATGCTGTTGCCGTTTATTGAGGTGGAGACTCAATTTTTTATTATCCTGTGATTGTTTTGAATGTGAGTCTGGATACTTACAGGGCAAAAGCCTTGTCTTCTCTCCCTGCAACACTTAGAGCACCCTCAGGAAAGGGCTAGATGGAATCTGGGTGCTCAGTGCACACTTGGTGAATGAATGGATGAATGGATGGATGGATGGATTCATTCGATAGATGACTTATTAATCGGCTCCCTAAGCACCGGCCAGGTCCCCGATTTACCCTTCTCCTGACAAAGCCAGAAGAGCTTTAAATGCCTCTCCTCCTCCCCACCACCCGCCTTCTACTCTGTCCAGAGTTTGCAGTTGAACCTCGATTTCCTAGAGCTTTCATCAGCGCTAGCAACAGAGAATTGAAACCCACAGAGCCGTGCGTTTCCTTGAGAACGTGAAGCACTGATTTTTAGCCTGTTTTGACCTCCCACACCCAGCCTTTTCCCAGATGCGCTAGCAAATAACAAATCAATTGCTTTGAGTTCTTCTTTCTCTCCACCCCCATGACATGTTAATTAGCAGGGGAAATGCCAACAGCAAAGTCAAAAGGGCTGAGGACAATCCCCAGCCCTGAGTAGCCAGCTGGTACAGCACTGGGCGTCCTGACTTTCCACCCAGGGCTGGTGCCCTTTTCCAGGGCTTCGGGCACTGTTTTCTGCTTCCCCGCTTGTCTTTCCTCCACCCCAGGTGCTCCAGGTCCCTCAGTAACCCCACACGGGTGCCTCTGTGATGCTCCGTGTAATGTCCGTGCAGCATGTCACCTCTTACAAAGAATTTCCCAAATGCAGCCAGCCCCACATTTTAGAGATGAAGGAATTGAGGCTCAGAGGGTTAGGCAGACTCACCCCGCATCATTTGGCCCAGCGCTGGGAGTTTGGAGCCTGGTTTTCTGATTCCAAACCTGGCTTTCTTTCACTGTCAGCACCATCAAAGTATGCTCCCAATAAAGGGCCAAATACACTGAGGAGCGGGGCAGGGGGTCTCCTTAGGCAAATTGCTGGTAATTTTAGGTTAGGTCTCCCATGGGCATTTAACCGATATCAATCTCTGGCCGAGGTCATCCAGGCCTGGGGTGGGGGCACTTTGAAGAGACGCGGGGACTCTCCCAGGCCCTGAAACTGCACCAGCCTGCATCTCTGGGGCTCCAGTCCTCTGAAGCTGTCCTCCGAAGCTAGCGGGGTATCTAAGAGCCGAGAATAAAGGCCAGTCGCCAGGTTCTTCAGAGGCCTCATGGGACTTGTAGCTCCAGTCAAGCCCTGATCCCATCCACAGTCCCCGTTTGTAAGGCTGTGTTGGATGAAATGAAGATGTTTATTGGAGGCAAGCTGGCCTCCACCAAACCTAACATGGCCTCTCAAGAGACCCTCCCCAGCTACCAATGCACCTCTCCCTCTCCGCCAGGGCAAGGGATTCCACATGCTGTGTGCCCTTCCCGAGTCTGGCGGTGTGGGGTAGGGGACGTGTGGGTGTTGAGTGTATGTGAGTGTACACATGTATCCACAACCTGCCCCATGGCCTGCTGGGATTACTCAGGCCTGCCTGTTGGCTACACACAGTCCAGGTTTACCAGGTCAATTATTTTTTGTTAAATACCTGCTCTATACCCAACACAATATGGAGGAGTGAAGTATTTTCCCTCAAGGGAAAGGCAAGTTGCATTTAAATGGGTCTTAATCACTCACTCGCTGTGTAGTCTTAGGCAAGTAGCCTAGCCTCTCTGAATCTCCACTTCCCAACCTGCAAAATGGGCATAAGGATATTGCCATCTCTACCTCCAGGATTGTCCTGGATTCATTTGAGATACGCTGGGGTAAAACACCTTGAAAATTGTATAAAGTGACTTACACACAATGAGGCCTAGTATCAAAGATGTTACAACAAGCACATAGATGGGAAGAACCTGAGGATGCTGTAACAGTTTGAATTACATTGTGTGGTTTAGATTTCAGCACGTGTGTAGCAAAAGCAAATACTCAGATGATTTCTGGAAGGATCCATGAGGCCTGGCAATGGTGGTTCCCCACGAGGAAAAACCTTGGGTGGCTGGGGGCAGAAGAGGTAGGGGAATGGGGTTTTATCTGTTTGTATACATCATTTTGTGCCATTTGACCTTTGTACCACGTGTATATATTTTGTGGTTGTTAAAATACAGAGTAGTTTTAAAAATAAAATAATAAAAAATGTCCATATAGCAAAATAGGAAAGGTGGTCAATCTTCAAGGTTGTTCTGCCCCCATTTCTCATCCTCCCCCCTCCTTCATCCCAGGTTCCCAGGACCTCCCACAACTGTCTCCCACTCCTCTCCCCAAATTTCAACTCTTTGTCTCTCCCCACTTAAAAGACAAGCAGGCTGAAGTGCAAAGAAAGTAAACACCTTGCTGTCACACCTCCCAGGTGGCTGGGCTAACTCAAGGTGGATTTGGGCTCAGTTCTGTAGAGCTTCTCTGCTCCACAGAGCGTCCACCACCCCCAATCTGAAACTATAACTCAGATCTGCTGAGAAAGCGTGGGGAGGCCCTATAGCGGTGAGTTCAGGCCTGTCTGACACCCACAGCAGATGTACTCTACGGTGAAAAGGGTCTTTCTAGGACCCCTCGGATGTCATCACATATCTACTTCAGGATAAGGCTGGGTTCCTGTAACGCTGCTTTACAAAATGTGCTTGCGGTGTGAACTTGGGAATCAGGGACGTTGGACAGGGTCAGGCAGCTGCCTTATTCTAATTCCACTTGGGAGAGAAGAGGCCTTGGCAGTCTTCCCAGCTTGCAACGTTTTAACCAAACAGTTTTGAAAACTGAGTTCAAGACCTGTCACCCGAAGCCGCAAGCTTTAGCAGAGTGCCAAGGAGCCTAGCTCCTCCTGGCTAAGGCGGGAAGGCCAGGAACACCTTCAGCTTCTGAAAGAGAGGGAGGTATTGAACGTGAGGCATCCCTCATTTGAAGCAGCCCAAGGCCTCAGGAATTCTGTGGGGAGTGGGGGAGTTGAGAATACTTGTCAGAGACACAGGGAGGACCTGCCAGTGACCTTGGCCAGGGGCTACACTTTGGGCTTCTGTGGCTTCATCTGTAACAGGGCACAGTGACACCTAGCCCGCAGGTGTGACGTCTGGAGCATGGAAGGCGTGCACTCCATGTTGGTTGCTGGCAGTGTCTCCACTTCCATGACAGCTCCTGCAGAGGTGGCCTGTCCTCCTCCGAGAGTGCGGGGTGGTCAGGCCCTTTGGCAATTGCCATTCCTGTCTGCCCTGCATGCCCTGGAGGGGGAACTTTCACAGCCAACATGTGTCTCAGAGACCCCGCAGCTGGGGGAGCTGGGGAGAGGAGAGTGGCGAGCGAGAAGCTGCAGACAAACGAGGCAGCCTCCCGGGAGCCCTCTCCACACCCTGAGCTGCATGCAGGACAGGGCTCAGCTCCCAGAGGGAGGTTTGGCAGGAGGGTGCCTGCTCTCTGCTCTGACTCCCGCTGTCTTCAGAGCCTGACAGGCAGCTATGAGCTGCTCTGAGAGTCAAAGACAGTGGCAGACAGGCAGGGACATGTTTGCCAGCAAGCCTAGTGGTGAGTCTCTGAGGCTACCAGGCAACTAAGAGACCAGGGCTGCTGGCTTGTCTCCTGCCAGCTGAACAGTCAGCCCAGACCAGGATGTGTCTCCACAGCCCTGAGGCCCCTGGAGTCCACACTTTCCCCACCCAGGACACACGGGCATGGCAGGGTTCATGGACAGCTGCCCAGTGTGAGATCTGATTTTGAAGAATGGGGGTGGGGAGACTCAAGCTTGGGGGCAGGGACTGCGCTTTGATTCCCAAGGCTCTGAGATGAGATGAGCCGTTCTCTCCTGCTGAGCTGGAGATCTGCACTTGGGGAAGAGAGGGCGTTTAAAAATAGCATAACTGACTTGAATACCTCTGCTTCCTGCCTGCTGCAAGTCAGATCCAGTTACTCTGCTGACAAGAGGCTTTTAGCCCAGGGAGCCTGGCATCCTGGATGCCACTCCAGGGTGCTGGACACCATGGTGCCCTAGACTCTCCCCTCCCAAAGGGCATCCAAGGGTCCAAGAGAAAGGGACCAAGGAGAGGCAAAGGTCACATACACACATGGCCCAGCCCAAGGTCATCATTAGGGCACATCCAGTTACTTGATTGCATCTGGTTTCCTTGAACACCCTCCAACTTTTGTTCATATTGGGTGAACAGTCCTAAATATCTGACCCATGCCTGAGATTCCACCAGTAGAGCTCCACCCCTTCGGAATCCCTCGCGAAGATACAAGTGACCCTCCCCGGGATAGGTACTTGCTCAGAGTTGAAGACACACATAGAATGTCAACTCCATGAGGCAAGACTTCCACGGTCTAGTTCATTTCTGGCACACAGTCGGTACTTAACAAAGGTGTGTTGAAATGAATGGATCAGTAGCAAAGGGGATTTGGTAGGAAAATGCAAATGACTCCATGCCACCCCTCTTACTGCAAGGGTGAGAAATAATCAACTGACCCAGAAATACATGTCCTATTAATCATGGCCGCATGGCATCACCTCATCAGCCAAGGCCTAATACAGGGGACTCTAGGAAATGTGTCTCTTTCCTTTCTCCAGCCAATGTCACTACATCTTTCAAACTCACCCAGCCCAAAGCAACTTGCCAGTGACCGTGTTAAACCAGCAAACGCTAGAGCGGCGGCTCTCTCCTGCCAGGCCTCACCCCACCTTCTCCATGGAGCGGTCCTCTCCTTTCTACTCTGGTTCTCTCCTTTCCTTAAACTCTCAAAATTATTGGATGCTTGGGGAAGGCAAAGTAAGAAAGCTGCCACTAAGTAGGAGAGGAGGGTGCCTGAAACCATCAGGCATGTGTTGCATGTCTTGTCTATGACACTTGTCACTTTCCACCCCATGTTTGTCACAAGGAGCCTTGTCTTAGCAACTTCCCCAGGGTAGAGGCAGGGTCTTGGTCAGCTGCCACCTACACACAGCCAGCACCTGGCACACAGTGGCGCCCAGGAGATGTTTAATTAATGAGTGTGTACGGAGGGGACCCCGGGGGGGCGGTCCTGTAAACATTACAAAGGCACATGTAGAAAATCAAGGGATTACTTGCTGACCACTTTTATTAGCCTGGACAATTGAAGAAAGGATGCAGAAAGCGAGTTCACCATGTGCCACGTCAATGATGAAAACTGGGGGACAGTGGCACTTCCACTCTCTGGGTCTGTTTACACTTCCTCTGTGATGGATTTCCACTTGTTTGTCTGTCAGGGAGGCCCTCCCTCGAGCTAAGCCCATGGATGGTTATTAGTGACAGCTTTGAGTGTTTCCAGGCAGGGCTCCAGGTCACAAGCAAGATCTAGGCCCCAGCACCTCCCTAGGGTAAAATTCCACCAAGAATCAGGAGTCTCGTGAAGCTAATGAACAATGATGTCGATCCTGAAGGCGGTATGCAGAACACTGGACTGTGAGTTTGCCCTTCAATCTCACGGCCTAAGGGGCTCTGACCTTCACCATAACACACACAGCTGGCTGGCTGCCTCCTCGCCAACCTCCACCCTGGCTGTGGGGAGCCAGGTGTGTGGACACAGAAGTTGGCATGATGACAGTTGCCGGCATGTCACAGGTGAGACATTGAGCACCTAGAACTCTCTCTCATTCAATCATTCTCATTCTCTCTCTTTCACTGGGACCAGCTGGAGAGTAGAAAAGCATGGTGCAAGGAGAGGAGCATGAAGCCAAGCCCAGCTAAGCATTTGGTGCCTTAAGAAGTGGAGCAGAAGCAGAGCAGGACCCTGACACGTAATCTTAGAGGTGGAAGGTGTATTGGAGAGATCATCAAGACCTCCCCACCCCCACCCTCGCCAAATCAGTGAAATGGCAGGGCCCACAACTTGGCAGTAGGATTCTAATTTGGTGCAACCTCTATGGAGAGTTATCTGGCACTGGCCATGAAAATCACAAATGCACACCCCTTGTCAGCAGGCAACTCCACCTGGTATCCTACAGGTAAACACATACATATAAAGATATGTGCACCATTTCTCATAAGAAGTGCAAAAGACTGAAACAACCAAATGTCCATCAATAGTGAACCGTGTGTTCAGGGAACATTGTACAGTCATGAGAAAGAATGACCATGATCTCCAGGATGCCTTGAAGTGAAGAAAGCAAAGACTCTGAAAGGCCCTCCAAATCCTTCATTTATAATTGGGAAGGCTAAGACGCAGGGTGAGGGATGAGTTGCAGAAAGCCACCCCTGGGCTACTAGAAGCAGTTCTGTGCTGGGACCCAGGCCACCTGATGCCCAGTACAGAAGTCCCACCACTGCACCACAATTTCCACCCTACTCAGATGTGGCCAGGAGTCCACAGCCTCTTAGCGCCCCCACCCCGATACTTAACGACCCAGAGTCAAACTAGTCTTTCTCTATGAAATCCAAACTTGTAGTGTCAGTGCTTTAGTACCTTCCCTCCTGTTCTGTCCTTGACTAAAGCAAGGAAGAGTGTGTCACCACTTTTCCCTGTAGATGTGCCCCAAACCTCAAAGCATCCTTTGATTCCCTGCCTTCCCGCCTTCTCAGAAGATGACACCAGTCAAAGAAGCTTGTTCATTCTAGATTGTGGTGGCTGCTTCCTAGAACGCCATCCTGTTCGGTCAAAGTATCTCATATCGGGGGCTTCCCTGGTGGCGCAGTGGTTGAGAGTCCGCCTGCCGATGCAGGGGACACGGGTTCGTGCCCCAGTCTGGGAGGATCCCACATGCCGTGGAGCGGCTGGGTCCGTGAGCCATGGCCGCTGAGCCTGCGCGTCCGGAGCCTGTGCTCCGCAACGGGAGAGGCCGCAGCAGTGAGAGGCCCGCGTACGCAAAAAAAAAAAAAAAAAAAAAAAAAGTATCTCATATCAATGTGTCCTTTTTTCCCCCCTTAAGTGGAAAAAAACCTTGCAGGCTATCTTTTCTTTGGGGGCAGTGGAGCCATCAACATTCTTTTTCTCAATCTCAAAGGCTTGTGGTTATAATGATGGCTCACATTTATATTGGACCCACTGTGTGCCGGGCACTATGAGATGTTTTACACATATTGACTCCTGTAATCCTCAGGACTCCATGGTGTAGCTACTGTTATTATCCCCCCTTACTCAGGGAGGAAACCTAGGTAGAGCAAGGACACATAGCATGCCCACAGACAAACTTGAAGTAGGAAATGGCCCTGAGGGCATCTAGGCAGTAAGTAGAGAACTGAGACTTGAAACAGAAACCACAATTTGCAAAAAGGCCTGTGCAGTGACTCATAAAACAGTTAAATGGCACAGCACAGACTATCTAAGCTCAAATTCTTTTGACAGCAGCTCATTCACACCCATATGTTCCAAGATAAGACCACAGACAAACTGATCTGACAGCAGTTCCAAATAGGCTTGTGTGTTCTAAAGATATGACTTCTGACTGTTCCAGCAAGGCCCTAGTTTAGCAACTCTGACCAAGACCGTGCTATAATTAACTCCAGCCCCCAAACTCCATAAGCGCCCCTTCTTTAATGCCCCCTTTTGAGGTGCCCCGCAGTTTCCCATGGCGTGTGCCTTCCCTTGCTGCATCAGGCTACTACACCTGACTTTGTGTGGCCACGGGTATATTCTTGGTGGCCTTGGCTGGTGGGCTTTAATGGGATAGACCTGGAATTTGAACCTGGGAAGTCGGTCTGTGTGCTGAGTGTTCCACTTCTATATGCGTTCTACGCTCCAGGCTGTCATTATAGATGCCAGTCACATTGGCCCGAGATCAGCTCTGGCTCTGGGTAGAAGGGAGGTTGGGCCAGGGATGGCAAGGCAAGGCTGCTCCTTGGCAGATCCCCCCTCCATCTCCTGCGGCCTCTTCACTGCTCCTTAAAGCAGACCTGAGATTCCTCCTGCCCACCTTCCCCTGAATCAGCAGCCTCTGTGGTAGCATCTTTGTCAGGCACCTCCATGGTTCCCTACTCCTTCCGGGGCAGATGTTACCCTTCACATCTGCCTCCAGCCTACTACCTCTGCCTGCCCAGCTACTTCCAGGCCTCCAGACATGCTGGAGCTTTCTCACCGCCAAACATCTCCCCAGGCTGTTTCCCCAATCCAAAATACAGCCCCTCCCCGAACAGCCATCTGCAAAGACTTCAAACCTCAGCCACAACCCCACCTCTTCCAGAAGGGCTTCTCTGCCCACCCCACTGGGCCTTCACCACCCTGGATTCCTGAAGACACCGTCAATCTCTGTGCTTCTCAGTAGGCAAGGCTCTCCCAAGCAGCCTGTGACATTTGTGATCACACAATACCTGTGATGTCACCCAACTTTCCCCCCCGCCCGCCCCCACCGCGTGGATCTTATCACGGAATGTATGCTCCTTCTAGGCAGAAATTACCTGACATGCCTCAAGGCATCAAGCCCAGTGCCAGCTCCCAGCAAGTGCTTCCCTGCTCTTCATTTTAAAAATCCAGCTATGAATAGCAGCTGTGATTCATTTTTTTTCCCCATGTAAGCCATGGCTAGAGCCACAGGTCTGGAAATGGCTGCAATATAAGGGATTAACCTTCAACTTAAAAAACTAAACTAAACTAAACAAGACCTCATCTGCCCAGAGAGAATATCTAGAGGGAAGTGCCAACAGGTTAGGCATGGTCCTGTTGAATAATGGGATTAGGAATGGTATTTTCCAAATTTATTGTTACATGATTTTATAATGAAGAAATAAAGCCATATAATAATAATAAAGACAAATATGTACTAAAGAGGAAGCACAGGCGAGCAAGAAAGAAAGAGCTAATCCCCACGCCAGCTGTCGGCCGCAGAGCTTGGGGGGGATGTCCGGAGACTGGCTTGGGGGGGGCGGGGGCTTGTACCTCCAAAGGGCTGGGTGGGTCTGCCGCTGATGCCTGGGCCAGAGCTGGTCTCCCACCCTGTGGGGTGAAGGTCGCATGTGCCCTGGAAAGGGAGGCAGCAGCCCTTGTCACCGATCCCCGTACTTCAAATAGATCTCAAACACAGGGGAATTCGAGCAAATCAAAGGAAGCCCAGCTGTATGCGGCAGGATACAATTTATAGTCCTCAAGTCCCCCCAAGAGGTGGTAGAGGCAGGGGCAAAAGAAGAGTGCTAGAAGGTTTTAGATAACTCTTAAATAAGAGCTCCATAAATAGTCATTTTTAAAGGGAAACTAGGCTGTTCGGGGACAGAACGAGGATGATGTCAGGAAAGACAGCCCCGCTCTGCCTACCGTACCCCTGGGTGTCCCCATCAGCATCAGGATTCCGGGCTGGGCAAGCCAGCGCCTGGAGCTGTCCAGGCCCGGGTGCCAGCCACGCCCTGCCCCAGGGAGGCAACTCCCGTGGGACAGGACGGGAGCATAAGGGCCCCGACATGTGACCTCATTGCCGAGGGGGGGCCCTGTGGCCAACCTCAGAACTTGGGCTCACCTCTGATCCTTCTCTGGTCACCCTTGTCAGCCAGGGCGCACTGAGAGCCCCCTGCCCCAGATCTTGGTGCTCTAGTCCCTAACCTGCCACCAAGGGCAGGGTGACCCAGGCAAGTCAGGCATCTCATGTCCAACGAGCCAGACAAGAGGCTCACGACGAACTCTCATTCCGACCCTTCATTCCACTCCAAGGGCACCCTGTCTCGTGTTTCCTGGAAGCCTGGAATTAGGAAGGACAGAAGGGCTGCAAGTCCCCCGGGGGATCGGCCTCAGTCAGCCAGCCCCAGCCAGCACCCTAGCCAAGAGCCCGCGGGGTTGGTGGCAGTTAGGGGCTGGGAGCCACCCCAAGTGGGGCCCCCTGACTGTGGAGCGCGGCGCTCAGTGTCCTGATGGCACCAACCCCCGGAGGACGAGGAGGGGCCGGCTTAACGCAGCAGGAGCAGCTCGTGGGTGGGGGTGGGACGAGTAAGGGCAGCCGTGTGCGAGTGAGTGTATGAATGTGGGCAAGTGAATGAGTGAGGGTGAGTGTGTCAAGATGATGGGTGTGTAAATGGATTGCAGGAGTGCGTGAGTGGGTGACGGTGTACACGATATGTGTGTGTGCTTGTGTGTGAGCGTGTGTACAATGGGAGCGTGAAAGTGTGTCTGAGAGGAAAGTGGGTGTGGATGTGCGCGAGGGTGTACACTGTGTGTGTGAATGTGTGAGAAAAGTGTGGGCTGAATGTGTAAAGAGGCACAAATGTGTGGGTGTGTACGTGAGTGTGTGGGTGAGTGTGTAAGGGTGTATGGCTATGTACACATATGTGAGCGCATGTGTTCTGAGTGTGGATGCGTGTACAAGGGTGCACACATGTGCACAGCCCCAGGGAGCAGCTCACCTGGGAGGGGGGAAGGGAACATCGGTTCTGCAGGGAAGTTTATTGCAGGGGAGGTCGTGCACACAAAGAACTGTATGACACATCTGCCCTCACAACAGTAAACCCAGAATCTCTCCCGCCAGCCGGGACCGTAAGAAGCTCTTTGTCTGGGTGTCCCATGTACACTTCAGACTCAATTCATCCAAATCGTTTTCCCTTCCTTCCCACCTGTTCCTCCACCCTGGGGGCGTACAGAACTCACCGGGACCCATGGCTGGGTCCTGGGAACCTTCCAATGGTTTCTCCCTGACTCTCTCTCCTCCACCCTTTCTGTCCACTCCCTCACCCAATTCTGTGGTTCCCTTCGCCTCTACAACTACTGGCCCCCTCCCACTGCCTCAGCTGTGTCTGCTGCTCTCGTTGTCCCCATTGTCCCCGCCTGGACCACTATTCTGGCCCTCGCTGGCCCCTCTGCCTGTCGGGCCTCCGCTGCCATGCACACTCCAGCCAGGCTGCCTTCCAGGAGTCAGCGCATCGGCTCGCAGAGCTCCGTGCCTCCCAGCAGCTGCTCCGACTACGTCCCTGGCCACAGGCACTCCTACTGCTGGGGAGCCTCAGAGCTGAAGGCTAGCTCACCTCTCAGCTAAAAATTCCGTCATGGGACACTCAACAAGTCTCTCAATTTCTGTGTCCCAGAGAGCAGCAACCCAGTCCGCCATACTATACACAGTAGATGGGTTCCAAAACAACAAACTCATTTGCTGAATCAGCTCTTACATCAGAAGGAATTCTGTGATGAACCTCATCCCCCCACACAAAAAACTGGGTTTTGCCATATTAGACTTAAAGTAAAGCTTAGCTCTGCAGGACAGTAAAAAGAACACAGACTTCAAAGCTAAACAAAGCCAGATGTGAATTCTGCATGTATCACATAGCCATTCCAGCTGTGTGACCTTGAGCACCTCCCTTAACATCTCTGAACTTCTCAGCCTCAGTTTCTCCAACTCAAAAATGGGGCTCTACTTCATCAAGTTTGGTGAGAGTGAAATGATATAATGAATACTGAATGCATTGCATGTCTGACACAAAATAAGTATTTAATATCTGTTACTCTCCTTCCACCACCCTTTCTCCTGTCCTTGACCTATGTCCATCAAGTTAGTGAGAATTCATTGGATTAAGTTCAAAAGAGTAAGGGAGCCACTCAGCCCATTCACTGAACTACATCTTCCAACTACATTAAATTACAGCACAGCACAAACAAGGAACTACTGTGGAACCCCACAATTTACAGATGTTTCAGACTGTAAATTGTGTTTAAATTTCCCCACAAGGAAAAAAGATGAAATCCAGAAATTTTAAATTAGAATATAAAACATCTTGACAAATTTTTAATGGATTTTAAAATGGTTTGTGATGACTTAAAAAGGGAAGAGGGGACTGATAATCACCAGGGACCAGCAAGTTCCCTAAAGAATGAGCTTTTGTGATGGGGTCACCTGGGCTGGGAGATGAAGAACCCCAGAGTGTAATGGATCTGATTTTCACCAGGCATCTGACAGGTTGCACAAGGAAGCATGCAATAAGTATCCACTGAAATGAATGAGTGAGAAAATTGAGTTAGACTGTTATGAAATGTTTGTAGATAAAAATAGGAAATGTCATGTGGGTAATAGATACTACACTCGGATGAGCTGGTCCAATAAGCGTTATTGTCAACCTACAGGAAGGGAAGATGGGAGGCGGAGGGGGCGGGGGGGCTCTCTCCAGGGCACTCTTTGGGCATCTGTGCTTAGGCATGGCCTGTCCACATTTCCACCAGTTACTTGACTGAAGATCTACTGTCAGATTTATCAGGTTTGAATATATTCTAACCTGGGAGGGATGGACCTTTTTGCTAGGTGACAGACTCTGGCTTCCATGAGATTCCAATGGCCTAGAAGCATGAATAAACCAACAAGATGAAATCTCATTGGCATAGATGGAGAAGCCAAGGCTTTGTTCCAAACCTCTGCCTGAGGGCTGGCGGGGAGGCCTGCCTGATGGCACCAAAGTGAACGTGAGCCATGAGTTTTTGAGTGTGATGAGCTCAACAGGAGTCATGGGACTTGACTGGAAAAGGGTCACATAATCTTAATATCAATAATTAGACTCATGGCACTGAGACCAGGGCAAGCGCTCTCCAGCGCTCTGAACACCAGGAAGGTTCAAAAGCACATGGGAGCACTGGGACCCATCTTCAAACACCAGAAGGGCCGTCTCAGGACAGAGAACACACGTGAATTCTATACAGCTCAAGTGGGTAGGGCTTAGGGTTGCCAGTTAGCAAACAAAAATACAGGCTACTCAGTTAAATCTGAATTTCAGATAAACAATGAATGATTTTTTAGTGTAAGAATGCAATATTGGGGACATATTTATTTAAAAATCCATTCGTTGTTTGTCTGTGATTCTAATTTAACTGAACATCCTGTATTTTATCTGGCAACCCTAGTGAAGCTGGGGTTGGAGAGTAGAATTTAGAGGAAGGCAGGTTCTAACTGAATGTAAAATTGTTTAACAGCCCATAGCATATAGTACATGCTCAATAAGTACCTGATCTAATAAATGAATTAATAAGTGATCAAGAAGAGCTAACCAACAGGGAAGAGATGATTTCACAGGTATATACATATGTCCAAACCCATCAGATTGTACAGTTTAAATATGTTCAGTGTATTGTTTTTTTTTTTTAATGGAAGAGGGAAGACTGGATTGCCTCACACATGATGTGGGAGAACTTTCCGAGACAAAGTTCAGCCCAAAGCCTCTTGTTGGGTAGCAAGAAGAGGTTTTCTGAGTTTGCATCAGATTTATGGTTTCCGATTTCTTTTCTGTGTAAATAGATCTTACTGAGAGCCTCCCCCACCCCCACCCAAGCATAGAGTAAATAAAAGCAGATGGCTGTTCCCACAGTGTAAAGCCCCCCACTTTGGCAGGAGATGCTTGTCATCAGCTGGACTCCTGGACCTTGCATGGGTCTTCCTGCCCTATCTGAGGACTGTAGGAGGCAACCCCTCCACGGCCTCCTCAACTCTAAGGTCCCAGGTGCCAGGAAGCTCCACTAGGCTGATGCCATGATTTGTCACCTAAAGGGCAGCCCTGCTGGTGGCTGACATTTGTTAAAGAGGGTTTAGTGGGAAGATCAGGGGACGAGGTGAGACCCAGCTCCCTTCACGTGCGCCTTCACTGTCGTCTGACCCAGGTGTGGGCCAGGCCCTGCTGCACTGAGTAACACGGTGACCCCAGGTCAGTCACTTTCCCGTTCAGAAGGGGATGAGGCACTTGCTTAGGTCCTTTTTGCTCTCGTGCTCCTGGATCCATTATAGAATTTAAATACAAAGAATCTTCATTCCTAATTAAGTGACACTGAGAACTGGAAAATTCCACAATAAGGAGAAAATGTCCTTGAGTGACCCCCGGTGGTTGGAGAAGTGGCGGCGGGGGAGGAACGCTGCTTCGTGGTGACTTTGGACCACCTCGGCTGGAATCTGCTGATCTGCTGAGTTTTGTGTGGCCTATAGAGCAACTGGGAGGCCCCAGGCCAGGCCTGGGCTGCTGTGGCAGCTGAAGTGGCTCCCTGGGAAATGGACCCACTTCCTGGGTCCTCGCTCTCAGACAGGGCTTGGTAGCAGGCTTTGCCCTCACCTCTGAGCAGGACCGAGCAGGCCCCTGGGGGCCTAGGCCCAGTCTTCCTGCGTCCTTGTCTTCCCCTGGGTTCTAGGCTCATGTCCCTGGGACATGGTACTGGGGCTCTCAGCCTACACAGTACGCCCCTCCTTGCCTTGTGGGGATGTCTGACCTTCCAGCATTTCCAGTACAAGGCTTAGCTTTGATGGTGACAATCTTTGCCTCTAATGGCTTCAGCTTCCCTGTAGCCCATCCCCACACACACACACCTTCCACCTGCCCACCCAAAACCTGCTCTCCCCAATAATCCCGGCGTGGGGTGGGGATCATAAATGCCTCCGAGCCTAATCCTGAGCCCCTAACCAGCATATTTTATTCAACAGAAGACCAAGGAGGGAAAAATGCAAATGGTGGAGGGGCAGAATTTAGCCTCACAAGCATAGTGACAGGGCTGCTGACAAGCTGGCACAATCTAGACTGTGTTCAGACCTAGGGAGATGACAGAGCAGCCCTGGCAGACTCAGGCCACCACACTAACAGACACAGGGATGTTCCGTACAGCTGGGGACCACACGTATAGGGGCGGTGTTCCAACTGCCTAGAAACAACACTATACAGGCCATGTTTTTCCCTATTTCTGTGGGTCACACAATCTAACAAATTGCCCATGAAGAGACGGAAGGTCCCCATTTGATCTGAGTCAGAGAGGGATGGAGGCCGTACAAGCACTCCTCTAGCAGGCCAGGAAGAAGCTGGCAGAGTCCTTAATAAAGTCAGAGCCAGGAACCTGCTGGGTGGCCCATCCCTCTTCTGAGGGACCCAGAGAAGTGAGCAATCACATCTCTGCCCTCCATGCAGACACTGGCCAAGTCCAAGTACAAAGACGTGGTCAGAGTAAAAGGCTCAGAGGAGAGAAGCTGATGAGAGGGGAGAAATACCCGGCCCATTCTCAAAAGTCAGGGCTGGAGCGAAAGAGCAAGGCCAGGACATGCAACCACAAGAAATGAAGCCCGCTGAGGGTAGGCAGTGGGATGAGGGTCCCACCTGAGCTTGGGGGTGCCCTGTCTAAGAGCCATAGTGCCCAGCATTCCAGGGGCCTGAAGACCAGAACACTGAATCTGGGCCTATATCTGCTCCTCACTAACCCAAAAGCCTCAGTTTCTTTATATGTAAAACGGAGTGAGGTCGCTTGTCGCAATAACCTTCCAAGAAGGTGTACCCAACGGTGCTTTGGAAAAGCCAAACACAGTGTAGAATGTGAGGGGTCAGTATCAGGGAATTCAAGAGAAAATGAGAGTAACGGTCAGAGACCGGTAAGAAGAATAAGAGTGGGGCCTGGACAGGAAGGAGGAAAGCACCCCGACGCTGGATGAGCAGCTCTTGAATCTGAAACACAGAATCTGAGCATGTGTCCTGAGATGTCGTTAACCAGGGCGTGGCCTCGGGTGAGTTAATTCCCTGCTCTGCATCTCCACATCCTCACCTATAAAATGAGATGCCTTCCTTTTGAACAGTCTACGACTCCAGGGACTCTGGTGGCCTTCCCGGAAGTAAGAGAGGAAGAAGCCAATACCTGCCTCCAGGACAGGCCGCAGGCCACACTGGACACTGTCATTGTCAACTGACCCTGCCTTTCATTGCTGCCCCCTTCTCTTCCTTCCTATCAACGCCTACCCATCCACATTAGTTAATCAGATAAAATAGGTCTCCCCAGGGAGTCACATGCCTTCCCTTCCCTGCCCACCGCGCCCCCCAACCCCCGTTCAAGTGTACACATTCCCAGGAGGCCTCACTGCCTGATCCAGTCTAGTGGGGGGTGTTTGATGGAAAAGTGCACCCGAGTTCCACTACCTACTTACTGCCTGTGTGACACTGGGCAGTGCTTCTCCTCTCGGGCTCCATTGCTCTCATCCAGAAAATGGGCACAGGTATCCCTACTCAACCAACCCCATAGGGCAGAAGAGAATTCTAGGAAAACCCTGTAGTTGAAGGTATTGCACAATCATAAAACACCAAAGCAGTTTCTCAGGTCCTCCTGGGGACTTTGTCAAAGGCAGGTTCCCAGGCCCTGTGGTAGGTTTGCTGAGCCAGCATCTCTGGAGCCATTCCCAGGAGCCCACACCTCAACAAGAACTCCCTGGAGCTGCTTAAGCACGTGCCATTTCAGGACCACTGCCCTACACGTGTGTCCTGTGCAGCTACTAGATGTTGGTGACATGTCTGTCTCGTGTGAGATGGGGATCCAAGGAGGAAGGACAGAAGCCAGAGACAGAAAGGACAGCAAGCAGCCACACGCCCAGGAGCGCTGAGTGGAGGAGGGAGGAGTCACAGCATTCGGGATATTCGGCCTCTCCTGTCTCAGGCAGCAGACCCCTTGATGGTAGCAGCTTTAAGGCCACTAGTCTCCAGAGACCCTGGGGGCTGGACTGTGGGCTCTCAGTTCAACAGCAAGTGGACCCCCTGCAATTCAAGGCCCACCAAGCACACAGTGCCAATCCAGCCCAAACCATCCTCTTCCTCGAACTTTCCCTGACATCCCTCCTCTGTGTCCCTGCTACCCTGAAGTCCCGGCCACACCATCTGACACTTCATAGGACACTGTCCCTCATGGCTGGCCAGTGGTCTCCCCTGTGCCAGATTCATGGCCTCAACAGTGATGGGCACCTTGGGGGCAGGCGGCTGGGTTTATTCTGCTGGACCATCCACAGCTTCTAGCAAAGGCTCAGGCCACCAGATAGGCACTTAACAAATGATACCGGCTCTCCTGGTATTTGTTCTTCCCTCTACCTGCCTCCTTCCTCCCCGCCCGACCTCCTCCCTATGACACACACACACACACACACACACACACACTCCACACACACTGCTTCCACCCCATCACACACACACACTCCACACACACTGCTTCCACCCCATCACACACACACACACTCCACACACACTTCCTCCTCCCCATTACCACACACACAAACACACTCCTCCCCATGACCCACACAAACACACACACACACTGCCTCATCCCTGTGACAACACACACACACACACACACACTCCACACATATCGCATCCTCCCCAGGACTAGACACACACACACATGCACCCTACTCCCCATGACCACACACACTGCCTCCACCGCATGACCACACACACACAGACACACACACTGCCTCCTCCCATGACCAGACACACAAACACTCCACACACACTTCCTCCTCCCCATGACTACACAAACACACGCACACACTGCATCCTCCCCATGACCACACAGACACACACACTCACACATCGTACTCCCCATGACCACACACACATACACACACTGCCCCCGCCATGATGACACACACACACACTCCACACACACTGCCTCCTCCCCATAACCACACAAACAAACTCACACCACACCCAGGGCCTCCTCCCCATGACACACACACACATACAAACACTGCCACTGCCCTGTAACCATACATACACACAATGCTTCCACCCATGACCAAACACACACACACACACACACACTCCAAACACACTGTCTCCAACCCATGTCCACACACACAGACACACACACACACAAACACTGCCTCATCCCCATGGCGACACACACACACACTCACACACTGACTCTTCCCCATGACCACAGACACACATGCATACACACACACACACCCTCCTCCCGTTGACACACACACACACACACTCCACACACACTGCCTCCTCCCCAGGACCACACAAACACACACACACTCACACACACACACTCCCTCCTCCCCATGACCACACACACACACACAGACACACTGCACACACTGCCTCCTCCCCATGACACACACACACACACACACACACACACACTGCCCCTCCCTAAGTCTGTCATGGTGATCTCTGCTCTTGGTCACCACTGAGAAACCACACACACTGGTCTGACTGTTCTCTGATCTGGAAGAAGTCCCACTTGACCTCCCACCCACAGGCCCCACTCCTGACCTTGGGAAAGGCTGCAGGTAGAGATGAGGGAGAGGTGTGACCTCTAATTAATGTCCGTTCCTTCCTCTTCCAAGCTGGAGGGCAGGAAGGAAGGACACCTCTGAGGCGAACCTCCGTGACTCCTGGCAGAAGGCAGCTTCCTGTTTCTAATAACCTGGTGTTTTGAAAGGCTTCTCCTCTCCCAGCCAGCCTTACACAGACAGCATTGCAGGGAATCTCAATTACAGTCTCAGATTTCCCTCCCAGAGCTCTCAGGCTTTGAAAGGAAAAGGGAAGCCAGCAGGCTGCTGAGACACCTGTTGGATTTGACTAAACTGAGCCTTTTGGAAAAGCAGCAGAAAATCCACCCAATCCACATGGTGCCAAGGCTGGGAAGAGCTTCCAGAGCCCCTGGCAGCCACCACGCCCTTCCTTGGATGGCCCAGGCCGTCACTAGGGTGCGGTTTGCAAAGGCAGCACTTCTAAGGCTGTCTGGATCCTTTCTCTGGATCCCCCATCAATCATGCCGACCTTTGGTCATGGTCCTAACGGCCAGGCTGAGAACTGGACAGCCTTCTGACTCTCTTGGATTAAGTAGGGTTGAGCTCAACAGGTAGTAGGTACTTAATAAAGACCAGTGAAATCAAGTTATGTTGAATTGAGTTGAGGAAAAGTCACTGAATTAATTTCATATGGAACAACTATTAGCTGAGAACCTACTGTGTGCCAGGTACATGCTAGATTCTTAGAACTCAGGGGTGAACAAAGTCCATATCCCCAAGGAGCTCACCATCCTGAGAAGTGCATCCAGGCAGCTAGAATCTCTGCAGAAGCCTGAACCTGCTAGCATTCCCCTCCCTCTCTCACTAACGGGCCTGGGGCAGCAGACACTGAGCCGGATGCCAGCCGGAAGCCAGCCAGATACCAGCTGAGCACCAGGAGAGGAGGAAGACAAAGACGGCCTCAGCTGCCCCTCCGCATCTCCACTCCCTCGCAGTGTGACATTGCGGCCACTCCCAATAAGAGGAAATTCTAGATTTCCTCATTCTAGAATCTGGGCTGGCTTTGTGACTTGTTTTGGCCAACAGAAGGCGGCAAAAGTGGCTGTTCCAGTTCCAAGTTTGGGCCTCAGAGAACCTTGCACATTTCCTCTGTCTGTCTCTCTCTCTCAGATGCTTGCAAGCCTGAGCTAACCTACTGGATGATGAGACAGCATAGAACAAAGCCGAGACAACCCAACCCAAGAGCAGGAAACCACACATGCATGAGACCTGCTGAGCTGCCACGAGGCCAGGCGAACTATTCAGGTGTCCCGGAGAATTGTGAGCTACAATAAATGATTATGTTCTCAGCCACTGGGTGTCAGGTGACAGTATGCAACAGACCGTGACTATAGATATCAGTACAAACCCCTCCAGCCAACCTGTTGCAGACGGAAAGCAGGTTTACCTCCCAGCTGCTTCCCATCCCCACCTGGCCCCGGACAGCCTCTGACGTCAGAGAATTCAGGGCTGGGACCCTTGCATTGAGTGCTACCTACTCGCTCACTTCTCTGAAAAGCCCAGCTTGGGCATGTCCCCAGGTGAACACCACGTGAGATCCAGGGCTCCTTGGAGCTTCAGTGTGTGACCTAGATGTCCTCCTCTGCGGCAGGAATCAGGGTAAAATCATGGACTTTGGTGTCAGACAGACTTGGGTTTGAGACCCGGCTCTGCCATTTACTAACTGCAGATAAGTTACTTAACTCACTCAGCCTCAGAGAGTTCATCTGTAGGGTGGAGATGATGATAAAATTGGCTCCTCTAAGGATTACATGAGATGACCCGTGTAAAGCGGCAGTTCTCAAGTGGGGCGACTTAGCTAAGGTAGTAAGGCTAAGGTAGTTTTGATCGTCACAAAGTGGGGCGGGGCGGGGAGGGGGCGTGGGGCGGACAGGTGCTGCTACTGACATCTAGTGGACAGAGGCCAGGATGGCCCCCACAGTAAAGAATTATCCAGACCCAAATGTCAAGAGTGCCAAAGTGGAGAAACCCCGGGCACGGGGCAAGCCGGCAGCAGTGGAGATCGTCACACAGACCTCTGGAGAAGCGGGGCTCCAGGACCCCTGCACCCTTCCTGGGAGGTGCAGGTAAAAGCAATAGCAAACTGGGTGTTGATAGTAGCTGGTGCACCTTCCATCTCTGAGCCCATCTGCCCTAAAGGTCTGTAAAATGCGAGTCTAGCTAGTCTTGACCAATATTAAGTGTCAGCTTGAGTTCCAACAGGGGAAATGACATTTCTGAGTTTCTGGCAGTTAAGATACTATGGCCCGAAGGTAGCCCTCTCCACAAGGTAAGGGAGGCTTTGCATGGGATTTGTAGCACATTTGGCACAAAGCCACACATATATGAAAGTTCATGTTAATTGAATGTTGCAAGTTCACAAAGTTACCCTGCATCCTCTACTAGGGGCTTGTTTTCAAAGAACTAGCCTATAATAAAATACACTGGAATCTTCCATTGTTGATTCAGAGGCCTTTGGTCCTGCAGAAACAACCATGGGGCCATTTATTAGGACCCATGGTTGTCCGTGTGCAGCACCGGGGACGTGAAGGGACAGCTCTGCCTCCTTGGATTCCTGTTTGTTTGGATTTAGGGTAGCTCGTGGAGAGGCCTATTAAACCCAAATTAGAAGTGAGTAGGAAAAACCCACCAAGGTGGTTAGCTTGTTATGAATACACTTCAAACCAGCTGAAACTGCGTTCCATTTGATCAACGAGTCTCGCAGAAACCTCCTCCACTACCCACAGAATCAAAGGTCTTGGAGGATCACTTGGGTATCGGTCAGCAGACTATTTGGGAGGGAGGGGGAGAGGCATGGCCTTCCCAGGAGTGAACAATCCAATGTCAGGAACACCTGGCAGGCTGGGAGGAGAGCTGTCTCAGTCTTGGGTTGTGAGCTAACACAGGGGCTGGGACACAACTTCGATAGCCAGGCCGGGGCTCTCGCAGGTGCCCCAGACAGATTGTGCTTCCACAGTGAAAGCAGGAACGAACTTGATCACTTTAGGTTCATGTTTTCACCGTGCTTAAATTCTGTTCTCTGTAGGAGGGCCCCCATCTGTCTCACCACCCCTAGTCATTTGCACCTTTCTGGAGGAAGGAAATCAGTGAGGGTCTGGTTTGTAGCAGGGAGTGTACCCCGCCTCCCTGGGGAGCCAAAGAGGAAGGTTGGGGCTCCTGAGACAAGCTCTCCCTGCTTCCCAGCAGCCAGCCCCACTGGAGCCACCTGGATCCCTGCCAGGCAGTGGGCACCTGATATCTTCCAAGCCTCATATCAACCAAGACTCAGAGGGGTTAAGTAACTACACAGCTAGTAAGAAGCAAAGACAGGCTTTGAACCCTGGTCTGCAGACTCCAGAGCCCGTGTGGGCAAGATGAGTTCTCGTGACTTCCAGGCTCCCCACACCATGACTCCATGGTCCTTTCTACTTACTGGACCATCTGTCTCCCTACTGACCTCTGCACAGTAGCTAATGCCCCTGGGGATAGGGACATGACTTCCCTGGGTAGAAGGTTCTAGAACCTGGAGGATACATCAAGGTTTAAGAAGCATTGGGAGTGAGGAGACAACAGGTCTGAGACCTCATGCTTTGATGAGTTAAACCCTAGGGTCCAGGTCTAGTCCTGCCTGGCGGGCAGAGGAGGGGGCCCCGGCCCAGGCAGAGCATGAGGCTGCGGAGGAAAGAGGAGAAAGCCTCCCAGCACTGAAGACTGGGTTTCTAAAACCCTGGGAGGGAGGGAGAAAGGGAGGGATAACAGTACAGCCTGGGGTCCACCCTCTGGAAGACCCCGTTTAGGCAGCTGTTGACAAGGAGGAGGATGTCACCTGGTCAGATGCAGCCTGGTCAACTTCCCAGGCCATGGCCCAGCCCTGCCCTCCGCCACCCAGAATAAGAGCTGGGAGGATTCATACAGAGAAGCTCTCTCAAACTTAACCAGATGTTGTCAGGATGATACCGTGAGCATACCCTCTAGACAAATACCAGAATTCATAACCCAGTGCCCTTTCTTGGTGCCATGTCCACCTTGAAGTGAGAGAGTGCAGGAGCCAGGCTCTGTGCTCCTCCTTGAGCCGCGACGTCCTTCCCACTGATGGACCGCAGACGCGCTGCAAGTTCCTGACAGCGCTGCCTCAAGACTAAACAAGACAATTTGTGTGAATACAACCCCCGAGGAAGCACTTGTGAAGAGTAAACTGGAAAAAATGAACAGAGAAGTGGTGGCCCCCATCTAGGGAGCCTTGACTGGCACTGTTTTGTCCTCAGCCCTGTGAGCTAGGAGCCCCCATGGGCAGCCACCAGCTGGTGAAAGCTGAGCTCGATCCAAACCCAGTCCAGCACACTTTCAGACCATTATGAAACGTGAAGTATTTCCACTGTGCTCATTGCTTTCAAGAGTTTCAGTGACGCTTTCATAAATGGTGGCGGTTCGAGTCAATGAAGATTCCCTTTAGTAGAAAAATCCCTCCTGTTCACTGAAGGCTTCCTAAATGATTTACATTCATTGCCTCCGTTGATTCCTGGGGCCCTGTGAGGCATCCATGTCCCCCTCCTACAGGTGAGGGAAATTAACTACCAAGCCCCAGGGCTCCCAGCTCAGAAGTGGAGCAACAGGCCAGTCTGCAATTTCGAGCTCCGCTCTCCCCGTGTTCCCTTTGTTCCTCCTTAATCTTCAATTCCACACGCCATCAGCGCTGTGGATGGTGCAGATGGACTTGTTGTCCTGTACGGGGGTGGGGTGGGGGGAAGAAGAGAAGAAACTGGCCTATTTCCATCACTCAGAGAAGGGTTAGTGTTCGTTTCACAGAAAGCTTGAGGTCCACATGCTTTACATTCAAGTTCCACTGAAAATAGAATATACGTGCCAGAGCTTCTATGGAACCAGCCACACCTCCTGAGGACACAGAGGCAGAGTGACCCAGCTCCAACCGCTGTCATCTGCTGTCAGACAAGTGACGGCTGATGCAGTCGTTTCCCGGAGATACCCCCGCAGCCCCACAAGGCCCCATCCCTGTGCCAGCTCCACTCTGGGGAGGTGAGGGTGCAGCAGGAAAAGGAAAGTGAGTCACAGGGTCTGGAGATGCGAGGGAAGGCTGAGGGCCTCATTGGCTGAGGGAGACAGGGGAGCCTCAGACTATTCCTGCCTCCAGCAACTGAGCACCTCTGACTGGGGGGCTCCCTGCCCCCCGCTTCTGTGCCTACAAAACAAAGGGCTTGATCCCGATGACTCTGACATGCTTTGTTTCTTATAACATACGATGTGTCTGTCTCTTAATGTGACCCATAGGACTTTATCTAGAGTGTTTAGAACTTTCAGTGATGTTTCATTTATCAGCCTTGTTGAGAAAGATTCATATAAGTGAATTTTCCCCGTAACAGAAACTTATCCATTTAATCTCCGTCATTTAGTATGGAAACCTTTCCTAAATGCTCACACACTTAGCTTTCCCAGCTCCTTAAACAGTGACTAAATACATTGCACCCCTCCCTACTTCCTTGGGATCAGAATCACCTAACGGTGAGTAATGGGATGGGATGACTCTGTCCCCATTCCTTCCCCGAGCCTGTCTTCCCTCTTCCCATTGGTTGTTTCCAATCCATTGTGGACTATAAACTACGAAAGAAATCCAAGAAACTGGGCCCCAGAGTTAAGTACATGAGCTCCATGATAGCTGTTTCAGTGTTCTGTGTCTTTTTTTTCTTTTCTTTTTTTTCGCCCCTGTGTTCTTAGATCTGTTTTTGACCACCCCGCGTGGGGTGTTACATATTCACTCATACCTGCCTCTCCACACAAACATGTCTCTTGGAGTTCTCTAGCTTTACTCCTCACTCTGGAAAATGGAACTTTCTTTTTTTCCCTAAAGCCGCCTTCCAAAGGAGCTGCTTTTTCTTGTTGGTTAGGATTTGATAGGCTCATTCATGCCCCCCCCCGCCCCCCCCCCCACACACTCCCCACCTGAGAAGCCTAAATCACCAGAGTGAAAAGAAGCCATAAAGGCCAAGGACCACACAGACACCGACCAAGGGCAGGTTTGCGTAGCGCCCAACCCCTGCTTCCCATGCCCTCCATCACGGCTGAGGCAGACCCTGAAAGCCGAGTGCGGGCGTCTTGCCACCTCATCTCTTTCTGCTCACCCTGCAGGTCCCAAAGTGTGTTTCAGAAACAAACTGTTCTGCAGGATTGAGTGGTTTCTATGGCACAAAAGGGTCCCAGGACTAAATGCATCCAGAAAGCAGTGGGTTTAAAAAGGTCCAAGCCTGTAATATAACAGTGAGTGGTCAATTGTGATGGGATACACATAGGATATGTCAAACTTACCAAGCCAGGACCCAAGCACCCCTCAACAAGGCCACCTTGCTACGCGGCTACCTCCTTTCACCTCCCAGCAATAATTCTATTGACCACTGAGCAAGCCTATCTCCCTCCCCTGGCCACATGTTCTTCATGTGTCAAGTGGGGGACTTAATCTAGATGGAGAGTGGCAAAGACGCTTATATGGAACTCACATGCCAGCTAGGATCTTAGAACGTCCTGGCCTGCGGTGCTGGGTTAAGAAGAATTGTGATGCTGCCTCCAGGCTTGGGGGGGAAGCTGCCATGGTCAATTAAGATATCTGCCCCCTGTCCCGGAGACAGGCTAGCATCCTGCGTGCCCCACATTGGCTGTCCCTGTAACTAGGCAACACCTAAGGTCACCTTTGGCTTCAAGAGTCTGCTTTTGGGGCCCTGAGCCTGGGGTTTCAGAAGTCCTCGATAGCAGGACTGGAGAGTGGAAGGCTTTCCCTCAGCCTTGGCTGCCTCAGTGAAAATTGCCTGGGTTTCTGTCTGCTCCCACTGGTGGGCCCTTGCACGGTCCATCCACCCTCTTGCTTGGCTCCGGACCACCCCCGCTTCTGTGATGCTGTCCTCACTGCCCACCTTCTAGACCTGCACTCAAGTGGAATTGGAAGCAAGGAGTTTCCACATTTTGTACAGCCTCAAGGGGACTTTGGCACTGAAATTTGGACAAATTTCTCCCCTACAAGTCCTGGAATCCTGCAAGTTCTGTACAGATTCCCTGTCCCAGAGCTAACTGCTGTTATCATACTGGATTCACTTCCAAAGATGTCGACTGTCCTGAGGAAAGCTGTCTTCCCATCCCCAAGTGGCCCGGGAACGCTGGCATTGGGGTCAGGGGAGCGGCTTATTTTAACACAGGGCCTTGTGTTAACCTCTCACGCCCACCATGGGACTCTCTAGAGATGGCGCCTGGTTATCTGTCTTTTTTCACATGTGCCTCGGCTGGACACTGAAGGTGAGAACCACAGGGCAACAGGAAATTTGTCTGCTGAGCTGGCCAGACCGGGGCCCTATGCTAACAAGGCAGGATATCACTGCAGGAGACCACCAGGTACCACTGTCTCCCTGACTGGTCCACCCTCAAGGAGGTGGTGAGAAATAAGCTGTGTTTGCAGAGTGCCTGATCCGTGCCCGCGCCCAGTGGTGCCCATAAACATCTGTCTTTCTTCCTCTCTGTTAGCGTTTAGCTGCTCCTCTACCACCCAAAGCCTGCTCACCTGCCAAAGGTTCTAGAAATCAGAAGCTGGAGGGCTCCCAAAATGACCTAAATCCAATCTGCTGTGGACAGAAGGAAGGATGAAATGTAGGAAGGGAAACAAGATCTTCCTCTGAGAGCTTCATGTCCAGACTCCCACTCCACACCCCGGATCTTTCTATCTACAGAGAAGAGAATCTGCACTTAACTGGCAGCAACTAAGGGCAGGGAGCAGGTCTGTTTTTGTTTACTACTCTACCACTACTACATGCTTGGCATGAAATGGGCTTTTTGTAATTATCTATTGAGTGGATGGATGGATGGATGGATGGTTAGGTGGCTGGCTGGATGGCTGGCTGGCTGGATGGTTAGGTGGTTGGATGGATGGATGGATGGAAGATGGATGGATCTGAGATCAAGACAAAAGATACCATAGAAAGATGCTAACACATATATATGGAATCTAAGAAAAAAAAAAAAACATCATGAAGAACCTGGGGTAAGATGGGAATAAAGACATAGACCTACTAGAGAATGGACTTGAGGATATGGGGAGGGGGAAGGTTAAGCTGTGACAAAGTGAGAGAGTGGCATGGACATATATACACCACCAAAAGTAAAATAGATAGCTAGTGGGAAGCAGCCGCATAGCACAGGGAGATCAGCTCGGTGCTTTGTGTCCACCTAGAGGGGTGGGATAGGGAGGGTGGGAGGGAGGGAGATGCAAGAGGGAAGAGATATGGGAACATATGTATATGTATAACTGATTCACTTTGTTATAAAGCAGAAACTAACACACCATTGTAAAGCAAGTATACTCCAATAAAGATGTTAAAAAAAAAAAAAAAAAGATACCATAGAAAGAGACCTGAATTCTAGTGCAGGCCCCGGTACTTACTGGCCCTAGAAGAAAACTGATATTAACCTCTCTGAGCTACTGCTTCCTATTAAACAATGATGGTTACATTTGCCACACCCCCATGCTAGTGGGAGTTTGTGCCTCTGATAGGATGAGTACTATGTGGTGCTATCAGATTACACAAATGCCAGAGTTGACGGTGATCATGATGATAAGGCTCATCAGGGCTTTAAAGAGCAGCTGGGGGGTCAGAGTCTCCAGATCCTCATACAAGGATGGGAAAGCCTTTTATTTCAGTTGTTTCGCCAGTGTGGGCACTGAGGCAGCCAGGAGAAGAAGGAAAAACCCTGGCACCATGGTTATCCGTTTCCTTCTCACCTGTGAGAACTTTCCCCCTGAACTGATGGGCCAAGACATTGGCTGCCAAGGCCCCACAAGGCTGTGGGTAGACCCCAACACCTCTTTCTGGCAAAACAACTGAGAGGCAGGCCCAGATGGCAGGGAAGCTCCCTCCTGTGAGGGAGGGGGGTCCAGTGAGCCAGAGTGTCGGAGCTGGCAGACACCACCATGAGGTCAATCTAGCCCCATCCGCTCATGTTATGGAGACAATATTACAGTCTTCTTGGCACGTGTTAATAACAGCAACTCCTCCAGCCCCAGACGCCTCGCTGGGATCAGCTGAAACACTTCTTACTTACAGAGAGGGGGAAAAATCACTTTTCCAAGAGGAAAGCAAACACTGATTTATTAATTAACTACTTCCAGGAGGTCCTGCCGAAACTGCAGGAGTGGAGCGAGAGACTGGGGGCTGGGTGGCAGCGCAGAAGCTCTAGGAGGAGGTGGTGGGTGCTCGGCTCACACGCCAGAGGGTGAGAGCTGACGCGTTCCCCTGAGGGGCTGTGGGACTTGTATTTAGATTTTCTCTCTGTGCATTTTAAAACAAGTCTCGTCTTCCTTCCAGCCATCATCAGAGAGGAGCAGTTCTCTAAATCTGGGGATCTAGAGGCTCTAGGGGCAGTAGGGTCCAGTAGGGTCAGCAGAGCCAACCTGGAAAAATCCCAGTCTCAGTCTCAACGTCCTTGTACAGCACTTCCTCTGCAGACCCCTCCCTGCGCGCGCGCGCACGCACACACGCGCACGCACACACGCGCACGCACAGAATCTTCTTAGAGCCCTCCAGACCAGACAGTCTGTCAGCAGTCATTGACACCCAATTGCGAAGATACGTCACTTCTTTCATCTCCCAAGAAAACACACCATGTTACTCTCATTTCTCTGCAATTTAATTTAGAGTTCAGGAAGGAGCTGTAATTGGTGGGGTAGGATGAGTTCTCCTGGTCCCTGACATCACATCACCCTGGCAACCATAGTCTCCAGCCTAAGAGAACAGAGCTGGCACCAGTGTGGTGAGTAGGATCTCAGGGAACATATGCCAGTGTGGGTTGGACTGTCTCCCCGTTGGGACTTCAAAAGGTGCACCAACCAAGAAGGTGCAGGGAGCCCTGGAGACTACTCTGGAAGTCTCCGAGGAGGAGGGAGTGGGGTCACTATATGTAGACGTGCCATCTGTACCAGGCACAGAGATATCCTGCGAGGGGGTGAGTGGGGCTGAAGCAGCCATGTGTGCCCTGGCACCCGCTGCAACTGTCAGCAGTGGGGGAGCCATTTTCTAATTCATGCAAAGGTGCAGAATGGGCTAGCCTTGGTCCCAAGTGGAAAGGAGTAGAAGGCAGAGGTGGGCCGCCTCTCTGCTGGGGGTTGTGCTGCCTCACAGGGCACCTAAGTGACTGTGTCTACTTATATAGGAGGTGTTGTGTGTGGGTCTCTGTGGTGAGGCGGGGGAAGGAAGGGTAATATGTCCGTGGGAAAAATTCAAAGAAAGATTGGGGAGAGGATGGAAAATAGGGACCAAGAAAGAAGAGGTCCTCAAGCCCCAGTTATGGGCACAGCCCTGAAGGAGAAAGTCTCTGTGATGAAAGGAAGTAGGATCCCACGCATACGCACATACACACCAGCCTGCAGGTCCCTGGGGAGACTGGGCACCTATGGGAGCCCCAGGTGAGCTCTTGGCATCCCCAGTCTCCCGAGACTCATGTCCATCATAAAATGCCTAGGTTGTTCTAATAACCAGAGTGGGGTTCTAGATGGTGGGAGAGTGGGGCTGGGTCCAAAGAAAGGGTAAAAGCCCTGGACGGTAAAAACCTGCCATGCCATCTCCGTCTCGGGCTTTCTCCGGCTGCAATCCCTCAGTTTCACCTTCTGTTTCTGTCTGCCGTAAAGGAAAAATATCTAAAATTTTGAAATACAGCAAAAAGAAGACTGTGCGTCCTTTCAAAGTCATACTAGAACGCTGTCTAATAGGTCTGCCTAAGAGTCATGTGACTTTCTAGGGAAATATAACTTTATTTGACTTAACTACTTTCTATTGGTAGTCTAATCGCTGTAAAGTTAGACATTATCATTAGGAACCTGATATGGGTGCAAATGACTTTCGTCCCATGGAGAATACCAGTTTTATCTCTAATTTAGAGATATTATTTCGGCCTTCTTTTTTCTCCCATTAACATGTGTGTGTATATGTTATGTGTGTATGTATATCATCCTGCTGGTTCCCTCATTAATGACTTGAATAAATCTCACTATGTATTTGTAGGAGAATTATGTTTTTAACATTTTGGATATTTGATTTCGACACTATCTCGGGCCGACCCTCTGTCCTCAGCCCCCAACACCAACTGCCTCCCAAAGCTGGACGGCGTCTGACCGTGTCTCCCTCTTGGGCAGCCATCGTCCGGCCCGAGTCTGTCTCACCCACCGCTCCTATCCCAGCCTGGCCTGATCCTGGCCCAGCACGGTGAGAGGACGGAGGTCACGGGTTGTGTCCCCTGCCCCCGCCAAGCTGGCCCAGCAGGTAGGAGTGTGCGTGAGTTTCCAGACCTGGGGCGGGGAGAGTGAGATATGTCAGGCTCTCCCGGGTCTGCCGGCCAGCACTGAAGCTCCATGAGCCTCTTCCTTTCCCTGCACACAGAGGAAATCATACCTCCCAGGGCTGTGGTGGCATCAGAGGAGATGGACTATAGATGGAGGGTGGTTGGAAACGCTGGAAACTTAAGATATGCAACTGTCCGCAGAGCCTGCTGGGATTCATGGGTGGGTAGGATCTTACCTTCAGCAGTAGGCAAAATAAACAATGGGGAAACAAGAGACTGACGCTAGGTGAATGTATTAATTTTAAAACATTAAATGACATACAAGGGGTGGAATTCCTCTTTGAAAAAAAAAAAAATTCTCATCTCATCTTGAAAAGCCACAGCTTTGCAGACACCCAGCCCCAGCAGGGGCCCAGCCCAGGGCTCTGAGCTGTGCAGTAAATCTGAAGTCAGACAGAGCCTGCGGGGTGAGGCCCTGACTGCAGCGTCTGTCTTCCTCTCCAGCTGCGGCCTGAGGGACCTCTGCCTCCCTGGGGCCTGCCCCTCCCAGGAGGGGAAGATAGCGGTCCAGGAAGGATCCGTGATGCCAGGGACCCCACTGCTCAGATGCCAAAACTTGCCTTTGAAATCCTTGCAGCCTCTTATTTCAAAACCAGCCCTCCCAGAGCCGGCCGGCTGCACAGACTGAGGCTGCGCTGAGGCCTGCACAGTCCCTGCAGCTGTTTTCCAGGGCCTCTGAAGCTGAGCTACAGGGCCCTTCGGGAGCACCTCAGCCACGAGGCCTGAGGGAAGGCGAGGCACTGCCGGAGCCTGAGCTGAACCCTGCGGCTGAGCCAGAGAAAAGTGCATTTCTCCAAAAACTCCTTCTCACCGGTGGCACCCGAAATTCCACCACAAGAGTTTTGCTCCTGTGAGTCTTAAAGGATATTTTTCCCCTCCAGGAGCCCTCTCTGGAACTGGGAGGACCCTGAGAGGGGCCAAACCTTGATGCAGTCAGAGCCCAGGGAGCTCTGGGCGAGGGGCAGCCTGGGGAAGGAGGGCGGGGCAGAGAAGCACAGCATTGCCTGACACAGGTCACTGGTTCCCGGGGCTGGCCCTGCCCTTGTAGCCTGAGATGGGAGAGCCAGGCTCCCCAGAGACAAGAGCCAGAGCGGCCAAGTGTGGATGGAAACCCGGCGGCAGCAGTGGATGGCAGAGCACGTGCCTGGCCTGGCAGTGACTTCTGACCAGCTTGGCCTCCCTTCCCGCATTCTATGGGGAGGGCAGAGTGATAGTACTGTCCCCTTTTTACAGATGGGGAGACTGAGACCCAGTGACGTGTCAAGCCCAAGGCTTCACCACACTCCCACACATGGCCAGAGAAACCCAGGAGTCAAAGATGTTCTCTACGAGTTGTTTCAGAGAGAAAGAAATCCAAGCTGGCTGGGTTACGTCCTGTGTAAATCTCACTCTGTCCCTTTCCTTCCTTCTCCACCAAGGGCCTGGCTCTGGGCTTTCTCTGAACAGAGGCTGGAAGGCAGAGCTGCCTCCTGGGTCAGGTTCCCATCACACAGCCCTCCTCCCCAGTTTCCTCTTAGCTAGTGGGCGCCACTCACAAGCACTAGCTCCAGGTACCAGGTGGGGTTCAGAGCTCCAGGACCCCAGGTACTTGGAGTGGGGGACCTCAGAAGTCACCAACTCCCAGCTCCCACCCACAGGAGATTCGCCAGCACCCAGCAATGGGCAGCACGTTCAGAAGCATCCGGCCTGAGGAATGACAGTCCCCTGGGGCCCGAGTTCACAATGGTAAAGCTCTGAGAACAGCGCCCGGCAGGCATACACTCCACGCAGCGCCCATTATCAGCATGACACTGCTACTGGTCGTGATGTGTGGCTGTCACCGTCATCACTACCTTTACTTCCCTCTCAGTGAAACCTGAGGTAAGGTCTTTTGGGCCTCACCCAGTGGATGTCCCTGCTCACCCCTACCCTGGTCAGCAGGGGAAGAAGGAAGGCTGCCCAGGGGACATGCTTCTCCGGGGCCCACCTTCAGTCCCATCCCTGGCAGCACCAGATTGGCCACAGGTTGGTCAGGAGGGGAACCCTGAGACCAGAGCCCTGCCCAAGGGCAGCCCTGAGGCCACAGCCCCGCCCAAGGGCAGCCCTGCCCAAGGGCAGGTGCGCATGCACACAGGTCTCTTGAGCACTCCCCATACTTCCGATGATGGCCTCTTCATCTCCTTGGGAGTCACTGAGTGAGGGACTGGTAGAGCTGAAGGCAGTGGAGACACCTTCCAGCCCCACTCTTCTATTTTACAGGGGAGGAAACTGAGGCCCAGAGGTGTGGGGTAGAGAGAGAGGCGAGGTTCAAGGCTCTTCCACTCTGCCCCCTGCAGGGAAGGGGTGGCTGGGAGTGAGCTATTTTTAAAAAGCTGTAGCAAGCACAGATTCTGGATGAAGAGAATTTGAGATCAGTGGTCAGGAGGAATTTCGGGGTGGGGGTGGCCTTTGCCTTTGGACCCTTATCTCTTCTTCCCTCACATTCCAGTTCCATTTGAGATGAGGTCAGCAAGCAGACTTAGAGGTGAAACCAAGCAGGACCCTGTGGGGTTCCTGGGCATGGAAGCCTTTCTGTTCCCCGTTTCTTGTTTGTAGGGAACAGACTCCAGCCTCCATGATCTTCCCTGAGTTCCAAAGGGCAGATTCAAACAGTTGCTGATCAGGGAAGGGAGGAGATGCAGAGACAAGGCAGGAACAGCCAAGAAACAATAGTGCAGCCTTGGAGCAGGGTCCTCGTTCCCCCTAAAGAGATACACATAACAATATCTTTAAGCTCTTTACAGAACTAAAACCCCCAACAAATGGAAGACGTCAGCATTCTTCATTCCAGAGAAGACCACCTGAGGCCAGATTAAAGGAACCAGAGAACCTCAACAAAAGATTACCAGATTAAAGGAGTGCAGGCCCTGCACACGCCCTGATTTTATCAGCAGCCCCACCCTTGAACTCTTGTTATAAAACTCCTCACCAAATCTTCCTGGGCTGGGACACAGTTTTCGCGGGCAGGGGTCCACTGTATCCCCCTTTGCCTGGCAAAAAGCAATAAAGCTACCTTTTTCTACTTCACCCAAAACTCTGTCTCCAATATTCGATGTGGCATTAGTGCACAGAAACTGAGGTTTTGGCATCAGTGGCAGGAACTTCCCCGTGGGCCAAGGACCCCTGGGGCGGAACAGCCCCTTCTGCAGTTTGCTCAGTAGCTACTCACAGGGCACCATCTTGAAGCAACACTGAAACAGATGCTTTGCATCAAGCTCCTCCTCCCCTTCTGTGTCCTGAGTTATATCTTGTAGGTTGAGAAAGCTCAGCTCCCCAGGGTGGCTGCTCAAACTGTGGCCACCCCTAGAAAGGCCAGACCTTTGCAGTTAACAGGGAGGACACTGGGCAAGGAGAAGAATCTGGAAGGTGGCCTAAAGGAGGAACCTTGCCCTGGGGGCCTGGTGAAAAGAGACAGCTCAGGAGATGAAGACCAGTGCTGTTGTCCAGGCCCAGAGGCCAAATTACTGTGTGACCTCAGGCAGGTCACTCAACCTGTCTAGTTTCATTCCCTCACACATAAAATGGATTATTGTGGGTGGCGGGGGAGGGGTGTTATGGGAGATAAATAGGAAGAGGCCTCTCAGAATCTGGAGGGATGAGTTATCAGCCCTGAAAAGAAACCAGCACTTTGTCCTATGAAACTGATTTGTTCTCTCAAATTTCAAGTTAAGTTTAAAGGAGAGGGTACCGTGTTTGTCAAAGTGGGGACAAGCGGGGTCAACAAGCTTAAAATCGTCTGGACTAGATGCCCCCCAAAAGGAAGATAAGAGGGTTTTCCTTGGCCGAGTGACTCGCCAGGGACTTTGCATTTCCAGGTCCCCCTTATCACAGTGTAGGGCAGGGGGACTAGGCTTCCAGCAAGGATGTGAGGCCCCAAAGCCTCCTCTTTCCTTCACTGCCTCCGCCACGCCCATGGGTCCTGGGGACCAGATGCTGCTGCTGCCCTTTGGTGCCCCATTCCCCTCCCCACTCCAGTCCTAATGAGGAGCAAGTGAGCCTCGTACAGGCACCAGGGTCCCTCTGAAACAAGACAGAAGGAGGCAGGGCACAACCTTTGAAAGAATGATGTAGCCCGAGGACATGACATAAATTGATTAGAACCAAATGGGTCCAAGATGGCGGAAAGTTGATTTCCACTAGACCTTGAGCCTCAGTATATCACATCAGCAAGGTAAATGACACACCCACAGGCACCACGACAGTTTCAAGGCCAACCATAATGATCAAAAAGTGGGCGGTGGCCCAATTCCTGGAAATCCCCGCCCCTTCCCGAAATAGCTGGAATACTCCTCCCACTCGTTAGCCTATGAAATTACCCGCTCCTATAAAAACTGACAACCCCATACCCTGGTACCTTTCTCACCTTCTGAGATGGCCCACACTGTCTGTGGAATGTGTTTCTCTCTAAATAAATCCACTTCTTACCCATCACTTTGTCTCTCACTGAATTCTTTCTGCAGTGAGACATCAAGAACCTGAGCTTCATTAAGTCCTGAAACCAGGTGTGTGATCTCAGTTGGAAGACCGTGGGTTTAGGCTGGGTTCGAGTCCCAGCACATGGGTTCAAGTCCCAATCTGAGGTGCATGGTGTCACCTCTACTTGACATATGGTTAGTTTCAGCTGTTTATCCACCTGAGCAGTGCTAGGGGAAGGGGATGGGGAGGGAAGTTAGACACCCGGCAGCAAAGTCACCTCAGAGCTTGCCCCCAGGTTCCCTGAAGCCTTTCCAGTCTGGGTGGTGATTTAGAGAAAGAGGTGCAAAAGGCCACAATTTTCACCCTACCGCTCCCACAGAACGTGTTCAGAGGGACAAATGTTCTACAGGCTGTGCCCCAGGAGTCTGACTGCTAGGCCTGGCGCCGACCCCAACTGCTCTGTGGCCTTCTGCAGACACCCAGCCTCAGTTTTCTCATCTGTAGTATGGGCAAAGGGAGAAGCTATTGTGTGGTACTGTGTAGACTAGAGCTAGGTGGCCCAAGGGAATGTGTGGAGTCCTTATCTCACTTTCAAACACCGCACCCTCAAACTTGCTCCCTCAATACTAATTAATAAATGGCTGGGGGCCCCTTGGAGCATTAATGAAGTCTGCACTGGGATCTGGGAAAGCAGTTAGCTAAAATGAAACCCCAAGGCCATCTTCCACTGGCCTCATCTCTCAACTACTGAGAGACCCACCACCCTCTTCCCAAAAGCCTCTTGAACCCACTCTGCCTCTCCATTCCCGTGCCACCTCCCTAATGCAGCTCACCATCACCTACTAGCTGTCCTCCTGCCCCAGATCTTCCTCACAGAGGCCTGATCATGCCAAGTCGCACCTTCTTGTACCTTTTGCCCTAGACATGGTGTCCTGAACGTCACAACCTAAATATACCATTCATTGTGTGTCTAGCATATAGCAAGTTCCAATAAATACCTGTTGAAGGGAGGGAGGGAGGGAAAGAGAGAGGGAAGGAAAGAGGGAAGGAGGGAGGGAGGGATGACATTAACTATAAGTCAAATTTCCAGTCTCAGTTTTATGCAACATTCTTCTTTTCATTAAAAGTTATCTACTAAAGATGTAATAAAATGTGATACAGTCTATATCTTCTTAAGATCGTCCCTATAAATGTATTCACAGTTTAAAATAATCCATTGTCAGATCACATGCTGACTTGAACTTCGGATGCAATGGCCACACTTGAACTTCTCTTAGTGCATATCCAGTGTCCTGCTGCCTCCTCCCAGTAGCCTAGATGCTCGTAGGGGCAGGAGTAGGTTGCGCATCTTTGAGTCTCTCCCAATCCCTGCACTTAAAAGATTCTTAACTGGTGCTTGCTGAATTACTTCAGATGAACTGGATTGAAGCCTCAAAAGAAATTCCTTTTCAAGTCACAGGGCCATGATTTTGCAACATTCCACAAATTCTGGTCTAATATTCCAGTGCACAGGTGAGGTCCCCCAAATGGGAAGCTTCAAAAGACGCCCCCCCACCAAGGGGCTGCATCTACTGTTTCCTTCATGCCTGTGCTCCTCCTCTTCACCTGCCAGGAACAAAGTTCAATACTGGGCAGGCTGGGCCTGACTGTGGCCTCTACCACGTCCTGACCACGCTGTCCTGGGTATGCTCTGAGCCACCCTGAACCTCAGTATCCTTGTCGCTACAGTCGGCATGCTAATGCTTGCCTCACAGAGATTCTGACAGAGAAGGTACCCAGCTAATATCAGTTCCACCCCTATTGTATGTTCATTTTAGAAAGGACAAAGTGGATAGGAAGCACAGGTGACAGCTTTGCTGTTTGAAGCCAGGGGCCTAACAGCAGTACATACAGGAGCCTGTAGTCCCCTCAGCCACAGGTGAGGGCGATACTCAGAGTGACCATGGCTGTGACAGACTGTGCCCGTCCCTCCAAAGCACTCCACGTGCTGCGTCTCACTTAATCCCCGTACAGCCCTAGGAGAGATTACCACCCCATTTTACAGATAAGGAAACAGAAGCAAAAGGAAATGAAATTACTTGCCCCAAACCACACTCTCATTGAGCGCAGAGTCTAAGCCTGTTTGCTTGTTAGCCCTGCACCCCAGGAACTAGAGTGTAGTAGGTGATCCATACACAGCCGTACGATGTAGCAGAATCACTGGTTGCCGTGATGGATTTCGGGATGTCCAAAATGTATTCATTCTACTCCATGTGCTGCTCCTATCCCAAAATATTGCCCCCACCTTGCCTCTCATGGGGTCTGAAATTCTGTGTGCTCTGGACCTCACATAAAACTGCAGGGAACCAAGAGTCATCTGACAAATGTAGAACTCCCCAGAGCACTTCAACTCACGCAGCAACTAACATTGCAGTTAATACTGCAGCTAATTAATAGTCACAAGATGCTAAGGAAATGGAACTCAGGACACATAATATTTGGGGAAAAGGAAAGGAACTGTCTAGAGCCAATATATAGATGAGACCAGTGGGAGCAGAACAGAATGGGGCCGCGGCAGCCTGGAAGGAGCTCGAAGACTCTGAGGGCAGGGAGAAATGGGAAGATACGAGAGGTGAGTGGGGGTCGGAGGGGAGGGGAGGCAGGGGGCTTCCACCAGGTCCCGGAAGAGACTCAGACGAACAGATGCAGATAAACCCAGCCTGGGGAGGTTTGCAAGAAGAAACTCCAAATCCCCCAGGCAAACGAGGTCTTTAACTTTCTCTGGTTCTTCACTTGTGTTGGAAGAGTCCTGGGGTCCTGGCTGGGGCCCAGAGACATGAAGAGGCAGCTAGGAGGAAAGCAGAGGAGGCAGGAGGGAGCCCAGGTCCCCAGTGCCAGCATGCGGGCCCACCGTCAATCAAATTATCACCCCCTGTCTGGGACATGCAGGTCCAGCAGGGGCAGAAGCCCTGTGGTGTGCCCGGGAGCTCCTGGAAAGGATCTCCAGGGATGCCAAGGTCAGGCTGTAGGGTCCCCTGTTCTCTCCCTTGTTCAGCCAGAGCACCTCTGCTTTGTGTACCTTATTTACTAGGTCTCCAGGTAAGATTTTATTTGGGAAAGAAAATAGCTGGAGGAAGATTCCATTGCTTTGTTTCTTTGTTTGTTTAAAAACCAAAGAATTAGAGCAAAAGAAAAGGCATAAAACTTCCTTTTCCTGTCTGGGAAAGGAAATTCTGACACATGGTAAAACCTGGAAGAAACTTGAAGACATTAAGTGAAAGAAGCCAGTCACAAAAAGACGAATACTGTATGATTCCACTTATGCGGGGTTCCTCGGTAGACAGACTCATAGAGACAGAAAGTAGAACAGAGGTAGCTAGGGCTGGGGGAGAAGGGGCTGGGAATTACTGTTTATTGGGAACAGTTTCGGTTTGGGAAGATGAAAAACTTCTGGAGACAGATGTGGTGATGGTTGCACAGCAACATGAATACTTAATGCCACTGAACTGTGCACTTAAAATGGTTAAGATGGTAAATTTTATATTATGTGTATTTTGCCACAATAAAAATTAATTAGCTAATTAATTAATTAAAATACAACATTTTTTTTTCTTTTTTTGCGGTACGCGGGCCTCTCACCGCTGTGGCCTCTCCCGTTGCGGAGCACAGGCTCCGGACGCGCAGGCTCAGCGGCCATGGCTCACGGGCGCAGCCGCTCCGTGGCATGTGTGATCCTCCCAGACCGGGGCACGAACCTGTGTCCCCTGCATCGGCAGGCAGACTCTCAACCACTGTGCCACCAGGGAAGCCCTAAAATACGACAATTTTTTAAAAGCTGCCTGGCTGGTGCACAAGCTGCCTGGGCCCCAGTTTTCTTGTTCGTGAGAAGGGCTCCATCCGGGGACACTTGGTGGGGAGGGGAGGAGGGGGACCAGGATGGCAAGAGTGCCCCAGCCTGGCCACGCTCACGCGGAGGGGAGAAAAGCACACCAGGAGTAATTAGAAACATGAGGGGCCTGAGTTTGCCATGGGAAACGCAGCATGGGCACCACACATCCCTTTTGTGGGAGCAACTGCCCGTCTGCTTCAGGAAAGCAGGAGCTGCCAGGGGCGCTCAAGGCCACAGGGCTGGGGGCTGAGGCCGCTCTGGGCCCAGCTTCCCACATGCGCGATGCAGATAACAGCTCCTCCTACGGCCCGGATCCCGAGGAGGGTCGAGTCCGGGGAACAACCCAGAGGGCTGGGTACACAGGTGGCTGCTTGGGCAGTCACTGCAGGCGGTCCTGGAGCCCCTGAGCCACTGCAGCAGTGGTTTATTAAACCCTCCGTGCCCCGGGCACTGTGCTCTCTTTTGTCACGTCACTGTCAGCTGAGTCATCAACAGAAAGAAACAACACTGCTATGACAAGCTCTGTGGCATGCAACCAGTTCGGCCCGTCCTCCCAGCCATGACAGGATGGGCCGCTGGGGAGTCAGGAGGCCTGGACAGAGCCCTCCACTGGCCACTCCCCACGGTCCCTCAGCCCCCCTGGGCCTCACGTTCCTCACCTGCCTAGTGGGCCAGCCGTCTTCACAGGTGCTTGTCAGGATGAAAGTAATAATGGAAGCTTAGAAAGCTCCGTTGAAGCTCTGCGGAAATGTGAGCTGTTATTATCCCCAGGCTCTGGCTGGCTTCCCCATCCCCCAAGACTGAGCACGAGCCACACCAGACCCAGAGCCTTGGCATCAAGCTCATGGCCCCGGAGGCCCCTAGAGGAGACCACAGCCTTGCAGGGCCCAAGGGAGTGGCAGAGGGCTCTTCTGCTCAGTCTAGTGTTTGTGATGAGAAGGCATATCCTCCTACACACACACACACACACACACACACAGGAGAGCCGGTGGTGCAGTTGGGAGGCTATGGGAAAAGAAGGGAGAGGTGGAGGGTGCAGAGGTGAGAAATCTCCTTTTCTCTGTGCCCCAAGGCTTCCTGGACACCACGCAGTCCTTACATAACAGCACTGCAGTGTGGTTAGAATAAAGGAAACACACAGATTTTGTCCCTTTCAGGTTTTAACAAGTATGGATAAAACAGCTCAGCCAGAGGCAGCAGAGCCCTTGGTTCCTATAGCCAGAGCAAGAGATGGCTTGCTCCCCAGCCCTGTCTCCCCTCCACCAAGTCCTAACAGGAGACCCCTAACCCCTCAAGCCGGCCCCTCCCAAGGCTCTGTCTTCCTGTTGCCATGGTGACATGGGCTAGTTCAATAGCTGGTGGCCCTCTCCTCCAGGACAAAACAAGCTAGAATGTGGAATGAGTGAGCGCGAGCTCACACAAGTGGCCCACACAGGGATGGTGGAGATGACAACGATACTCTCGATGTCAAAGAGCATGCTTTCTAGTATAGTGTCCTGTGCACTATTTTTCTGGGTCCCCACATGGGCTTCTGGGAGGGACAGTGGCAGGCTTATGGCTCCCAGCACTGAGGCATGAAGAAATGAAGTGACTTGCCTAGGGATACACAGCAAGTGAGTAGTGGGGTCAGCATTAAACTTAGCTCCCCATTCTCCAGCCAGGCTCCCTCCAGAAAACTATGCTGTCACCCTGATCAGCGTGCTCTGAAGGACCCCATGCAAGACCTGGTGGGTTCTAGAGTACCCCTGGACATGGCAGACAGTCCAGCCCACCAGCACTGCCCCCATGGCGCACTCCTGTGTAGACACTCCCTTGTTCTGCCCTAAAAAAACTCTATCTATTCCCCAGGACACCTCCTGACATGGCCTGTCCAGGGCTCTGTATCCAGTTCTCAGAAATGACATGTGGCCAAGTCCAGCTCACTGTGAGTAGGTATTTAATAAACAGCTATTGGCTGAATGGATATGAGTAAACAAACATGAGGACATGGAGATTCAAAGAGGTTCAGTGACTTGCCCAAGGTCATTCGGCTGGTGAACGGCAGAGCTGGGGTTTGAACCCAAGCATTCTCTCTCCAGACTGTACTAGACTCTCAGCAGAGGCTGACTGCTTCTTTATTCATAGCCAGGCCTTGGTCCATGATTAGCGCTTCATGACCCCTGTGTGCCTGAAAAGACTCAGCTCCGTGGAGTTGCCCTGAAGGGAACAGGACTGCAGACCCAAGTCACCTCAGAAGAAGGTCAGCTGTCTTCTCCTGGACAGCCGAAGGCACCAGGGACAAAGCTCGCGCCAAACTGTGACTAAGGTGACCCGGGTCCCCCTGGCCCCCAAGGAAGCTGGGGACACTCATGGGCTTCTCCCTGCTCCTCTATCCCATGACTAGGTCCTGTCACAAAAGTCTCACTTTCCCACCCAGTGGCCCTGGGGTTTAGGTGGTGATTTGGGCAGGATATGGGGGAGAAAGGAGGCAGATTGGGGAGAGTGAATGATCTAACCAACATTATCTATTCTCTGTTCAGGACCTCATGCCCCAAATCAGTCTCAGCCAACACCAGACAGGCATAACCTACATCTCCAGGGATGAACCCTCAGTGAACTTCCAATAAACTTCAACTGGGAAGGATTTCTTTGCACCAGCACAAGGGTGTGTAGAGGTCCAGGGGAGAAGACAAGGCCTGGCACAGTGGTTCTCCACCATTTGTGTGCATCCGAATTACCATGTAGATTCTCGTTCAGTAGCTCTGGGGAGGGGGCCCAGGAACCTGCATGTTCAACGTGCTCCCCTGGTGAGATCACTGCTGAGGGGACCACAATTGGAGACTTGCTGGCCGCAAGTTCTCAACCCGGGCATCAAAATCAAGCAGGGAGTTGGTTAAAATATACAGATGCCTGCCCTGCCCAGACCAGCTGCAATAGATACCAAGAGAGCCCAGCAGTCTGCTTTGTTTAAAGCACTGAAGACAAGCTGATGCTCAAGAAGGCTTGAGAAGTCTACCTCTAATCTGCTATTCAGTGGAGCTGGGGTCTGGTAATGACTGAAGCACAAAGTCACAGGCTGCTGGTGGGGGAAAAACCAAGCCCAGTTGGGTAGAGTGTGCTGCCAAAGGTTGTACAAACACATCTTGCTCCATGCTGGAAGGTTTATGCAATGTAAGTTTTAAGGCCCACATTTTCATTGAAATTGCCGAATTATGGGTCCAGTAGACCCATCTGTCATTCAAGAACCAAGTCTACCCTGCCTCAGAAAGGATCAGCATAAGGCTTTGGCTCAGGTGCATGGAACAGAGAGCCACTTTTCTTCCAAGCAGGAGCCCACTTCCTTTCCAGGTCCTACTCTGGACAAGTTGTTCCCCACCACCCAAGCTGAACATTAATACAATCCTCCAATTTGAGCTCAGATCCTGAAAATCCCCGAACTGCTGAATTTTAAAGCAGATGGAGACGTCAGGGGTCATCTGGCCTACCGTACATCTGGAGAGGGTTGAATCAGTTGAATAGGAAGCTAAATCCCAAAAGGTCCTTGGAAAATCCCCAAAACTCGGCATCTGTAAGGAGAGATTCTTCATCCCCCAGCAGGGCAGCCTGGAAGGAGTCTTTCATCCACCCAACCCCAGTGTCTTCCTGTTGTGTTTGCTTTATAAGGCCCACAGTGTTGTTTTGCTTGGTGATTTATTTCCTTTTTCTTGGAAATTAAGTATATGATGAATTTCCTCTTGGTGTGAATCCCAGAAGCCCAACAGGAGGACTGGGCCCTAAGCCAGTTCCAGCAAATCCATTCTCTCCAGCAGGACACAGAAAGCCTTCTGCTAGACTTGCATTTTCACTCTCCAAGACGGCTTTGTTTGCTCTTGTTTCCCTAGCCCTTAGCACAGCGCCTGACAGATAGTGGACAATCCATGTGTGTGTAAGTAAATGAATACATGAGTGAATGAATGAATTTGACCTAATCTCAGGACAAGGAAAGGTAGAGAACGGTCTCAAGGCAGAGGTGCACTTTAGCCCTTGCGGAAAGAAATACCGTCCTCCCAGTCTAGAAGCTTTTCAGAAATCTGACGCTTCTTCTCAGTCAGGACTCCAGGGTTTAATAACCATTGTGCTGTCAACATATCATTGATATCAATGATATCACTGTGCTATCAAGTTCTCCCCCAGAAGGCATTGCTGGGTAGTCCATTTACTCAGAACGTAAGGAAACCAGGGAGCGACTCTCCATCACCCTCACCAAGCTCTCAGGGGCTTCCCATAAAATGAACTACAGCGTCTGAGGGGCACTTGGGAAGAACCAGATGTCCTCCGGGCTGGGCTGGGCCTGGGGAGCAAGGAGGTGGCAACACTGTCAGTTGTTCCCAGCTCATCCCCGCTAATCTTCCAGAGGGCTTAAGTCTTTGTCACAAGAGTTATCTCTTAGTTAGACCCCAGTGTGTACTGATCCCCCTTTGTTTGGTCACAAGGTATGACATTTCCTTTGCAAATAATTTTGACTTCCTTCAGGGCGACCCCCTTGCTTTATACCTCTTTGGCCATTGTTTCTATCCCTTGCCCACACCCTGCACTCTCAGGACAATCTAGCCACGGAGTTAGACCTCCCCATTACTGAATGAGGTTGTGGAAGCCCAGGGTGAAGTGAGATGTCCGAGGTCACAAAAGAGAAGTTATCCAGACAGATTTTAAGCTTGGAGCCCTGCATATCAAGGGCACACATCCTTGTGAAGAGACAACTACATGTGTTCACTTAGCATAGAAAAGTCTCCTCCAGAGACTTCTGGAGACAGACGTCGGTCATCCCAAAACAGAACTCCTGGACCCTTGACCCTACGTGACCCTGAGTCAGGGGTACGGGGTGGGTAACACAGACAGGAGACGGGTTCTGGAAGAGTCCACATTGGAGCCTCAAGGCCTAGGCTCAGCCCACCTGTTATCCAAGCCCCTTCCGCTCTCACCCAGGTCTGGTTGCAAAGAGAAATTCCCCTCCCTCTCCTCTGACGAGAAGGCAGGAAACTGCCTGGAGAGAACATGGCAGGAGAAGCAGGGGAAGGTGATAAAGCAGGAGTACCTGGAAGAACTAGAGACTTGCAGGGCATTAGAAGCAAGGGGAGCCCCAGAGACCCTCAACCCAACCACTTTTCTCTTGTCAGAGACAGAAACAGACCCCCAAGAGCCTGGGAGGGATGTAGCAGGGACCAGAGAGCCCAGCTCTCCCGAATCCTGGACCAGCGCTCTTTCTCACCTCCTGAAGCACCCCGAACGCCCAGGACACCAATGAGCCTCCTGAGTCTCCAGCCTGCAGCCCAATGAGGAGGTGCAAAGAGGGATCCACTGGCCTTTGTTCTTCTGGTGTTTCTATGCTCTGGGGACCCCCCAGCCAGCTCAGGTTGTCAGAGGCAGCCAAGTGCAACCTTTTGAAACCACCAAAGGAGACTCCATGGTACCTCCAGCCTCTCCTTTGGCCTGTTCTGAAGAAAACAAAATCCAATTGTAAACCAATCCTAAAATCTAGGCACCTAGCAGTAGATGGAGGAGGACATCTTACAATGAGGGGTGGAGATGACCTGAAATCACAGGCCTGGGTGGTCACCTCACCTATGTGTGAGGGGGCATCCCCGAGGGCCCTCTAGGGACCCCAAAAAGTGAGCTTCCCTGAGGTCGCGTTAGAGTGTGTATTCTATGTCCTCACAGCTTTTTCTCTGAAGCTTTGCTAGACCACGCCAAAACACACTTTCAGTAATCCTTGAGGATTTTTGACCAAACAAACTTCTGGTTGGGGAAGAAGTTCATGGGTACAGGGTGGAGAGCACAAGAAGGTCCTGGAAGATCTCTTGTCTTAGGGAAGCAGTTCACGGAGAAGAGCCTGGGCTTCAGGCCCTCTGAGAGGTGAGTCTAGAGGTCACCCTCTCACTGGCGGCCTCAGCTACTTCATGTGACCTCTTCAACTCCGCCCAGAAAGTCCAAGGAGACACAAGACACAGAGGCATGCTCCCTGCCCTCAAGGTCAGCTCACTGCGGCAATGAAAGGCATAACTCCTTGACCCCCCCCCAAAGAGGGCTGGGCTTCAACTTGACCACCTGGTCTCCCCACATGAATCAGGGATCCAGAGAGCAAAGGTGAACCCTGATTCATGGGTGCCTCAAGTCGGGGAGCAGCTAAGGCGCTGAGAGAAGCCAGGCAAAAGTACCACTTCAGGGCTGGCACGGTTCCCGTGAAAACTTTGCAAAGAGACAATCTGGCTGGGGGACTGCAGTGTGTTCCTTTCAATCTTTTTAACACCTAGAAAAGAGCCACCTTTTCTGCTAGGATAGAAGACTTGGCCTTTGCTTCCTCTGTGGCCAAAGGAGATAGAAGAATTAAGTGTTCATCTTCGGGGCCACATTCAAAGCCCAGAGGATGAGGGATTTTCTTGGCTGACAGCACAGCAAAGCCACATCTATTTAAACCCTTCTGATGTAGAATGTTTTGTAATTCCTATTTATTTGGTCAACGAATACTTATTGAGCACTAGCTCTATGTCAGCCCTGGGCCAGGCACTGGGGATACAGTGAACAATTGGGCAAAAAGCCCAGGTCCTCGTGAACCCCATCCTGGGTGCAGGAGAGGCCGACCTCGGTTTAACTCTGTGCTCTTTCTGCAGGTGTGGAAAGATCTCTGTGGGCTCTGCGTAAGAGCCCTGGGGTCTGGCTTGCCCTTTGCTACTTATCTCATCCTGTGATTTTCCCCTTCGAGACTCAACCTCCACCTCTGTGAAACGCAGGAGCTGGGCAAAAACCTCTCTGAAGTCCTTTGGGCTCTGATGTGCTGAGCTTCGGTAATTTAAGGAAAAGGACCAGAGGGGGACTATCGGAAAGAAGAACTTGTCAAGCACTTCGAACACACCGACTTACGTACCATTGAACTTGGTGTGGTTATCACAGATCCCTCTTATTTGTTCACCGAAGCAAGTTCCCAAAGTTTCATTGGCCAAGGCCACGTGACCCTGTGTCTGTAAGTCGCAAAGCTTTGAGGCTCTCCCTGGTTCACGTGAGTGAGGCGTGGCTGTACCACCACTACTTGGGCTGCTTCTGGGCTGCGTTCAGTGTTTTCAAGAACAGGACACGAGTCACAAGGAAGAGACAGAGGACGGAGCCGCAGGCAGTCCTAGTGAGTGGGCCAAGCCCCTGGAGCCAGAGCAACCCTCCACTCGCACCAGCCCCCACCCACTCCTGGAAGGCAAGCTTCGTGGGAAAATTCTCTTATTCCTTTTAGGAGCGCCCTAAGGGACTCGCCCAACTGGCTCTAAGTTAAGAAAACCCAGGCCTAAAAAATTGTGGGTAGAAACCCACAAATTTTGTGAAATTTTTTCACAAAAACTTGATGGGAAAACCTGGCCTCCTCAAGAATCCATCCCAAGGGCTTACAGGGTGCACTGCACAGCCTGGTGGAGAAAAGAATGGCCTTGGAGGCAAAGCCACTGCCCCCTGACCCCCCTGTCACCTTGGACCGAGAGCCTGGGGCCTCCCCTCCACACCCCCATTTCCAAGCGGGGAGAGGGTGGGAGCAGGGCCGAGGGCAGGCCAACCACAGCTGAACTTGAGCGGCATTTTGTTCGCACACTGTAAACCCCTTTGAAATCCTTCGGGGCCATAAATGAGCTATTATCTTCAATGCTGCCCTATTTCTTAATTTCTTTAAGTGGGGAAACGGGGCATGAAGTAGATAATAGGATCGTGGAAATTTGAGCTAAAAAGGATCTTCAAGAGCATCTCACCCAACCCCCTCATTCACCGGTGCACAAGACTGAGGTCTGGGGAAGGTCAGAAATTGGTTCCCCCACGAGCCAGCTGGGGCGGAGGACAGCGGCCTCCAAAGCCTCCCAGCTCGCACCTGCAGAGGCTCAGGCCTGGCACCCAGGCCGCCGCTCTACCGTGGGGCATCAGCGAGTGACGTGGATCTCAGGCGAGTCTCTGTCCTCTTCCTGCCCTGTTCCCATCCGCTGCTCACTGCGCAGCCGGCCAGGGTCCAACGTTCTCTAGTTACAGAGACCTTCCTTCAAACGAAATGTCTGGGGGAGCCCACTTTGAAAGCTGATGGGAAGTCTCCTGCTGCGGGGCCGAAGCCCAGCCCCTGAGCTCCTCCACAGCCCTCCTCTACAGCTCCACAGACCCCAGGGGTCCCCAAGCGCAGCTTGAACACCCCAAGGCCGGACAGCATTCAGCTCCCTCCCAGCCTGAGCGCTCCCATGCCTGACCCTGCCTGGCCCCACCCCATGCGGAATTCCACACCCCCCCTCGTGTGTCTGGGAGAGGCAGCCCAGCGGGCAAGACGGTCTTCTCCCACCACACCCCCGCCTCCTGTCCCCCAGGGGAGCCCTGACAACTGTCCTAACGCAGGGACCTTTCGCCTGCTGCTGCCTGGCACTTTGGTCCCAAAAGAGAGAAGAGGAAGGCCAGGCTGGAAAGCAGGGATTGTCATGGAAATGTCTTCGAGAAAAGGACGCAAGCCACCTGGTCTCAAGAGTTTGTAAACAAGTTGTTTGGAACTCCACCTGTATTTTCCCAAGGAACCCTGGGCTCCCACCGAAGCAGGAAGACCATTTTTCCAGTTGGGCCTGACCACCAACCTAGTCCACTGTCTGTAGAACAGCCTCTGTTCCTCCAGGGCTAGTCATAAACACACGATCCCTCCTCCTCCCATTCTTGCAGCAGTGAAGACTGCCCACAGCCTCAGCATCCACGGTGGAGAGCGCGGCCCATGGAGGAGAGAAGGATGGCTCTGATGAACCATGTTGGTGGGAGGGAGGAAGGCTCTATGTGGACGAGTGAGGTGGAAGCCCCTCAGTGGAGCCAGCACATGGATTCATGACGTATCTTGTGACATTCTGGACCTAGAGTGCCCTCATCAACTGAAATACTAAACATGGTGACTATGGTGGAGGCCATGAGTTATCCCCAATATCCAACTTCCTCTCTTTCCGTAACAACAGAGCCCCTCATTCTTAGCTGGCCCACGTCTGTCTGGAATAAAGACACTTCCCCAGTTTCCCTTGAGGCTAAGTGTGACTACGTGACTAAAATCTGTCCAATAGGATTTAAATGGAAATGGCGTGTGCAACTTCTAGGAAGTGTCTTAATTTGGGAAGCATCCCCATCCCTTCCTCCTTAGTATTTGCTGGAATGCAGACACAAAGGCTGGAGCTTTAGCAGCTGTCTTGGGCTATGAGTGACTTTGGGAATGGAAGTCAAGAATGGCAGAGGAATTAGTAAGAACCTGGGTCCCTGACACTATGGGGCACCACACCAGCCCTGGATTATTCCTGCCAGACTTCTTCTAGACAAGTGAGAGAAATAAACTGTATATACTAAACCAAATAGAATGCTAACTAATACAATGGCCCTTCCACTGGAGTCCATCTGGTCTCTCTGGCCTCAGTTCTCACATACCCTTTGCTCTCTTTGTTCCAACCACACCAGATTGCTCTCTATTTCTAGGACAGGCCGTGAGCTCTGGCTTCCAAGACGCTATTCCCTCTGCTGAGAATTCTTCTCCCACTCTCTGCCTGGCTAACTCCTCTTCATAGACCACCTCCTCAGCAGGACTCCACTGACCCTGGAGCCGACTGAAATCCTAGCCATGCCTTCTCAGAGCTCCCTGCACCACACCCCCTTGTAGTGTTTCTCATTTTGTGAACTCCTTACACATGATCCATCCCCTCCTCAGGCAGGGTGCAGCCTGCCTGGTCCACTCTGCGTTACCCAGCCTGGCGTAGGGCTCAGATTACAAAGCAGGAGTGCAGATGGTTGGGCTGAAATAATTCGCTCAATTCTAGCTTCGTGACAGCTATTCACATGTAAGCCCTGCGAAGTGGGTACTACCACCTCCATGCTACAAGGAGGGTTACTGAGGCCCAGGAAGGGGAGGTGCCTCTCTCAAGCATCAACTCAGCTCAGTGGCAGTGGTAGAACCTGGGTGCAGTCCTCCTGACACAGCAGTGTGTGTGAAGGGCTGGGGGAGATGGGTCTCTGCAGGGACAAGATCTAAGCGTGTGACTATCAGGATGCTCTCATCTCATTGTGGCTTTTCTTTAAGTCAAAGAATATCTCTTTGCATATGTGCTCCGAGCAGACCCTCTCTAGACACTGGGGCTACAATGACAACAGGGTGGGGGTCATCCCACACACAGGTTTCTCCCTCAGTGTGAGAATAAAAAGGATGGAGGACTTCCCTCATGGCGCAGTGGCTAAGAATCCACCTGCCAAAGCAGGGGACACGGGTTCGATCCCTGATCTGGGAAAATCCCACATGCCATGAAGCAACTAAGCCCGTGTGCCACAACTACTGAGCCTGTGTGCCACAGCTACTGAATCGTGCGCGCCTAGAGCCCGTGCTCCGCAGCAAGAGAAGCCACCACAATGAGAAGCCCACGCACTGCAACAAAGAGTAACCCCCGCTCGCCGCAACTAGAGAAAGCCCGCACACAGCAACGAAGACCCAATGCAGCCAAAAATAAATAAATAAATAAAATTAATTTAAAAGGAAAAAGAAAAGGGATGGAAAAAGAAGCTGGTTGGTGTGGGCATAAGAATAGGAGGAATGGACAGTCTTGGGTGTTTGGAGTATGTCATCAAGAGCCAGAGGCTATGAGCTTTGCGGACATGTGTTAGCTCATCCCAGGAGACCAGGTGGCAGTCACTCCTCTTTCTGCAGCCACCACACCTGAAAGCCAGAGCCAGGGGGAAGGAAGGTCACAGGCGAAGGCTGAGGACACCCAGGGCCCCCATCACTTCCTGTAGGGGAGAAACAAATGGGTTCCCTTTAGGATGCGCTGAAGCCTCATTTTACTGAACTCACAGTTCTAGAAGGCAGCTCTGAGCAGATCCTGGGAGCCTCTTCCCTATGGCTGTGTGTGCTTTGTGCATTCCTGCCTCTGCAGTCTTTTACCCATTCACTTGCACATTCTCAGTCCTCCTCCCCATGTACCTGGACCCTCAAACCCTGGAGACCTTCCCTGAATCCTTGCAGCCCTCATAGGCTGTCCCGCTCCCTGGGCCTACATGTCTCATCCTTGTTGTGGATTGAGTTGTGTCCCGCAAAAAAATACGTTGAAGTCCCAACCCCCTGCACCTTATTTGGAAATATGGTCTTTGCAGATGTGACCCAGTTAAGATGAGGTCATCCTGGATTAGTGTGGGTCCTAATCCAATGACTGATGTCCTTATAAAAAGGCCACGTAGAGACAGAGAGACACACAGGAAGAGCACCATGTGATGACAGAGGCAGAGATTGGAGTGATGGGTCTGCAAGGCAAGGATTGCAAGCAACCGCCGGAAGCTGGAAAGGAAAGATCCTTCCCCAGAGCCTTCAGAGGAAGCACGGCCCTGCCAACACCTTGATTTCAGTCTCTCAGCCTCCAGAACTGTGAGGCAATAAATCTCTATTGTTTCAAGCCCCCCACTTATGTGTCACGACCGCCTTAGGAAACCAATACAATCCTTATTATGGGTGATGTCCTGTCTCCCTAACTGGATGGTGACTCCCAAATGTCGGGAGGGGTCTTGCTCCTCTCTGTACCCCAGACATCGAGTGAGAAGTGAGTGGAGAGGGTCCTGAGAGCCTCCCAGCCTCCCCCGGCCCCACCCTGGCCAGCCCCACAGAGGGCTCCTTCAGAATCAGCTGAGATTCTGGACAGGAGATCGGGAAGCCTCATTCCATCCCACCACCTCCTCCAGCACAACCCACCAAAATGAGGTTGCTCCTGCTATTCTGCCCCCAACACCCCATTCTGATCATGCCTGGTCCTTGTCACACTTCATGATTATTTGTGGGTCATTTGTTTATTCCCAGTCGCCTCCACTAGACCATAAAGCTCCATGAAGGCAGGGACATACGGGTTCTGTTCAACACAATACACATGTGCATGTGTGACGTCTAGTGCAGCACTTGCTACTATATCAAAGGTGAGCATTAGAGTCATTGTCTCTGGGGAGGGGCCTGGGGGCAAAGGCGAGGTCGCGGAGAAGGTGTTCAGCGATGAGTCTTCCATGCTGCTTACACTTTCCCATGTAAGTGTACACATGCGCATCTTTCCTCTTTTTTTTTTTTTTTTTTGCGGTACGCGGGCCTCTCACTGTTGTGACCTCTCCCGTTGCGGAGCACAGGCTCCGGACGCGCAGGCTCAGCAGCCATGGCTCACAGGCCCAGCCACTCCGCGGCATGTGGGATCTTCCCGGACCGGGGCACAAACCCGCGTCCCCTGCATCGGCAGGCGAACTCTCAACCACTGCGCCACCAGGGAAGCCCCGCGTCTTTCCTCTTTAATGGCAAAACCACCAGCTTGTATTTAGCTTGTATTTAAAATTCACAAATCCGTATTTTTATAGATGTAGATTCCTATTTCAGAAAGTTAGCTCTGCCTTGAGGTCTGGGAATATGGATCTTTGCAAGCTCCCCAGGTAACCCTAATGACAGATAAGAGAGCTACTCAGAGTCAACACTGCAGCTCAAAGGCAAAGAATGTTGCCTTTCCAACGGGCTCCATCTGACTCTGAAGGAACCCTCTAATCTTTGGGGGTCTCAGTTTTCCCTGAGTGTAAAACCTCGGACACCTGCACCATGACTGGATGTGACCAAGGTGTAGAACAGAGGCAGGGAGTCAGAGGGCGGAGAGCTGACACAGTGAGAAGAGCAGATGGCAATGCCATTGAGTGTGGCAATGCCTGGGGTGCGGCAGAGCCCTGGAAGGGGTTGCTGAGGCCCCGGGTGCCCTCTCAACCCTCAACTTCCCGTGTCTCGGATTTGATTCATGGGAGTCCTTGGTGGAATCTGAATATACACACATGTGCACGCATGTGCACACACCTTCATACACAGAATGTGCACGCACCAATACACACATATGCCCACACATGCACACAAAGACACGTGCATGCACATCCACGCACACACCTGTCCTCAGAGATGGTCCCCAGAATATGGACAGACCCACCGTGCTTCCACCTCTTTCCACCCCCAACCATGGCCCTGCCACGAGCCCTGAAGCTTCCGGGCAAAGATATCAGACAAAGGGAGGAGAACGCGGGAGAGGAGAGTCCTTGAACCTCTTTGGTCATTAATTAGTATATGGTTTGATCAAGTCAGTTCCCCTCTCTGGGCCTCAGTTTCCTCATGTGTAGAGCCACAGCAAGACGTGCACTGAGAAGGGTTTGGAACACCATGCCGGGTGCCACACCCACCAGTCAGCACCCCTGCCGAGGGATGAGGGTGGGGGAGGCAGCCATCTGGCCCCAGAGCTCAGAGAACCACTGGGCCCAGGGGTGGAACACAGACATACAGAGGTCAGTGTAGCAGAGTAGTCATAGCTCAGACTCTGGGGTCCCCTGCCTGGGTCTGAATCCTGGCTCCACCCCTACCAGCTGTGTTACCTTGGGTGACCTCTCTTTGCCTCAGCTTCCCCATCTGTAAAATGGGGGTAATGACAGTCTCTACCTCCCAGGTGTGAGGACTGTGCTGCTAGGGTGCCTGGTAAAGAGCAGGTACCAGCAGTGTGGGCACCCTGTCCTGATCAGGAGGCAGGAAGAAGCCAGCCCCACCCACAACAAGGGAGGCAAGATTCACCCCATTACATCCTCTGGGTTCCCTCTCTCACTGCCCTCAAGTTTCGGGCTCTGGTAAGCATGGCACTGACAACAGGGTTCTTCCTGAGTGTGGACATAAAGTGAGCACCTCCTGCCTCTCCCCCACCCCCGCCCCAACATTACTGGCCCCCTTACCCTGTGCTATTTTGCACCCTAGCCCCTGTCACCTCCTACATGCTGTTTACCTGCTTACGTATTTGCTGTCTGCCGTCGTCCCCCACAAGAATGTAAGCTCCCTAAATCCAGAGGAGGGGTCCTGACTGTCTTGTTCACTGTTGTGTCCTCAGTGCCTGGAACATACCTGGAACAGGGTGGGCCATTCAATCAACATTTGTGGGATGAGTGAATGAATAAACAAACAAATGAAAGGAAGGAAGATAACGCAATTTTTTTCAACTTCGGCACAGATTCTGGGGTCCCCTGCCTGGGTCTGAATCCTGGCTCAACAGTTCCTGGCACAGAGTAGGGTCTTAATAAATATTTAGGTAATAGATAAAGGAGAGAATGAGAGAGGAATGGTAAAGATTTGGACCTGCATTGAGCCAACCTCATCCTGGCCTAGAGCCAAGGGCCATGAAAACGCTGCCAAGGACCAGCCCATGGCCTTGGCTCAGCAGGCGCCATCACCTGGCCATGCCTCCACCAACACAGAGGTCCTTCTGTGTCATCCTCGTCACGTCCTTATCATCCATGGCAGCCAGATACCCCCATGCGGTGGGGCTGTACTGGGCATTTAGGTACAGGGGTCCTGCAGGAAGAGGGGGGCCATGCAAGGCTTTGGATCATGTGTACAAAGCTGGGCTTAGGGAAGGTCTTGAGGGGACAGCTGAGTACACAGGGTGGGGTTGGGGAGGAGAGAGGGAGGGGGGAGCCCAGGCAGGCACCGAATGCAAGGGCGGCAGAGGCCCTAGGAAGGGACATCTCAGGGTACTGGGAGACTGCAGCTGCTGGAGTGGGAGGAGGAGGGGTCAGCATTCCAGAAGGGTCACCTGTGTGTCTAGAAGATTGGTGGTAGGGCTTCCCTGGTGGCGCAGTGGTTGAGAGTCCGCCTGCCGATTCAGGGGACACGGGTTCGTTCCCCGGTCCGGGAAGATTCCACATGCCGTGGAGTGGCTGGGCCCGTGAGCCATGGCCGCTGAGCCTGCGCATCCGGAGCCTGTGCTCCGCAATGGGAGAGGCCACAACAGTGAGAGGCCCGCGTACCGCAAAAAAAAAAAAAAGATTGGTGGTCCTCGGATAGGCATAGGAAGAGGGCTTGGACAGCTGGTTTGGGGAGAGAGGGAAGGTTAAGGAAGTTAGTATTTTTTCTAGAATATTAACTCTAGGGCACGTGTGTCCTTTGCAAAGCTTTTTAGACAGCAAGTTTCCCTAAGGTCCTCACCAGCCCCTGAAGAGTGAAGCAGAAAGGATGCTCTTCCCCTTGGACCAGCAAGGAGCCCAAGGCCCCCAGAGAGCTTAACAAAGCTCAGAGAGGTCCCAGGATTCCTATCTCCAGATTCGCTGCTTTCTGGTCCTCCGGGATGTGTCTTTCCTCCTGAGTCCTTGGATGTGACGGGTCGTGAAATGTTAAAAACAAGATAAAGGGGGGATGTTTGTGGTGAGAAAGAAACCGAGATCTCATGAATCACAAACTTGGCACTGAAGTTTGCCTTTGAGGGTTTTACAGACTTAGCTGTGGCCCCCAAAGCTTTGTGAATGGGAAGCATTAAAAAGAATGCTAAATTTCAATTCTAAGAGGCCATCAATTGCACAGTGCACCATCACTTTATGAACCCCCAAAAGATTTTTAAAAGGCAATTAAACTGGGTCGCACGGGTATCTAGAAAAATCACATCCCAATTTCAGAGACGGGAAATGTACAAATGCACATTAGAGCTTACTGACTGATTGCAGTGGTGTGTTCGGTGAGACCCTGAAGCATCAGGCAAACGCCCTGGAAATAGCATAACCAATTATTGAGATGCTTGTAAAGGTTTCTCCTGTTTGGCCTCTAAGATATAAGCAGACCCTGTATTGTCAATAGCACTGTTGGATTTGGACACCTACACTCCCTCATCAGCCCTTCCTGTCCTGTGCTTTGTGTGTGAGAACCTCATCTTTTCAGCCTGAGTGAACAGAACCTCGCATCTGAATGGCCCCGCATAGTCTACAAACTTATGTGGGTTAATCTCCACCCTAACCTTGGGAGCCGGTCCCATTTGCCTTGGGACTGACATCAGAGACCAAGTCCCATCCCTGACCCTGCGAAGCTCCCTCCACATCGCAGCTGCTCCCTTAAGAGGTCGTCCCTGGCCCCTGAAGGTGCCTCTGCTAACACGCCTGAGCCTCCCTGGCCTCCCACAGACTGGACAGGAGGACTGCACTGGGAAGAAATGACATGATTCATAACTGGGAGCAGAAGGAAGAGAAGAGAAAGAAAGTGGGAAACATGGAGCTTTGCGGCCCCTGCCCTCCTGGTCCAGGAGTGGGGGGTGGGGGGTGGGGCATGGGTCTCCACCCTGGCTGAGTGCCCTTGGCCACGTACCCTCCTCTCTCTGGGTATCTGTTTTTGCAAAATGGGGCTGGTTGAAAGGGGTGGATATCTCTGGGGTCCCTTCCAGCCCTGCCTTTCCAGGCTTCCAGTAAACACCCTGAGAGCTGGGTCTTGGTGGACAAGGTCCAGCCAAGCCCCCAGGGTCTGTGGGCCCTCGACATGGGATATCCATGTCTGGTTGCTGCCTCTGGAGAGCAAACCTCCTTTCCCTCACCCTCCCTCATGGAGGACCTGAGGTAGGAGCCTGGGGCGGTAGGCACCACCCTGGCCTGAGGGGCCAGAGTCCTGGGTCTCTGCCTGCCAGCAGCTCGTGTCTCCTTGGCCGGTCACTTCTGCTCTGATTCTCAGAGTCCTCCCCCTACCTCCACCCACCATCTGGGGAGGGATGGGGTGATACCCCTTGCACATGGCAGCAGGGAAGAGGGCAGGGAGCAAACTAGCATTCACGGAGTGCCCACCCCTTGCCAGGTGCTGTGCTAACGCTGTCCGTACCCCACATAATCCTCACAAAAACAACCTCTCCGGAGAGGACTAAGCCTCACGCGCTCCTGGCAGCCTGACCTGGAGCCTATGCTCTTGACCCCCAGGCCACCCCGCTGCTGTGGCAGCTTCCATTCCTGCTCCAGACATTGCACCAGTGCTGCCTGTGGACTCTTGCTGAATCTCGCCCACAGCAAGGGGTGGGTCATGATTACATCCCCATTTCTCAGATGAGAAAACAAAGTTCCAAGAGGTTACATACCTTGCCTGAGGACACACAGCTTCTGTTGAGGGTCTGTACACCACACCCTGGCTGGGCACTCACAGTTATGATCTCCTCCTTAGCTCACACATTCTACTGTATTCTTGTGGACAAGATGGAAAATGCAACCTAGTCACCAGGACAATGAGGAGAATTTGTAAATAAATGAATGAGCACATCCTATCAACACAGGTCAGTGGTTTGACACCAACCTGGACAGTGGCTTCTCACTTCCTGCCTTGGTGTCTGGTCCTTGCCTGTTAGGTGAAGCCTTGGCGGGCATGTTAGCCCCATGTACCACAACACTAAACTGAGAGGAGTGGACACAGACAGTCTCTTTTTAATTTCCATAGGCAAGGAGTTTGCTTGTGAGACCATAAGTTTCTCATAGGACAGTCTTTAAATAGGATCAATGTAAGGCTTCACCTGTGGGTACTAAGAACCAACTGAGGCAGAGGTGATGAGCTATCTCCCAATATCTGTTTTCTCCTTCTATGGTAATAGAACCCTCAAATTTGGCTGGGCACATGGCCTTCCAGAATAAAAACTACATTTCCCAGCCTCCTTTGCAGCCACGTGTGGTCATGAGACCAAGTTCTGGCCAATGGGATACAAGTGGAGGTGCCAGGCAGCAATATATCATGCTCTTCCTGCCCTTTCTCTTCTTCCTCCATCCTGCTGCTTAGAAAGTGGACATGGGGTGAACTGTCCTGGACACGCAGAAAAGGGCCATACCCCAGGGAGGGTGGAGCAAGAAGAAAAGAGATGCCTGTGTCCCTGACATCAGCACCTGCCCAGGACCACTAACTCCAGGCTGATTGAGATAGTTGGTATCCCCTTTAAGCCACCTTTATTTTGAGTCTCTGGCACCAGAGCCAAACTAAACCCTACCCAATAAACCGACTCCACTAGGTGAAGACATACGTGTCTCCAAACAGATGTTATCAGATGCAAGAGTTCAGGTCTGCATGAATTAAGCTCAATAATAGGGTGACATGTCCTCAAAACATCTGATGCAAACTTAGGCTACGTTAACGGAAGCAGATTTTTCAACGAAGGGAGGGCATCTGATGGAGTCCATACTGGCTTCCTTCTCACTTTATGGACTTTGACCAGCTGGAGTTCGTCAAAGTCAGCATCTGGATGGAACCAAAGGCACTGGAGGAACCAGGGACGCTTGGCCTGAAGGATTCTCAAAAGTGCCTAGCAGAGCCCTGCAAAGGCTGCCAAGAGGAGAGTCAGTGGTGGGAAGGAAAGGCCAAGGCCTGGGAGGCAGAGGACATAGGCTGGCCTCCTGGCACAGGCCGAGGAAATGCAAGGAAAGGCAAGGGGCAAGGTCGCTGCCCATGGGCCACTCACTTCCATCAAGGCCAGTCAGGGGCCATGTGTGTGAGTCAGGCCCTCCTGCCCCACAACCATGTCCCCCACCGACCTGCAGTGACAGGGTCCGCCAGGCCACGAGTGGAGAAAGATCTGTTGCATTGGGCCCAGGGGCCCCAAGGAATGTAGCCCCCATCAGGGAGGAAAACTGCTCAGGAGCGGGGACACCTCTTTAACCCCTCGAGTTCTCATGGACCCTGTCCCCACACACCCCGTAGATTCACTGTCTGCCGAGGGATGCAAAGTCTGGTGTGTGCAGCCCTGCCCCCGGGGTAGGAATACCGCCTTGGGTCATAGAAGGGACCAGGTATCCCAGCTGCACTGAAACCCCAGCCTCAGTTTCTAGGCCATGAAATTTAAAACCACCTCTTACCTTGCCTCGGTTTTCTCATCTCTCAATGGGGTAATAAAAGGTAACCCAAAGATCAACATAAGGAGACAGAGAGATGGTGCCTGTAAGCCCCAGCATGACGATCATGAGCTGATGCTTCTCTCCTGCCCAGCAGGAGGGGCTCACAGCTGAGGCATGACAGTGTTGGGGGCTCCATGGGAGGAAGGAGACAGCCTTTGCCGATATTACCATTCTGCTCAAGACCCAACGTCTTAGCTTTCCACTCAGGGCCTATTTTTTGCCAGCCCTTCTCCTGTGTCTTTCTCTTCAGACACCCAGGGAAGGGAAGCCACGCCTGGAGGAGGGGGAAACTGGAGGGGCCACTTAGCCTGTCCACAGACCAAGGCCTCCCAAGGCAGGACTGTACCAGGCAGGTCTCCTCCGAGAAAACGCCAGACTTGGGGAAGTCAAAAGCCCCACCCCCCAGAGGTGGTGACTCTGTAGGACTGGAAAAATCCGTGTTTTAACAAAGTTCCAGATGATTCTTACTTGGTGTAGACTCTAGAGTTTGAAGGCTCCTTGGCCAGGTGATGCCCCAGATCTCTCTCGCAGCACGGATGGTGTGCATCCCGCCAGGCTCCATGGGTCTACAGACCCGCCCACCTGCCGGGACATCCCTCTCCAGCATGTGGCCGGATCGGACAGCTCCCGGGCCTCTGGGCTCAGCGCTGCTGGTGCCTTCCGTGATTTATGGCTGAGACTCCCACACACACTCCAGGAACAGGAGAACCCAGCACACTATTCACAAATTAAATTCAGCCCTCCTCTCCTCCCAGGTAGTGGGCCCATCTGATGATAGAAGAGCTTATAATCCGCTGTCGTCAAATTAATCTCAATGTCAGAGAAATAATAGCAGCCGTAAATAAGACTGAGTATGCCCGGCTCGCCAGCTTGTTAGGGCACTTTATAAAACAGGGCAGCGCCATTCATACCGCACCGTCTGTTTAATTCCGCCAGCCACACGCGCAGAGGCTGAGCACCGGCTGAGGAGTCTCCCAGGTGTCAGGACCAGCACCCAGGGTGGCGGGTGGAAACCCCAGCCGAGCAGGGCTGCTGGCCGTTTCCTGGCCCCACTGCTTCTTCTTCCACCTCTGCCCAAACTGTCCTCATAACCGCTGCCAGGGTTCTCAGGGTTGAGGGGCCACCAGCCGTGCTCAGCCCTCCCCGCGCCCCTCTTGTGGCCTCCCACCTGGGTGCCCCCCGCTTTCTCACCTCTTACTGACAGGGACCTCAGCCTTCAACACCAGCTCTAGGCCCACCTCCTCCACAAAGCCCGCCAGGCCACATAGCCTCCCAAAGGAGCTGGGCAATGTTTGTCTCATCCATCACCAGGCAGCTATAGCAGAGACCACGGTAAATCAGGGGTACCCCCCTCAGTAGCCCACACAGGCCACTGCCACTCCCAGCCCGCAACAAGGGCTCATGGAGACAGTGGAGCCCTGAGGACGGTGACAACTGGGGGCCACAGGCTCTGCTGGGGCACGTGGCCATGCACAAGCCCAGTGGCGTCATCCTGGCTCAAGACTTGTTGGAATATTAATTGTGTGAATCCAGTGATGGTGACCACCTCATGGGGTTCAGGAGACATGTCAGTGGAAAGAAGGGGAAGCGGACATTTAAGTTGTATCTCCAGAGATAACGTGTGTGGGTATCACAGTGTCGCTGTGTATACTCACGTGTGTGAGTAGCAAGTGGCTGTGTGCATCTGTTGTCACCTGTGCATGTGACTGTGTAATGTTCTGTGTGTACAGATATTTATGAGTGTCGATGAGTGGACTGCTGACGTCACGCAGGTGTGTGGCCTGTGTGCGAGTGTGTAAGTGTGTATGACTCGGGGACTGTGTACAGATGGGCATACGTCAGGCTGAGCATCCAGGTGCACTATTATGGGCACGTCACGTGCTAGATGGGTCATGTGCAGTGTGTCAAACGCAGCTGTGGGTTCAGGGGAACAGGGGCTCACAGGTGGGTAGGGAGAAAGCCCAACCCGAGGAACCTGGGCAAGATCATAAATATAAGAAGGTGGGAGGAAATCCTGAGCAGAGTGGGGTACAAGTCCCTCCAGTGGCCAGGAGTTCCCTCCAGGGCCACCTCGGCTCCCCGGCTGCTGGCAGAGCTTCCCCGGCTAGTCTGCAAGGGTGGCACTGGGAGTGAGTGACCGGCTCCCCACCGACCTTCTGATCTTAGAGAATTCTCTGGAGTAGGTAAGGATGGCACTCCTGGGAGGAAGACTGCGCTGGAGGGGGTGGGTACTCTGAGACAAGCAGTCACCTAATGATGAACCATCTTTTGCAGCCTTTTTCTCAGTCTCCATTTCCCCTCAGTATAAGGAGTGGCTTTTTAGCCAGTCTTGAGCTAGATGACCTGGCTCCCAGGCCGGCATTTGCCAAACTGTGCTCCATGTTCAAGACATATTTCTAGGAGTCACACACACACACACACACACACACACACACACACACACACAGAGTTCTGTGTTCAGGTAGTTTGGGTAAATCCTACTGAAGCAGAACCAAAAGGGGTTTCTTTATTACAGGACTTATCAGAACCTTTAATAAGCTAATAGACATAAGACAGGGGTATAGTGTGTAGCATTTTTTCAAATTCTTGGAATACATAACGCTTTTGCACAAACAGCTTTTAACAGCTCAAGGGGTCCCAGCATTTGGTTGGACAGTGTGTTGGGAAATGCTGCCCCAGACCCCCTGCTTCAAGGGTCAGCTCAATCCCCACATTTTCCAGGTCTCCCAGATACCACATTACCCTCCCCTTCCCCTCCTCTGAACTGCTCCATCTCAGCAGTAGACCATGATAACATTATTATTATTAATGCCCCATTATTATTATTCTGGGGGGTCTGTCAGGATTCCAGCTTGTTTTCTAGACCTTCAAAGGCATCGCCCAGGTCTCACCCTCAGCCCTTATTTCATACCGGACATACCAGAGCTCCACGTAGACTGTGTGCACTTCATTTTTGACAAAGGCCAATCAGCCACCAGCAATGCTGATTAGCGGGCAACGCTGATATGTTGACAATTAGGAGTGACAAGGGCCCAGCTGCCCCCCCACAGGACATTAGCTTCCTCCCACGGACCCTCTGCAGTACTCTGCTCCTCAACCCGCCCTACGCCTGGCAGTCCCTGTGCCCTGCAGCCCCTCTGCCTGCAACACCCTGCCCCCGCCTCTCCTCCTGGTCAGCCCCACGCACCTTTTAAGACTCAGCTCAGCCTGAGCTTCTCCTGAGAGAGCACACAGCATGTACCTTGAACCATACTTTCTTGATTGTTCAAGTGTGTTTCCCATGGGACGACACCCCAGGGCAGTTAAAGTGCTTAGGACAGCGCCTGGCACAGGGCAAGTGCTATGTGAGCATTTGCTGATGCTCATGTTGTTGTTATTTCCTCATGCCTCCAGTGCCTGGCAGGGCACCTGGTCGAATGCCGACACAAGGTACACATCTGTGTGGTCAGCTGAACAAATCCGAGATCAAATCTGAGCCTCATTATAACCCTGTTGCAGCGGTTACTAGGATTGTCCCAATTTTACAGATGAGAACACCGAGGCTCAGAGAAGTTTTTCCCCTATCCTTTGTTCCCCTTACCAAATTCAAAGTGCCTCCTAGGAGCAGTCAGGGGATCATGTACGTGGCAACTACCTAGCAGGTAGCCACGTATAACAATAAGCGTAGCCCCGTGCTCTGTGCCAGGTGTCATGGTGGGTGCTTTCTATCCACCATCTCATTTGACTCTCACTCAGTCTGGCAGGTAAGAATGGTACCCAATTCTGCAGGGAGAAGAACCAGTGCCTGAGAGGGTTGCCCGCTTCAGAGGAGTTCACAAACCCTCAGCTCCTCCCAGGCAGCATCCCACTCTGTGTGGCCATCCCAAGGGGTGGCACGTTGACCCATGGGAGCACTCAGGCAGTCCAGCAAGGCAGAGGGGTGGGAGGAGGCAGGGGATTACAGGGGAAATGGCTGGGGCTGAGGGATAGCAGGGAAGAAGGGGACTAGCGGGGGTGGGATGACAATGAAATGAGAGGGCCCAATGCTCCAGAAAAGAAAAAGAAAAATCAGACAAGGTAACAGCCACAGGACTCTGAACATTCACCTCTTGGATCAGATCTGGGCCTGTGTGGGAGAGGGGCAAGGGGGCAGGCAGACCTGATAGCTCCCCCAGTCAGCAAGCTGCAGATCACTCCCTCCGTGGGGGGCAGCTCCAGTTCTGTCTTCTCCAGGAGGCCCTTCTGACTTACCAGCCCTCAGTGACTTCCCATCCCGGGCACCAATCCTGGCCAGCTGCTCCAGGCTGGGCCACGCTTTCCAGCCAGCATGACCATCGGCCTGGCCCTCAGCGTAGCCCAGTCTGCATTCTCCGCCCCACTCCAGGGGTGCTCGGGGGTCTCCCCAGCTAGGCTGTGGGCCAGACGCTATCTGTGCCTCGGTTGTTCACAGCCCAAAGTAGATTCTCAGTAACTGCTTAGCCAGTGAAGCTGAAACATGCCAGTTCTTGTCTGTTCCCTTTGCACTCCCTTTGGACCCCTTAGACTGTTCCAGGTCCAAACAAACAGGGATGTGTGTTCAGAGGGGATGGGGTGAGTGAGGAGCTGAGAATGACCATCTTTTGCTAAGCACTTCCCAGAGGTTCGTGTGCTTGTACCTTAAATGCATCATAACTCTCTTTCACCCTCACCTCCCCATGACACTAGTATTAATAGCGATTATCTCCATTTTTTTCTGATGAAGAGACTGAGGCTCAGAGAGGTCCAAAGTCACCCAAAGTAGGTGGCAAGACCAGGCTTGAACCCTCCCTGAGGCCAAAACCTGTGCTTTCCTTGCTACCACTTAATCTCCCCCACCGTCCTGGAGGGGTCCCAGCAAGCACAGCTTGGCCCTGCCTGGGAACAGGCCTCAAGGTCAAGGGGGCCCTGAGTTTCTGTTGGGGGTAATGAAAAAGTTTTGGAAGTAGAGAGTGGTAATGGTGGCACAACATGACGGATGTACTCAATGTCACTGAAGTGTACACTATAAAATGGTTAAAATGGCAAATTTTATGCTATGTATATTTTATCACTGTAAAAAAAAAAAAAAAAAAAGAGTCCTTACAGTACCATGGACAGCCCTCTGCTGAGTGCCCCCCACAGGAAGGCCCTCCTCCCACGCCAGTTCATGGGGTTGTCTCGTCTGCTGCCCTCTGCTCTCAGACCGTGGCTTCCAGTCCTGGCCTTGGCTCTGCAGACTAGGAATATATGTGAATCGGCCACCATGTTGAAATGCCACCCTTCTCCCTCTGCCCAGTTAAACCCCATGCTGTCTTCAGCCTTGCCCAGTCCTGTCCCCCACAAAATGCCCCTTGACCATCCTGCTGGAGTTACTGGAGCTTGGGCCACCTCCAGCTGGCCTAGAGTCAAGACCTGAGAAGAGCGCTGGCCCTCGGGGCCAAGCGGCCCCGGTCGCAGTCCTGACCAGGCCCCTTGGGAGCTGGCTTAGCTACTCCAGCCTCTGGACAGGCTTGGGTTCCCACTTCTGCAAAGAGAAAGCCTTGGATTACCCAGGAGCGCCCCTCACACTCTTCCCCAGGAGGGCCCAAATGTCAGAGGGGTGTGAAACGACCCCAGCCCCCCAGTCGTAGGGGTACGGACTGGCCTGGAGTGTGTGAATGAAATATGTCATTAAAGCCCTATGTTTTCACTCAAAAGTCCATGCAAAATTTGTAACTGGTGGCATAAGAGTTCCTTGCTTAGTTTAATATAAAAATCTCCTTTTTTCCAAATTTAGTAAGAAAACTGAAAACCACGATGTGTTTATTCTATGGTGTGGCAAGGCCCTTTTTTTGACCCAAGTCAAGGGTTCTGCCCTTTGTCTGTTGCACACCTGTCCAGCCTCCCATCTAGTCTGGTAGGCAAGCCAGGCCAGGCCCACCCACCCAGGCGAACACAAGGCAGGCACCGGCACAGACTTAGTAAGTACCCAAGAGATGGGTGCTTCCTGCTGAGAAATGAGGCTCAGTGATGAAACAGTGCGTCTCTAACTTCCTCCTCCTACACTCTAACCTTCTCACTCCTTTCCTCCACCTCTCTCCTACGGGAAGCTTGGGCTGGTGGGGACCCTTCAGGATGGGATGGGGATGGGCTGGGCAAACACTGTCCCACGTTCATGTCTGGGTTCCTCCTCGGCCTACGTCATCACACTCCCAGCTCACCTGCTCAGGTGGGGGCTGATGGCTGTTGCTCTCTTTACGCCCACGTGGCCTCTCTTCCCCTCACGCCTCCTGCAGCCCCATTCCTCCTGGTGGGGAGAAGGCTGCATTCCTCAGGTGCCAGAGGGCCCAAGCTCCCTCTCGGGGCCTCTTACTACCTCCCTTCCCCTCCCCCTCCAACTCCGGCTGTGGCTCTGTGGCCACCCTGCTTCCTGGCACCACTGCCTGGGAGCCTCAGTTTCTCCTCGCCCAAAAGCAGTCAGGCAGGAGCCGCCTCCAAGGCCCAGCTTCCCTGTGGACCAGCTGACTGAACTCCTCTTCATGCCTGACTCCCTCCTATGCCCCGAGGGACATGAGTCCACCAAAGGTGAAGCCAAGGTTGGGCCTACTCACCCTGGTGTCCGAGAGGGGCTCTGGCCACCACCAACACCAGGGCCAAAGCCCCGTGCAGCTACCTCTTCTGGCTCCCTCCCTCAGTACCAAGTGAGGCACACATACCGCTGGGCCAGGGGTGACCAGCAGTTCAGGGAGCCTCGAAGGAGGGAACCGGCCCATGGACCCAGGTCTTTCCATCACCGCCTCACCATCCCCAGAATTGGACCCCTCAGCGCTGGTCGGCAGGGCCGTGTTGGCGGAGCAGTAGGCCTGCCCAGGCCAGCTGCCCTTCCAGGGAGTGCCAGGGAGACTGAGGGCCCCGCGGGAAGGGCCACCCCTTGGCTTAGGGAAGCCCGGTGCCCCCAGCCCTGGGTGGCTGGACGCATTCACCCATGAGCACCCTCAGAGTAAGTGTTCTAGGAGGCAGCACGATGGTGCTGGGGGCAGGCAGCATGGTGGGGCCCCTGAGCAATGGGGAGGGGGTGGCCTGGAAGCCCTGGCAGACGCGGGGAGGAGCGCTGGGGCCGAGCAAACAGGCTGTGGGGGGAGGGGGAGCCTTGAGCGGGCCTCCACCCCCTTCTCTCCCACTCGCAGCCCCACAGAAGGAGCAGCAGCTGTTCCAAAGCTTCCTGCCCTTCCTTGAGACAGGTGTTGGCTGAATCCTCACTTCCTCCCAGCCTCAGAGAGCTCCTCCACCCCCCTCCACCCGCAGGCTGGTGCTGAGTCAGCAGCCACCACTTCCTCTCCTCCACCCCACTGCATCCCCACCCCCAGGAGGAGCAGCTGAGCCCTTCCACGTGGGTGACTTCCTGGAGGGCCGACTCCCCTGCTGCCCTGAAGTGGCACACCTCAGGGGGAGGTTTAAAGGAAAGGACGGCAAGAGGGAGCAATGATGCCCCAGGGAAGTTCTTGCTCAGAGGCCAAACCAGAGTGGCAGCAGCAGGAAGCAGGAGGGACCCCAGGCTCAGGACTCCCAGGGGGAGCGCTCACCGCGTGGCAGAGCCGCCAGGAGTCACTGCTGCCCCCCCCCACCCCCGTCCCTCCGAGGGCAGGGCGGCCGGTGGAAGAGCAGGTGCCTATGTACTGAGCACCAAAGTGTATGGCTGCTGCCCAGTGAAAAGGCCAAAAGACAATGGAAATGTAAGTTATTCTCATCAAGAGGAAATCACAGTTTTCTAGAGCAGGAAGGGGCAATGAGGGGCAATTATCTCCTTTGACAGATAGGAGGTACAGACCCAGAGCAGGGGTGTTATTGGCAGAGCAGCCTCAAAGCAGGGCTGCGCCCACCGTCCTGCACAGCCTGTCTGAGCACTACCTCCTGAATAATGGGCCATTATTGTTACTGTTTTCTCTGGCTGGCTTTTTACTTCTTTTCATGTGTATTACTTCACGTGACAAGTCCTGTAAGGCAGAAACAATGGACCCATCGTCCCCATTTGACCGATGGGGTAACTGAGACCCCATGAAGGAAGCTGACTTGCTTAAGATCACAGTGGAGGTTTGTAGCAGAACAAAGACCAGAACCCAGATCTCAGGAGGATTTATCCAAATCTTCCTTCCCCACACCCACCTTCCTGCCCTTCCTTCCCCCTCTTTGGGCCCATTGATGGAAGGGGCTGATGGTGAGCAGAGAGGCCTGGAAGCTGTCAGATTCCACTAACCCCCTACCCTCCAGTGGCCAAACAGCAGCCCGCGGGAGGTCACAGGTAGGCCAGCAGGAGTGGCCCGTGACCCACGGCCGTTGGGTGCCTCATAAACCACCAAGCCCGAATGCAGAGCCACCATTCAAGTGGAATATGGTGAAGCCATTCAAAGTGACGCTGGTGAACACAGCTTAGCAAAACATGAAAAGGCTTTCGATATGTTAAATTTGAAAAACTGGAGAACGCAGAAGTGCCTATCACTGTTTACAGCTCTACAAAAAAGACATATATGAGCATGAACAAAAATGTGGAAGGCCTTTCATTAAAGTGATCACAGAGGGGTGGGCTCCTAAGAGACTTTTCTCCTTTCGGTCTATTTTCTAAACTTTCCAAAATGTGATTCTACTACTTGATGATATAACATAGAATCTGCGAAGGCATCACAATGACCTAAGGAAGCTTGGGAAACGTGCTCATGACTTGGGAGCCAAAGTCCTCAAAGGGCGACACCTGGTTATTTAGGTGGCGATCAGAGCAGAGTGTCCCCCAGTTAAGCTGGCCAGGCCTCCTTCGAGCCAGTCTGCAGGCTGAAGGACTCACCATGGGGTTCCAGCCTCTGCTCTTTTCCTACCCAGGGGTCTCTCTGGTCCACTATGCACCTTCCCTGGCTCTCAGCCTCCCCTTCCAGGAGGAGAGCTCGAGGTTGGGGACTTGACCTGCCTCACAGCATGGCTGTCCGCGAGCTGGACAGAGGCCTCTCCCAATGCAGACAAACTGATGCCCCCAGACATGGAGGAAAAGCAGGGATTCCTTTCCAATGCTTGTCTTGGTTTCAAGAGGGCTCCTAACAGTGTACAAGCCATGGAGGCAGTGCAGGGAACCACAGCCGGCCAGCTAGTCACCTGGCATCCACTTCTGGCTCAGCCATTTCCTAGCTGGGGGCGGGCAGGGATGGACTTTCCCCACCATTGGCCTCAGTTGCCTCCTCTGGCCCCCAATTACCTCCTCCCAGGCTGTGTTGGGGAGGAAATAAGATAACAGAAGAGAAAGAGCTTTGAGTTAGGGAAAAGCCACTCTCTGCAGACAGGGCGAATGCTGAAGTCGGAGCCCGGGCCCCCCCTCTCACGCCCCGCCCTCGCCCCCAGCTGCCAAACCCCTGCCCCATCCTTCTCCCCGACTCTGCTATCCTCCTCACGTGGGGAGGGCCGACCTTTTCTGCAAACCTGTGGAGGCAGTGATCCTGCCACCAGCCGGCCTTGGGGTTCTCTCTTCTCAAGAAGGGTGAAGTTTGATAAAAGTTGTTCAAACTGAGATATGCGGGCACAGCTCCCCGAGGGGGTCAGTGTCGGCAGAGAGGTTGCTGAAAGTGTGACCTGCATAACTAAAGATGCATCTGCATAGCCAAGTAAGGCACGGAGGGAGAGTTTTTTGAGGGTGTGTCATGTAAATACGATACATTTTTATCATCAAAATTAATTTTCTACTCCATCCGGGTACTAGAAGTCTCAAATCCCAGGACATTGTCGTGGTCCCCTTCCCTCTGCCACTTTCTACACCTCAAATTCTATTTATCCGCACGCTGAACTAACCTATCCCCCAAATTGACTGTTCCTCCCATCTTCCCTGTTTGTCTTCAGGGTCTTACATTTTCCCAGGCACCCCCAGACCTCCCGCCCCTGAGCCCCTCCCCATTGACTCAGTTCTGCTCACCTCCTCCTATGGGAAGGCCCCTCTTGCAAGCCCTCCTCCCCCGGAGCACTGGTTTGGGCTTCCAACAGCCCTGGATGGCCACCACGGCCTCCTCCCCGGCTCAGCCCCCTGGGCTCACCCCCTGTCATCGGTTGCCAGAATAAGAAGTTGTTGAAGCACCACTCTCCCCAGACAGCCCCCAGGGGCTAAAGGAGCAAGTCCAAACTCTGCCGGAGCTTCCAAAGGTCTTCAGAAACTGACTTCAAAATATCTTCCAGCCTTTTCTCCCTTATTCTCCCAACCTCATGCTGCTTATCCCCTGGAGTTGTGCTCTCAGGAGAACCATTCAAAGACAGGACAATGGTCCCAGTGCCTCCCGAAGATGTGCAAGGCAACAGGTCTGCACACATACCCCGAGACACACCCAGACACACACACACACACACACACACACACCCCTCCTCATAAGCACTCTCCGTTCTTGGCAAATCAGCAGAGCCACTTGTCCTTGGCCAAAGTCTCACTCCATTCGGTCCCCACCTGGAGCTCTCACTTCTCTTCCTCCTGTATACATACCAACCTTTGAGGCACATCTCAACCCCACTTCCTCAGCAAGTCATCCCTGACTTTATTTGATCCCTTGGCCAGTAAATTCCTACAGGTGTGGGGGATGGGGGAAGCCACCTAGCATGCCCGAGGCACCTGCTCTGTGCCAGGTGCCTTTGAAAAGTCTGCACACCACACACCCTATCAGGTAGGTATAATGATAGTCATTGTTTAGATGATGCTCAGAGCAGTGGCCTAAGTTCACCCTTCCCAGTCAAGACTGGAGTAGGACTCAACCACTGGACTGCTCCAAGCTCTTCCCACCTCAAGTCAGGATGTTCTTGCCATCCGTTTGGGTGCTGTGGCACAGAACATCTCAGCGTCTGGTTCCCTAAGCATTCATCTTCCAGCCTCAGCATAAGCCTCAGGAGGGCAGGCACCCAGGTCCTACACTGCTTCACTTGGCCCCAAGTAGGAATTCAATGAACACTCATTAACTAATGAACAAACAAGTGAGTCAGTGAATGAATGAATGACTGAATACATGAAAATACAGGCATTGCAAGTGGTTCGGCTGTGGGGTTCTGAATGTTTGCTTTTAGTTTTTAAATCATCCAGAAAATCTGAACCTCTCTAAGGTAAGTTTCCCCTCTGATTCTCTTAGAAATATATTGGTTCATCTGTGGCCAAACCATACCATACTAATAAAAACTAATTCACTTTCATATTATGTTAAGCCAGGAATTTTTAAAGAGCTATTTAGATTCAAAGAGAAACCAAGGCACAAGTGTCTTGCACATTTGAGCAACCGTGGTCAGCTAGGACTGAGACATCCAAAGTCACTCCCTGAGTTGGAGTCAAGGGCCTGTGTCTCCTGGCCAGGAAAGGGGTTTCACATTGCACTTGGATCCAGCACAGGGCTGTTGCTTCCCTAGCCCAGAAAAGCATTAAGGTTTCCAATGGACACAGCAGGCTGCTTATTTAAAGATGGGAAGGACATAGTGGGTAGGGCAGGAAGTGAGCAAACTACGAAAGGAAGAGAGGTGAGAGGTGGGCCAGTCCCTGTTATCAGCGTATTAGGGCATGGAGACTCTTGGTGGTCTTTTCCCCTAACCTTGAGTGATTAATAGTATTTGCTGATTTACGAGAACTATTATTCAAGTCAGCTCCTCAATTAGGCGGACCTCATCTGATGCTAGTTTCAGGAAAGAAGTTCTCTTATTCAAAAGGAAAAGCCATAAACAAGAACTATGTCCCATCTTGTTACAAAGTTCAGTGTAGGATCTGTGGAGCAGAAGGCTTTTCCAAAATCTTTTAGAGTTAAACTTTATTAAAACAGGTACACATCTGTTGGCTGAGAGAGTAGATATAAAGTACAATGGCTTTGTAATGACTGGATCATCCAGTCAGAGGAAAAGGCTCCTTCAGATAAATGTTTATTCTGACAATCTGGATGAAAACATAGTATGCATTTGATAAATTGCTAAAACATGACTTCCCATTAACCCACTAACTTTCTTTGTTATTACTAGGTTACTAAACCATCCTCAAAACGTATTGACCAAATAATTCCAACATACATAACATTCACTTAAAGAAATAAAATCTTAGAGTTGCTTAATAGCAATCTAATGAACTACTGCTCTCTAGGACAGAAATGACGGCAATCATCTGAGTTGGGGTAGTTTTCCTTATTGTTGAGGTTGGCTGGAAGATGGTTTATTTTGCTTTCTCAAACTAGGAACAAAATTAAACATTTCATGAAAACCAAAATAAAATGAGAAGGAGAGGAGAAGAAGGAGAGGGAGAAACAAAATCCTTGAAGACCTGCATATCCCTTCTTATAAAAACTACAGCATGAGCCTCTGCTGGGAACTTTCATGTGTGTCCATGTGTCACAGTAAATCAGCTCAGCTTTCCCTTCTGGGCTGGAGAGAGCATGAGAACAAAGGGCCAGAGCAGAAAGGGCAGCCATGGGGGGAGAGGAGAGCCGCACCAAGCCACAAAGAAGGCTAGGAAGCGCTGTGGTCAGGCAGGGGTGCGCCTGCCCGGGAAAGGGACGCTGGCAGGGGGCAGAGGCGGGCCAGGAGACAGCCCACAGGAGCGAGGAGGACGCACGTTGGCCCAAGGAAGAGCGGCTCCGGAACGATGACCCTTTGAAGGAACCATGAATTTCTTTAATCAACTAATTTCCGCGGTGACTAAAACGCCTCATTTGTCAAGGCTTGTTCTGGGCTGAAATTGAAGAGGTGTAATTGACAAATGCTTGAATTTGGGTTCCACTCTGGGGAAAAAATACCTCTCCACTGGCTCCTCAAATATAATTATGGGAAAAAGACATATCTTAAGGGCTCTTCTTCCAATTCAATTTGGGGTAAGGTCATGATTTCCTTCCTGATCCCCCCAACACACTCTGACAATGGCAGATCTGGCTTTCTTTCTCAAGAGGGGCGCTACGGCCACAGATGAGGCAGCTGTCAGGAAACTAGGCTGTAATCAGCTTTAAATGGCTCACAGCCTGCAGAGGGCACAGACCCTCTTATTCCTACAGTGACAGGTCAGGCTGCTGGCCCTGGGATGAATGTGGGAGTGGTCTGAGTTGCTTTCTGTTTCAAACATCTTCCTCATGCAGGATCTCAACGCAAAACTTACATCACAGGTCCCAACAATTTAAATATGCACATAGAAGAGGGTACTTTAAAATTCCAGATCATGGCTTCAACTGCATGTAACATGTCACCCCCAACATGACTTATAAGGACAGTAAATCAATAAAACAGTAAAAAGAAAAGTTAAAACACAACTGAAAATGGGTTTTTCAGGCGAGTCTGAAATGCTACAAGATTGCTAGTTAAGAACAGTATCCCTTTTCTCAACCTAAGTGTTACAGCCCCATCTTTTCACCAGCATCATAAACTGAGTGCCCATGTAACTTGGAAACTGAGATGAAATGTGGAGGCTATTGGGTGGGTACACAGGTAGCCAAAGATAGGAGTTCCTTCTATGCAGTAGAGCTATTTTGGTGTGACAGGACAACTGACCCACCCCCCTCATTGCCCCAGATATCTACCTTAGAAAGATATGGACTAGATGAGATTAAAGTCACCATATCTGTACCACAAAACAAAACAAAACAAAAGTTAAAAAAAAAAAAAAAAAAAACCAGAAGGCATTCACTCAAATCTTACAATGGGAGGTGGGAGTGGTGGGTGGGTGGGTGAGGGTGGGGATAGAAAAGCAAGGGGGAAAATCTACAGCAGGATACAACAATAAATGGGAAAACAGCAAGAGAAAAAGCACACTAGGTTAATATAGGAAACTAGTTCTTTATTGAGAGATTGTATATTAGTATTAGTGGATTCTGTGTGTAACAATGTCGTCATGCACACGATACAAAAAAAAAAGGCTGGGCCCACCATGCTTCGGAAGGGCAACAGAACAAAAGCAGCGTACAACGAGCAGATGGCCCGGCTACACGAGCACAGTGCGTTTCAGCAGGGTAACATCTCTACCCGAGCGCTGTACATTGTCAACTGGGGGATGGAAAAAAATACAGATCATGCTTTAGTTTTAGTACAAGAAAAGGTGAAAAAGATACACAACCGAAAGGATATTTGATACAGAAAAAATTACCCACAAAATAAGAACAGGAAGTAATTCAGCACAGCAGAACACGCTATCCCTGTTTAATGGAAAACCATTTTGCTGGGGATCCTTTTTCTTTTCTTTTCTTTTTTCTCTTCTCTTTCTTTTCAGATTGCCAAATGGCAATCTGGGGAGGCCACTTGGGACTTTATTTTGGAAGGGCCCTTGAAGTAGGGGCCTTATTCTTTATTGCTGCTGTTTTGTTTCAGTTTTCAAGCAGGTCTGGCCAGCGAGGCAGCAGAAGGGAGCCGGCTGTTAAAGGGGCAGCTCTGAGGGCCAGGGCGGATGTCCAAAGATGCTCTTGACATTGTACAATTAAACAATTAAGACACCATGGCTATGGCTCCCCATTAAGTCAAGGACCTTGCTACACCAAATTTTCAGAGTAGCAGCAACTGTCATTTCATCAAAAATTTTCATATCTATATTTATTATTTTTTGCCTCTGACTAAATGTAATCTCTTCACTTATGCCTGGGTGCTACCAGGAAGCCAGCTGATGGCCACCCAGATAAGTGGGATATGGGGTGCTACAGCCTCCAAGCCAAGGCAAAAGGAATCCACTTAACAGGGATTTACAGTGCAATGTACTCGGCTAAACAAGATGAGATACAAAAATGGTTATTTCTCTACATCTATTCTGAAATGGCCTACATCCTATACTACTACAATGGAAACTAAAAGGAACAGATTTAAGCTGGCAAGCTATCTAATAGTTTTACAAGAAGATTGTGGTTTAGGACCTTGTTGAGTTAAGCATTAGTATCCTCTATCGGAAGGTCATGAATTCTTATCACATTGTGCTAAATTTTACTCACAGCCCAATTAACCCTCAGCCCTTGAATTTCCTATGGGCGTGTTTGCCATGAAAGTAAACTTTGACTGACTGGCAGAATTTGTTTTCTTGGGTGTTTTTTTTTGGGGGGGGGGCATGTATTAAAAATAAAATTTAAAGGCAGCTGAGCAATTTGAATTTCAAAACATGGAATCAGCATCCTGCAATGGTATTTAGAGATTGGTGGTATTAATGAGGATGATAATGACTTAATCAGGATAATTATACTTTCAGGCTCAACATCCTTCTTAATCATTTTTGAATTTCTGCCTAGTGTAATGTTCCACACCCGTTTTAAGAGGAAATGCCAAGTAATAAGATATAATTGTGTATTGGGGGAGGGGTTGGCATTTCAAGGGAGATCTCACCCAGCCCCCCCATTCCTATTCTTCACACACTCACTCCACCACCGCCCCCCACTGCTAGGCTGGCCTGAGATAGGGGATACTGCCGCTTAAATAGCAATGCCTTCCTCAGATGGAGACAGGAGATGGTTAAGAGGGGTGTCACAATACAGCTAAATGCGGAGGCAGAAGGGTCACAGCGCACACAGCAGCGAGTTGACCATTCACTGAGCTACACAATGAAGAAAAAAAAAGATTTGATAAATGCAGAATGTCATCATTCTATCATCACACGAAAAAACTGTGGTTCAAACAGGCCTAAGGGGGCCAACCTTGCCTTTTAGGTTCTGGGGACAGGCTGGGTCTGGGGACAGCTGGGCTGAAAGAAGGAGGGCTGGGCTTTCATTCTCCTGCCCAGTCGGGCCCCTGGGGCGCACTAAAGCGCCGGCTTGCGACGCCACCCCCCACTCTGACTTGGTGGAGCAGCCGGGCCGCAAAGGGAAGACATCATTCTGAGCTTGAGGGAGGGGGAGTGGGGGAGAGCCTCAGCCAGCAGGGATTTTAGCAGACGTGGAGTGGGAGAGGATAGCAGAAACATTTCCAAGAAGAGAAATGTGAGTCCAGAGGCAGAGTACAAAAAGAAAAAATAATAATAATGAATCTAAATGCATCTCGGATTTGCTTTGGGAGGTGGGAGTTTCTGATTAAAAGAAAATGGAAGAAATGTGAAGAGGAGAAGAGGGGAAAATCAAGCTATTGTTGTAGCAGAATGTAAGGGAAAGGGGATGTGGGGCAGGGGACCGTGCAAACACACCCCATATATCACAGTTAAAAACAAAGCCGGCGCCGGCCTGCTGCTTTGTCAACGCCTGCCCAGGGCAAAGGCCTGGCTTGGGGGCAGCGTCCCACCTCATCCTCACACACAGCGCAACAGCCAAGGGCCGGCACCCCGCTTCGGCCCGGCCCAGGGGTGCACAGCAGTGCACATCTGACTCTCCGAGGCGCGCACACACTTGCACACACTCGCACACACACACACACACACACACACAAGCATCTTGAACCCATAAATGCAACTGTCATACAAAGACCATGGGGTGGGAGGGGTAGCACAAGGGCGATACACAAAAAGGGTTAAAGGGGAGGAAGAGATGGGACGGGAAATCGTGCAAGTGCCCACGAGAATGCGGGGGCTGGGGCATGGCATAGGGCAGATGGGAGATGCAGATGCCAGGTCCCAGCTAACCAGCCATCGGTATCAACGACCAAATGATGGAGAAACACAAACAAAAATGACACGAAACACACACACACCTCAAAAAAAAAAAATCACAGGAAGCCAAGTACGCTTACACACACAAACACACGCGCGCGCGCACACACGCAGTCCTGTATCTCTCTCCGTCCTTCGATCACACAGGGCTAGGTATTGGGGGAAGGGGCTATGATTTGGGGGAACCGCGTCCGCCGCAAAGAATAAATAGTGGGGCTGGGGAGGGAGGGAGGGATGGACTCAAATCGCCAAATCCTAACTTCACTGCAAAAGCTCCCACGAGGGCAGCCACCTCCACACTGGGGGTCCCCCCAAAAGGGAGAGGGGAGAAGCCACCGCTCGCCCCGCGTCCTTGCGGGTGTGCCCTGAGCCCTCCGCCGCCCTCGGCGCCCGCCCCCACCCCGGTGCCCGCGGCGATCCACGCTCCGAAGCGGACCCCGAAAGGAAAAAGCGATACCTCTGTTTCGCACAGAGCCAAACACTGGAAGCACGAAATAGCCGACGTGGACCAGGACCATCCTGGCTCCTCGCGCGGCGGCGGCGGCGGCGGCGGCTGCGCGCGGGCCCTTTGTGGCGCGGCTCCGGGGCGCGGGCGCGGGCGGCGGCGGGGCTGCGGGAGCCGCCGGGGCGGGAGGCGGAGCGCGGGGCGCGGGCGGCGGTGGGGCGGCGGCTGGCGGGGAGACAGATGGCCCATGGAAAGGCTCCCTTCCCGGCCCCTCTCGACATTCAAAGGCGCTGGGGCCGCAGCTGCCGCCACACAAAGGCGCGCGCAGCCAATGGGAGCGGAGCGCAGCGCGGCGCGGCCTCGCCGGAACCGCGGGGGACAGCGGGGACCGCGGGAGCGCGGGTGGCGGGGGGGTGGCGGGGGGGGGGGCGGGAGGGGTGACGGCTGAGAGGGAGCGGGCGACCAATCGCGGTGGCCCGTGGCCGGGCGCGGGAAGGGGGTCAGCCCTGCGGGGCGCGTGGAGCCCCGCGCGGGTCCCTGGTCGCCCGCAGGCCGGAACGCGCGCGCGTGGAGCGCCCAGCACACAGACACGGGCGGTGTGCACACGGACCGTGCACACACCGAGAGCGACGTGCACCCAGACATGTGAAGGTGCCTTCGTGCGTCAGGAGAGACAGGCTCGAGCGCTCCAAGTGCACACGACCCGGAGGTCCTTGCACAGCGCTCCCGGGTCACTCGGGGACGTGCGCATGGAGGCTGGCCCACGTGCAGAGCCCGACTGCGGGCACAAGTGGAGCTGGAAAGAGAGCAAGCGCGGCACACGGGACCCAGCCACTGCCACACAGACCTGCACACACCGAAAGCCTTGTTAACCAAACACGTGCCAAGAACGCATTCCCAGAGACACACAGAGAGGACACACAATGCAGATATGTACGCTCCCAGGCTCCTTGCCTTCGCACCGCTTTGTTGCTTCTGCAGAGCACAAAGCTCACAACATTTATTTGCCAAATTGAAAACCGCTCGTACACTGAGGTGTGTGCACACGTTCTATAGAGGCACGCTCACCCAGAAAACCATTCGACCACCATACTCCCCACTCGGACACAGGCACAACCAGCCATGTGCACAGACACGCCCACTTCCACAGCCCAGAGGCACATATATGACATCAGGGCTAGGAGGCTCCTCAGATTCACACGTGGAGGCACAGCCACAGTGTCTGGCGTGGCCTGTGACTGGCCTGCCAAGCACAAGCAAGACAGAAGCAAAGAGCCTTCACCCCACAGCCTAGTTGTCAGTTGGACTGCTAAGACCCAGTTCCTACGCACTTAGCCCACCTGCTGTGGAAATCCCAGCGCAACCCGCAGACCAGGCTCACAGTCCTCAGCAAGACCAGAGTCTGCTTGGCATCCGCATGCAGAAAGACAGAGGACATTTCCTACACCGAGACTTGTCTTCAGTGGCTCCTTTATTTAATGAGTCTGAGAAAACTAGATGGTAAAATTGCAGTATGTGGAGCTGGAAAAAACCTAATCAACCAAACCTGCCTCCATTTTTGAGATAAGGAAAAGAAGGCCCATTCAGTGAATACACCTTGCGTTGTGTTTGAGGCCCCAACGCTTGCAGCCCAGAGGGGCCTCAGAAATGGAAGACATGGGTATCAGCATAGGGTGCTGGGAAAGGGGACAGCTAGGAGAAGCACCTAGCTGAGTAGGCGGGAGGTAGCGAGGGCAGTAGGAGTTGATTCCAGAAAAGTGACTTTTAAGTGCAACTTGAATGAAGAACGGGAGGAGTGAGGTCAGGGGAAGAAGACAGCAAAGGGAACACAGCAGATTGGCTTTGCCAAGACACCTACCACATTCCCAGTGAGCACAACAGGGCAGGATCCCAGTGCACGCATATCCCTCAGACCTCTTCTCCACCCCGAACACCTCTGCTGCCCTCAGAGAACTCAAGAATGAAGGCAACTGGAGGAACACACCAACAGTTCCAGGCCCCTCTTTTGACAATCCTGTCAACCCACTCCTGCCCAGCTCTTTCCTTTCTTCATTATCTATCGAATAAACATAATGCCACCACTAATGAAAAAATTTTTTAATGAAAAGAACTTAAGAAACACCTAACTACTAGAGTTTTTTCCTGTTCTGTTTCAGGCTTTGCCAGTACGTTTATATATGGGTTTTGTCATCATAACCTGCATATTTTTTACCCTGCTTTTTAAACTTAACGTTTTATCAGAAACGTTTTCCCATCCTTCTACATAATTATCTTCCTAATTTTCATTTTAAATGTTTTCGTAGGGCTTCCCTGGTAGCACAGTGGTTGAGAGTCCGCCTGCCGATGCAGGGGACACGGGTTCGTGCCCCAGTCCAGGAAGATCCCACATGCCGTGGAGCGGGTGGGCCCGTGAGCCATGGCCGCTGAGCCTGCGCGTCCGGAGCCTGTGCTCCGCAACGGGAGAGGCCGCAACAGTGAGAGGTCCGCGTACCGCAAAAAAAAAAAAAAAAAAATGTTTTCATAGTATTCCAGCAAGTGAATGTACTGTGAAATTACTTACTCATACTCTGTTCTTGGGCACTTAATTTGCTCCCAGTTTTCCATTACTGCAAATCATACAATGAACTTTCTCATGCCTCTAGCTTGTTGCTTTTGTTGAACTATAACTTCGAATAAACCTCTAGGATTGGCTGGCATTCTTAAATAGACAAGTATGGGAAACTTTATGTCGCCTGCCACACATTTTAAAAGCTTTATAAAACTCATTGTCAATGCCACCAGCAATATATAGTGTGCCAATTCCTCTGCAACCAGGCTAGCTTTGGGTGGGCATTCTTTTTTTATCAACATTTATCTAATTAATTATTTTTTAAATTTTATTTATTTTTGGCTGCGTCGGGTCTTAGTTGTGACATGCAGGATCTTCATTGTAACACGCAGGATCTTTCCTTGCAGAGCGCAGCCTTCTCTGTCTCTCTAGTTGTGGAGTGCAGGTTTTCTCTCTCTAGTTGATGTGCGTGGGCTTAGTTGCCCTGCGGCGTGTGGGATCTTAGTTCCCTGACCAGGGATTGAACCTGTGTCCCCTGCATTGGAAGGCGGATTCTCTACCACTGGACCGCCAGGGAAGTCCCTGGGTGGACATTCTTTTTTTCTTTTTTTTGAATTTTATTTTATTTATTTTTTATACAGCAGGTCCTTATTAGTTATCTATTTTATACATATTAGCGTATATATGTCAATCCCCATCTCCCTGGGTGGGCATTCTTTAGCTTACTTTATACCAGAGTAGCTCACAAAGGCTATGACTGCCCAATCTGACCTTGACAGCAGAGTAGTTTGGGTACACACTCCAAAATCAGATTGCCTGGCTTCACATTCTGGCTCTGCCAATTACTAGCTTGGATGAGTTATTTAACTTCTCCAGGCCTTAGTTTCAATAGCTGTAAAATGAGCATGAATATAGCAACCTTCCTCATAGGACTGATGTGAGGACCAAGTAAGTTAATGCTTGTAGAGAACATAGAATGGTGCCTAGCTCTTCAGCCCTAGTTCTTTCCCCTTTACTTGTCCATCTCTCCTTGCCCACTACCTCTTGCCCTCCCGTTGTTATTTATGAGTGCCTAGTTAATGTGTTCAGTGGACATTGTACCATAACATGGAACATCCATCAGACGAAAGCAATCATCAAGGAACAGACCATCACTATAACTAGGGAAATCCACCTACTAACCATACCCTTCATACCTGCATATTCACACATCAGAGAAACATAACAGGCAGATGCCGACATTCACCAATATACCAACATTCCCTCACAGGCCTACGCCTCCTGCTAAGAAGGAATCACTGTGAGTCAGGAAGACAAGCTTCATTTGTATGAAACCTACCATCTCTCAGCCTCAATGCACCCATCTGTCTAATATGGGTAATAATAACCTGCATTAAAGGTTTACTGTGAGGATCATATGAGAAGATAGGTATGGATTCTGTAAATAATACAGAGAATTCTAGAAGCATAGATAAAGTAGTATCTCCAAGAATGAAACTTGATTATTGTCTTGCCCATCTCCTTGTTACACAGATGAGGAAACTGAGGCTCAGAAGTGGGCTTATGAACAAGGTCAGAACAATTCAAGGCTGAGTTACAACCAGAATCCATTTTTCCCAGCATACAGCCTAGTACTGTCCTACTTCCCATTTTCTTCCCATTATGCTGGGATGACTGTTTTCACTCCCCCTTCCATTACATAAAGTCCACAGAAATACAATAAAGCAGGTTCCTAAGAATAGAAAGATTTATAGAAATATTTCATTCATCGTGGTTTTTCTTTCTATGTTCTTCCCACCCACTGCCAAAATCAATACCTAGAGCATGTTTGCAGGCTTAGCATGTAAGACTCAAGAAGAAACATTAAAAATGAAAGGTGAAGGTCAGTCTATAATTCCTGATCCAAAATGGAGACACTTGACTCTATAAAGTAGAAATAGCACTGTCACTTTGAACCTTGACCCACACTTTGATTCCTCACTCTCTTGTTTCCACTCTGGCCACCTGCAGAAAGGGTTCTATAGAGCATCATGTTTCTGGAGCCCAGAAGCATCTGTTTCAAGAACTGCTCCTTTGAAGCCCAATATCAGATCTGGGTTATGACCACCACTGCCGTTTAGTCAACAGATGAAAACAAATCCACCTCTTCAGTCACGTAGACATCAGAAATGTTCCAAGACTGATGACCAGATTCCTGCTCTTCTCCAGGTTGTGTTGGCAACAGGTAGACACAGCTTTCAAAATCTGTGCACAACAGCAGTGCCTCAATCAATGCACCCCCATGATTGGTGTCACAACAGCTCCTGTGCTCAACAAGGCAGAGGGGCTTAACCAGGCATGACGGTGAGTCAGATGGAAGTCAGGGTGGGCTTGAGTACTCAAGGAATCCTTCAGGATAGAGCAGGGAAGGAGAGGACCCTAAAGGCTGGGTCCATTTCCAACAGGCTGAGAAAACTGGGGAGGCATTGAGTCAAGGAGGCAAAACAGGAACAAAAGCCAGAAGTAAATGCAGAAGAAGGAGCTGGAGATGGGGGAAGGGGAGGGAAAGAGAAGGGGAGAAAAAGGAGGAGGAGGAGAGGGGGAGGGAAGGAAGAAGAAGAAGAGAGGGAGGGGAAGGAAAGGGAAAGGAACAGCAGCAGCAGGAGAAGCTTGGGATGAGTGAGGCCATAGGAGACGGCTCAGGGCCTGGCTGAATGGAAATAGGGCGGCAGGACTAGCGGGGACTGAACCTGTCACTCCTGTGCTCCTTGCGTACTCACTAAGTGCCAAGAGCAGTCTCAGCCCTCACACAGGTGGAGCCAACAGGAAACACAGCCAGGTACCCAGGGTCCACAACCCCCCCTCTCCATTGTAATAGGGAAATTTTCTGAGCGCCTGGCTGTCCAGGTTAAATGCTGAAGATCCCAGACCACCTGGCAGGGAGGTGGGGTCCTGTGACTCTACCTGGGGAAAGGGATAGAAGCAGGGATAGCTTTCTTAGAAAACAGAGCTGATTTTGAGGATGCTAGGAAACCATTAAAATAAATAAATAAATAACTGATAAATAGAAAGAATCAAGCATCTATCCTACCTTTTCTTCTATGAACTCCATTTCAGGATAATGAAAAATTGGATGAGGCAAGCTTCTCTTTATAGAAGTATTGACTAATAAATGAAGAAGTGATATAATGAGAGTACCATCTTAATGAAACAATAGTTCTAAACAATGACCATCAACAGCTGTTAAAATCACCAAAAGAGAGACATGGGACATGATTTGCCTCCTGATAAAAGAACAGACCACCACTCATAAAGTAGTCCTTCCAGAAAATGGAACCTGAGCCTAACCAAACCTCTAGGTCTAATTTCCAATTGATATGAAGCACCGGAAACAGAGAAACATATTAAAAGATACTATAAGTGTGCACTTAGCAAAATCCAGATCATGGAAACTTTATGGGACAAACATTGTGTTCAAAAAAAATTATAAAGGGAAAAAAGGAGATGGAGGGGGTCCTATAGAGGCATAAGGGATATATCAACCAAATGCAACATTTAGACTTTCATGAGATGTGATGAACAAATAAGCTATAAAAATAATTGGGGAAATGCAAACACTAGATACTAATGATATTAGGGAATTATTGGGTTTTTAGATGGAATAATGGTATTGTGGTTGTGTTTACACAACGAATCCTTATTTTCAGATGCTCTACAGATATATTAAATGATATATCCCAGGGAGAGGGGTATAGATGAAACTAGATTGGCATTGAGTTGATAATTGTTGGAATTAGATGAAGGATACATAAGGGTTCATTATATTATTCTCTCTACTTTTGTTTATGTGATGGTTAATTTTATGTGACATCTTGACTGGGCTAAGGGATGTCCAGATAGCTGGACATTATTTCTGGATGTATCTGTGAGGGTGTCTCTGGAAGAGATTAGCATTTGAATGGGTACACTGAGTAAAGGAGATCACCCTCACCAATGTAGGTGGGCATCACCCAATCCCCAGAGGGCCTCCATAGAACAAGAAGACAGATGAAGGGCGAATTTGCTCTCTGCTTAGCTGGGACATTCATCTTCTCCTGTCCTGGGACATCAGACATCGTGCTCCTGTTTCTCCGGCCTGTGGACTCAGGCTGGGAGCCACACCACTGGCTCCCCTGGTCCTCAGGCCTTGGGGTTTGGACAGGAACTACATCCACTGGCTTTCCTGGGCCTCCAGCTTGCGGACAGCAGACTCTGGGACTTTTCAGTCTCCATGATGTGTGAGCCAATCCCTTATTGAAAAATCTCCTTCTATATATCTACATCCTATTTGTTCCGTTTCTCTGGAGAACCCTGACTAATACAGTTTATACTTGAATTTTTTTTAAGTAAGAAATACACAAAAAGACAGCAGGCACACATCCTTCACTCTGCAGGCACACAAACAGATGTTTCTTCAGGTTGGGCAAAGTAGAAAGCGGTGCTTCTTCCTCATATGCCTCACGGCCCTAGGCCAGGAGCTCGGGCTGAATTGCAGTTCACACACCTATGGCAGCTGTGGACAGTTTACGTACTTCACAACCATCGTACGAGAGAGAAATAAACTCCTGTCTTGTTTAAACCACTGTTTCTCTGGGTTGTGTTCACATCCAAACCTAATTCTTGCTGAAGGTAGAAGTGATTCATACAAGAGGCATCGAAAATACTGCAGGGGTTCTGATGAGGAGAGAGGTATCTAGTCAGGTGGATGGGCTAGCTATTGCTACGATAATATTACATGATAAATACTTATAAAATTGCAGTGGCGGACAACAATAAGCATTTATTCTCACATACGTGCGGGCTGGCTGGGGATGGGCCTCACTGGCCAGCTCTGCCTTTGCGACGAGGCAGCTGCGGTGATGCTGCTAGTCTGTGGGTTGCTGGGAGCTTCTGCTCCACGTGTGTCTCATCCTGCCTCAGCCAGCCAGGACCTGGTCTTCTGCTGCAGTGGCAGAGGCAAACACAAAGCCTCTTAAGGTATACCAGCTATGAGAGCAGCTTACATGGAGGCCAGAGAAGCCAAGACACTGGGTTAGTTAAGGAAACAGCCAGAGGGTTTATTTGATGGGAATAAAATCACGGAGTGGTGGAGGGGGTGTGTGTGTGTGCACATCTGGTGAAGAAATTAGGAGTTTATTTGGTAGGCAGTGGGGAACACTGGAGGTTTCTGAGCAGAGGTGTGAGCTAATCAGGAAGAGTAATCTGTGCACAAAATGAAGAGGTGTGGGTAGACTGGGACTGGGAAATCAGTTAGGGAGATAAATCATGGGGTGGGGTCGAAAGTCAGACTTCAGAATGGCACATTGATCCAGAAGTGTAAAGGAGGAACAGGGGACACGCCTGAAATTTTTAACCAGGAAAAAGAATGTTCTATAGGCACTCCCTCCTTTATGAGGATGTAAGATTCCAAAGGTGGTTCCCAAGCCCAATTGTTCCTAAATCCAAAGTGATGCCATTCAAGGAATCTCATATACTCATCTCTGAAAAGTTCTGCTTTACTCTCATTCCCTTTGTAATTATCTGATTCTAACTCTTACTAACTGTTCCACATTTTCTCCAGGTTTGCTCTTATTTGCATGAGGCAGTCATATATATTCATAAATCAACTCAAATGTAAGGACGACCACAGCAAACATGCCTCAGATTGAGGACTACAATGGTGCTGCAGAGTGCTAGGTGCCCCCATTGTCTGTGTGACTATGTTCTGACCAGTGAGATATAAGCAGAAGTTCATGTATGATTTCCAGAAAGTGTTAAGGCGAGGAGGTGTGCCTTTCTCCTCTCCTTTATTATTTGCACTAACTGGAAGATGATGTAAGGGCAGGAGCTGGAGCAGCCATGTAAGACCATAAAGTGGAAAGTACATAGTGAATCTCATGCAGATGGTGTAGAAGTAAGTTTGAAAGAGGCTGGACACTAGATGCTTTCATAAAACCAGTCCCAGATGGCCTCTCTGTGACTTCTTTAAAATAGGAAAGAATTAAATTTCTATATCATTGAAGCCATTGTTATTTTGCAACTTTCCCTCACTTTCTCCCACTTGCAGCCAGGTGTAAAATCACCACGTGACCAGTGATTCCTGTCTACATGGGTACAGACAGAGGTGAGATGTTTCTCCTGGGATGCAAGAATCTGTTCAGGCTTCTGGACACGTGTAAGCTCTAAGTTGCTAAGTAGAGGCACTACTTCCATGCATGTCAAGATGCAGAGAAGAAGGGAAGGAAATATCCAACGTAGTCAATGAACGTTAGGGCAGATGGAACAAATTGAGTGTGAGGGGATGAAAGAGTTAGCCTGACCTTGAGGCAACGGGGGTGTTAGGACTTTTCTTAGTTCCTTGGTTTCCTCATTCTCCCTCCGCAGTGTCCACCTTGGTTGGTGGGGTGGGCGAAGGGTGGAGATCCATGTAGGGGGTGGAGGCCAGTCCCTAGAGTCGCCATCCATAGGGGCTGCCTCTTACACTTCAGTGTGAGTAAGAATCATATGGAGATGTCTTACAAGGTAGATACCCAGGTCCCAGTCCCTGAGATTCTCAGGAGGCCCCAGGGCCAGGCCCAGGAAACTGCATTTTAGCCAGCCCTACCCGCCTTCCCTGGTGAATCTCCTGCAGATGGTGAGGGGGCATGTGGGAAAAATCCATATGCGACACGTAGACCACCCTCCCCCGAGGGCTGGCCTGCGCTGTGTCTGTTTTGCTCTCCTCCGTGCGCCCAGCAACAAGCGCTCTGCTGGCACTAGGGGCAGCTCCATGCTGTTGACAATGGGGAACCACGAAGTGATCTTGGGCAAGAGAGTGACTTTAAAATCACTTCCACTTCTCCTGACTCTGCCTCTCTGAGCCTGCTTCGGGGGAACAAAAGAAATGTTTAATCCAACCGGAATTGAGGATTTTCTTTTTTAAAAGAATCAGACTCTCAGGCCAACATTTTGATCTTCAACCTACTTTCTGACTTTGCAGCCGTTGTGTGATCGGCCCACGAGGAACTCTGGTTGGAATGAGGTGATCCAGCCTTTGAGAGACTGGAAGCAGGCCTGCGGAGGCGAGGCGGAGCTTGGGGCCTGAGGCCTCCCACTTGCACAGCCTGCCTTCTCTGTCCTCACAACTTCTCACACTCGCTCCTCTTCCCTCCCTGCAAAGGATGGGGTGGCTCAGCTTGTCCTCATTTCATGGCTGAGGACACAGGCTCCCAGAGGCCAGGTCGCTTTATCCAGGTCAAGGGCGCAGTATTCACACCCAGGTGTGCCGCCTACCCCTGGCGCTCCCCTCCACCATGGGATTCTGCTCTAGTTGTCATCATGTCACTCTTGGTCCCAACCCCAAGAAGCCAGGCTGGCCCTACACCTCATTAGAGGTATTGGCCTCACTTTTCAGAGGGACTTGAGAAGCCCAGAATTCCCACCCATCCCCTCAACACTTCTCCCCACATCTGGCACAGAGCCTTAAAATGCCACCGTCCCTCATTGCTTTGGCTTAAGGCATCATCCCTGCTGAAAACCTTTCCTGCCTTGGAAAAAAGCAGTAAATGTTCAAATAAATATATGCACCAGCCCCCTCTGACCTTCAGCCTTCTAGAAGTTGAGTCTTCCCACGGCTCAGGAAGCACTGCTCAACCCTCCTCAGCATATCTACCATGGGAGCTGAATTTCCCTCCAGAGGCTTTGCCTCCCTGTCTCCTCTCCTAGGGCTCCTGTCCCTGCTTCTCTAGGTAGTCATACCCTCAGATTCCAAAGATGGACTTTCCTTTTGGCCTGGCAGAGAGGTGGATTTCGAGGCCTTGGAGGCTGATCCTGGGGATGTGGAAGGCGGAGGGAAAGGTTTAGGGCAGGGGCCCAGCCTCTACCCCCTAACTGGGCCTGGAGGGAGGTGGGAAGAGGTCAGAGGCCAGCCAGACCTCCCGGGGCTGTCCTCCTGCAAGGCAGTTGTGGTCCAGGCTTCGCCCCACATGTGTTCAGGTTGCATCATTAGGGCTAAATTGATGGTTGATTACCAATAATAACTGCTCCAAAGCAAAGCCAGATGGGGAGTGTTCAAATTGAATGAACAAGGAAATGAGCTGCCATCTGCAGGGAGAAGGGCTTCGTGGGGGGCCTGGGATCAGGAACTCTCAGAACCAGAAGGGATGGTCTACAAAGTCCAATCCATCCACCAACTCAGAAGGAGACTCCTCATTGTAGCATCACCCACGAGCGGTCACTCAGCCTTTGCAAGAATACTTCTAGTGACAAGAGACTCCCACTTCACATTTCTGTCCTTCTGGGTCCCATCTTCACATCTGTACATCGAGGGGTTCATTCAGATGCTCTGCAGAGTCCCTGCCTCCTCCAGCGCTCTCTGGCCCTCAGATTCTTAACCCCTTTTGGGTTTCTGACCCAAAGGACTTGCCCTTATGCCAGCTTATAGCAGTCGTGGCTGAAGGGAGAATCTGCAGTGTGGAGCCAGGGTCTGCAGCATATTCATCCTAGATGCTTCCGACTGACCGTGAGACACCTGGACACTACCCGAGGCGACAGCACAAGGGACCCTCAGCCATTTCCTGGCAGGTCACAATCTGGCAGCCACACAATGTTCAGGGCAGCAGATGTAGGGGCTTTGGTGGGTGATTGTTTAGCCAGCAGAGCCTTGGCTGTGTTTGGTTTTTATTGCAAACCTCCTCACTCCACCACATAACCTCACTCCCTATGGTCTTACTCCCTACCCAGCCTCACACGTCTCATTTCATTACCTGCCCCCAACGAAGGCACTTGAATTTTCCCTTCCTGGTCCATCTCTGCCAGGATAACCTCCTAGATAAACACCTCCCACAGCTGGCCCTCCCCTGCCCCCAGCATGAGGCTAAGCCCACCTTGGGTTATTATTTTGCATGTGTTCTTGAATCCCTTCCCTGCCCTTCTTCCTCCAGGCCTAGGCCTCTCTGTATCATTTTTATTTCTCTACGTAAATCAGTGCCTGGCACATAGTAGGCACTCAATAAATATTGAATGAATAAATTGCTAGTTTATCTTCAGTCACCATGAGGCATAGCTTTTGTTACAAACTCACAGTTTGTGTCCCCCTAAAATTCATATGTGGAAACCCAACTCCCCCACTTGGTGTGATGGTACTAGGAAGTGGAGCCTTTAAAATGTAATTATGATTAGATGAGGTCATGAAGATGGGGCCCTTGTGAATGGGATTTGTGCCCTTTAGAAGAGTTGCTAGAGAGCTTGCTTTTGCTCTCTACCACCATGAGGATACAAGGAGAAGATGACAGTGTGCAACCTGGAAGAAGGCCTCACCAGAACTTGACTATGCCGGCATCCTGACCTCAGACTTCTAGCTTCTAGGACTCTGAGGAATAAATTTCTGTTGTTTACAAGCCACCTGGTCTATGGTACTATGTTATAGCAGACCAAATTGACTAAGTTTTTTTCCAGGCACCAGAAGAATCTAAGACCAGAAACATAGTCTGTGAGTGTTAATGGTCAGGCTTCTTTTAACAGTAATGAGCAGAAAACCTTGTTTAATGGAGGCTCAAACCATGAGTTCATTTATTGTTTTTGTTTGTTTTTTAAATAAACTTATGTATTTATTTGTGGCTGAGTTTTGTCTTCATTGCTGCCTGCAGGCTTTCTCTAGTTGCGGTGAACGGGGGCTACTCTTAGTTGCAGTGCACGGGCTTCTCATTGCAGTGGCTTCTCTTGTCGCGGAGCACGGGCTCTAGGCTTGCGGGCTCAGTAGCTGTGGCTAGGAGGCTCTAGAGCGCAGGTTCAATAGTTGTGGCACACAGGCTTAGTTGCTCCGCGGCATGTGGGATCTTCCCGGACCAGGGCTCGAACCCATGTCCCCTGGATTGGCAGGCAGGTTCTTAACCACTGTGCCACCAGGAAAGTCCCCATTTATTGCTGACTTGGCAAGTCCCCTGGTGGGAGTAAATATGGTATCAGGATGGGTTCAGAGGCTCAACAATGTAATCAAGTTCCCATACTCTTTCTACCTGTGAGTCCACTAACCACAGTGTACAAGATTTACTTTTCTGGGTTCATTGCCTCATGGTTGTAAAATGGCTGCCTAGCTCAGGCATCATATCCTCACATGATAGAGTTCAAAACAAGAAGGAAAGGAAGGGGAGAAAGGCTTCATCTCTGGGTAACTCTTTTTTATCAAAAAGGAAAATTTTTCTCAGAAATTATACCACACACTACACCATCCCCTAGCCTAGCCCAGACACATACCTCATTGGCCAGAACTGGGTGGCATACCCACCCCTGGAAGTCAAGACACAGGGGAATGGGATTGCATTGACCCCTCATGATCCACCCTTGGCATGACCCCAGCCGTACCAATGAATATTCTGTTAGGCAGGAAGAGAGGCTGCAGCTGTTGGGTGGGCAACAACAGTGTCCCATGAATTACACTGCAGACTCCAGAGCAAGAGCTGCCAATATATGGGAGGCTATCATCACCAGGAAGGAGTTATCCTAACAAGCAAGAGTCGGCCCCAGTTCTGAACAGAAGGAGCCTGGACCCCCAAAATGATCAGGCTTCAGAAGGCAAGCATTTGAATGAAGACCGGAAAGAGCAATGTCAGTGTCTTTCCAGTGTGCGGTCCATCCTCTCTGCCATCCACAGCATCCAGCCATGTGGACCTGAAGGCAACTGTGCTGCCCACCCACGCTATTGGGTTGGGTTGTCTTTGGCCACGCCTGGCTGGACTCTACCCCACTCACAAAAGTAGTCACCAATGGCCAGGGCCTCCCTCCCTCCCAGCTCTCTGTGAAGGAGCTGCTGGTCTGTGGGGCTCTGAGAGGCCTGGACAGGTTGGGGCTCTGTCTCTAGGGAACTTGTCTCCGCCTCCCAGCTGCAGCAATTTGAGAAGCAGCCCATGGGGACCTGACCTAACTGCCAGGTGACAGACAGATGAAGTCAGCAGGACTGAGGCTTCTAAAAGGATCTGATCACTTGGTAGGATAATTAGAACATAGTGAGAGAGAAGGCAAAAAAAGCAGATTGAACACATACCCTGAAATTCACTCCCTTCCAAAATTCACTAAAACTAATAAAAAGATTTGTTTAAAGACATAAACCTACAAGGACAGGGAAGACAGAAAAAGAGATTTCAGCAAAAAATTTGAGAGGCTGGAAAGCAAATGGACAAATGGTAACTGGAATGGGCAGGCCTAAGGGAGCTGAATACGAAACAAATGGGGAAAAAACTGAGAAAGGATCCAATTCCACTGAAGAATTCTCAAAGGGCTCAAGAGCTGACCTCAGTGGTACCCTTGGAATTGGGAATAAGGGACTGACAAAAATTAGGAGATTTGAGAAGTGGCCAAATTCCCCAGGTCCCCTTCCCCACTCTACAGGGCTGGGGATCCACCCCCTTCTCCATCGTAACAGGGGGTCTGGATGTTTATTCTCTGAAGAAGATAAAGCAGAGTCTTTATCTCTGCTTTAGGGGAGTTAATTAATGTTCCCACACCTCCTCCCCCTCAAGTTCTCCTCCCCAAATCAGCATCCACAACACTGGCAGCAGACCATTACCCTCCAGACAGGAGATCAGAAGAGAAGTCTCCGGGCATCCAAGAGGAAAGATCTTCCCCCAACAAAGGGCTAACCAAGATCACCCTACAGTGAAGCTCAAAGTCAAAGAGCCCCATCCACCGCTCAGAGTTTCCAATCAGTATTTTGGTTCCTCCCTGCCCACCACTGCACTTAATCGTAAGCAGGCAACCAAAGGTTACTGAACTTGCCATTAAAACCTCCAGTAAGGAATATAGAGACCAAACAAACTGGAGGCAGCAGAAAGTAAGCAGGAAGAAGAAAAAAAGATTTTTAAAGATCATTAATATCCCCAGAGAAATAAGAGAAGATGCTGCATACCAAGAACAGAATGCTATTTTTTAAAGAATATTTAGAGAACAAAAAATGAGTTCTTGGAAATCAAAAACACGAGAGCAGACACGTGAAACTCAATAGAAAGTTTGGAAGATCAACTTGAGGAAATCTCCCAGAAAGGAGAACAGAGACACAAAAATACCCTGGAACTCCAGCGTCAGTATAATAGTGGAGGGAGAGAGAGAAAGAGATGGAGACAAAGAGACAGAGAACACAGAGAAAATAGAGATAATGAAATCATTCTCAAAATAATTCAAGAGTATTTTCCTGTCCAGAAGAACATGAGTTACAGAGCTATTGTAAAAGTGGGTCCTTCAGGGTCTTCACCTCTGACCTGTGCCAGGCTTCAAGGAGAATTTCACAGCATTTCTCAGTAAGTGGTAAGGAATAGTCTTTACTGGGGAAAGAGAAAGCCACAAGCCCAGGGTCTGTAAGGAGAGACAGGAAGACAAGGGGTGGCAATCCCTGAATCTCCCATTATTTCACAGGGAGGTTTGTTGGGGCCATGGTGCTGCTTGGATGCAGTGTGGGTCTGGTTCCAGTGGAGGGACCCCACCATCCTCACTGTGGGTCTCCCTTGACAAGACTGCTTTCCTAAAGTTGCCTACAAAAGGGAGACCCAAAGTGGAAAAGCTTTTAGGGAAAGGTTTTTTAAAAAAGGGTGATGGAAAGGGTAGTGAGGTGTGTGATCAGCTTGTGGATATTCTTCTGAGTGGTTGGTGGTGAGGTAACCAGGAGTCAACATCATCAACCTTCTGGTTCCATCTTGTCTGGGGTTTATGTGCTTGTGGTCAACACATAGTTAACTTCTTCTACCTGGTGGGGGTTTCAGTATCTACAAAACAGATCAAAGGACGTGGATCAGCATATTAGCTATAGCCTTTGAGGAGGAACTAAAGGTCTTTGACTTTGTCTAATGGCTAAACTATTATTATTTTGTCTTGCCTGACTTTTCCTTTGTTTCTGCATTTTCTCACCTCTCTGATTAAATTTATTCTTTGGAACTTGGGGAAGGCTTAGGATGCTAAAGTTTTTCTACAGACAAGAAGCAGGTGGAAGGCATGGGAGTGGAGTGTGGGTTTCTGTCCCAGGAAGGTCCCTAGGGTCCTGTGTATTTACAGCTATGCTTAGACATAGCTCCTCCTATGAGGAGATAGGGATCCTGGAGCCAAGGTGGCTTACGTCTAGGCAACCCAGAGTAAGTTCCAGGGTCTTTTAAATCATTCTGCACCATGAAGATTGAATAGCCCACTGAGCTGCCAGCATAAGCTGAAAACAGTCCCACTCTAATGCACGACAATAGGAATTTTCAGAACACTGCGGATAAGGAGAAAGTCCAGCAAACTTCCAAGAAGAAAAGCACTGGTCACATAGGAGGGGTCAGTGATCTCAAAGGATTTGAACCTCCCAGCATCCAAACTGGCAGAGAAGACAATGAAGCAAGCCCTTCAACATTCTAAAGGAACATGATTTCCACCCCAGAATTCTATAACTAGACAAATTATTAAGCAGGTGGGAGAGTGACATTTTTCAGCCATGCAGTCTCCAGAAAGCACCACTCCAAACTCTTTCTCAAGAAGCTACTAGAACTTGTTCACCACTAAAACCAAGAAAGAGGGACACAGGAAACAGAAGATCCAACCAAAAGCCAAAGGAATTTCCTGGAGGATAGTGGAGGGAGGCCCTGGAGAGCAGTCAGTCCAGACTGGAGCAGTAGTTATCAAACCCTTTGCTGCTATACCACATAGTTCCCCTGACGATGTGCTTTATGAAAGCAAGGGAGTAAACCAAAGAAGAGAAAGCTGTGAGATGCAGGACATATAAGCACACCCCCCCCCCAACTCAAGAGGAAAGCAAAGGAAATTTTAAGGATGACGGCAAAAGAGAGTCCCAGATGACAACTGGATGACAGGCCTAGAGGACAGCAAGTCTAGCCTGCAGAAAAATGAAAGTCTCCAGGAGGGATAACTCCAGGAAAAAAAAAAAAATGGAAATGATAGATTACCTCCTACGATTGGCCTTATGGAAAAGTGTACATTGGAGGAATATGCAAGGGGTATAAAAAATGTTAAGCAAATAAAAGCAACAAAGCAATTATTAATTTTGGGGGAAAACAAAAGCAAAAAAATAAGAAAGAAACAATAACAGGCATTATAACGCTCAGCTGTGAATAATTTTTACATAGGCATAATAACAGAGTCTCTGAATGTTGTTTCAAGAAAAAATGTAAAATAACCATATTGGGAGGATGGAGAAGGGAAGGAGAGAGGATACTGCTGCAAGAGCACTAACCCTCATCTGTCATGATAAGAAATCAGTTGCATATAGTCAGAAGCAACTGCATAGCAGAGGGAGATCAGCTCAGTGCTTTGTGACCACCTAGAGGAGTGGGATAGGGAGGGTGGGAGGGAGGGAGACGCAAGAGGGAGGAGATATGGGGATATATGTATATGTATAGCTGATTCACTTTGTTATAAAGCAGAAACTAACACACCATTGTAAAGCAATTATACTCCAATAAAGATGTTAAAAAAAAAACAGAAATCAGTTGCATAAATATTTACAAATGTTATATCCTTTTGTTGAATTGAACCTTGTATCATTATATAATGCCCTTCTTTGTCTCTTATTACAATCTTTGTTTTAAAGTTGATTTTGTCTGACATAAGTATAGCTACCTCAGCTTTCTTTCATTTTCCATTTGTATGGAATATTTTTTCCATCCTTTTATGTTCAGTCTGTGTGTGTCTTTATAGCTAAAGTGAGTCTCTTGAGGCATCATATAGGTAGGACTTGTTTTTCATCTACTCTATGTCTTTTGATCAGAGAATTTAATCCATTCACATTTAAAGTAGTTATTGAGGGACTTCCCTGGTGGTGCAGTGGTTAAGAATCCGCCTGCCAATGTAGGGGACACGGGTTCAAGCCCTGATCCGGGAAGATCCCACATGCCGCGGAGCAACTAAGCCTGTGCGCCACAACTACTGAGCCTGTGCTCTAGAGCCCATGAGCCATAACTACTGAGCCCGCATGCCACAACTACTGAAGCCCATGCTCTGCAACAAGAGAAGCCACCGCAATGAGAAGCCCGCACACCACAAAGAAGAGTTATCTCCCGCTTGCCGCAACTAGAGAAAGCCCACACACAGCAATGAAGACCCAATACAGCCAAATAAATAAATAATTTTTTTAAAAAATAAAGTAGTTATTGATAGGTATGTGCTTATTGCCATTTTGTTCATTCTTTTCTGGTTGTTTTTACAAACAAATTGGACTTACAAACGCACTCTCAGAACAGAACTCATTCCTATGTAGGGGACTTACTGTACATGGGCAGAAGATATAAATAGACATTTTTACAAAGAAGACATACAGATGACCAACAGGTACACAAAAATATGCTCAACTTCACTAATCACTGGGAAATGCAAATCAAAACCACAACGAGATATCACCTCACACCTGTTCGAATGGCTATTCTCAAAAAAGACAAAAAAATAACACGCGTTGATGAAGTTGTAAAGAAAAGGGAATCCTCGTGCACTGTTGATGGGAATGTAAACTGGTACAGCCACTATGGAAAACAGTATAGGGAATTCCCTGGGGGTCCAGTGGTTAGGATTCAGAGCTTTCACTGCGGTGGTCCAGGTTCAATCCCTGGTTGGGGAACTAAGATCCCGCAAGCTGTGCATCACGGCCAAAAAAATAAAAAAGAAAATGGTATAGAGGTTCCTCAAAAAATTAAAAATAGAACTATCATATGATCCAGCAATTCCACTCCTGGGTACTCATCCAAAGAAAACAAGAACGCTAGCAAAAGATACATGCACCTCATGTTCATTGAGCATTATTCACAATAGCCAAGATATGGAAATGACCTAAATGTTCATTGATAGATGAATTGATAAAGAAGATGTGGTGTGTGTACACACACACACACACACACACACACACACACACACAAAATGGAATACTACTCAGCCATAAAAAAGAATGAAATCTTGCCATTTGCAAGATTCCACATGGGTGGACCTTGAGGGCATTATGCTAAGTGAAATAAGCCAAGACAGAGAAAGACAAATACCATATGATCTCACTTATATGTAGAATCTAAAAACAAAAACAAAACAAAACAAAAAGCCAAGCTCATAGATATAGAGAACAGATTGGTGGTTGCCAGAGGCGGGGAGTGGAGGGTGGGCAAAATGAGTGAACGGGGTCAAAAGGTACCAACTTCCAATTATAAAATAAATAAGTCAAGGGGCTGTAATGTTCAGAATGGTGACTATAGTTAATAACATTGCATTGTACATTTGAAAGCTATTAAGACAGTAGATCTTAAAGGTACTCATCACAAGAAAAAAAAAGGAATCAATTGATAATGCCTTAATGTGACTTCACCACTCTTCCCATCCAGGGGTGGAGCAATCTGCACCGTGGATCTGACCAGCCTTGGGAGTTGTTTTGACCAATAGAATATGGTAGAAGTGGCATTGAGTGAGTTCCACAGCCTAAGCCTAAAGAAGTCCTGCAGCTCTGCCTGTGCCCTCTGGCAACACTGACTGGAACACCTCACAGGAGTCTGGTTTATCCTACAGGAGGATGAGAGATCACAGGGAGGGAACTGAGGCACCCAGCCAGCTACCGGGCATGTGAGTGAGGCTGTCTTAGACCTTCTATCCTGACGAGCGCCCAGCTGAATGCAGCTGCAGGAGGGAACCTAGGTGAGACCAGCAGACCACCAGCCAACCCACAGAATCATGAGAAATAAAGAACCATTATTGTTTTACACCATGCAGTTTTAGGATGGTCTATTTCACAGCAATAGATAACTCTTACATCAAGCCAGTTACCACTAAGGGCAACTGGAGCTCAACCCTGCTGGGGAGCCTGGGAGACAGTATGGAACATGCCTCAGAGTCATCTCAATCGAGGGAAGGGGTAGATGGGATATTTATTTGCCAGCTTCCCATCTGTCATCGGTTGAAAGCTGCTTCCAAGGGCACGAACTCTCCAGCACTTTCCTTTGCCCTGCAAACAGGCCAAGCATGTTCCCTGTGGCCAGAGATCTGTCCGCTGTGGCACTAAGCAGTCTTCAGTGTGTGGGGGGGTCTGGGAAGGGCACTGACAGAGCTCGCTACAGCGTGTAAACCAGCGTGCTTTTCAGAAACTTCTTTTCTGTTTGATCGACTAGAGTCTATGCCTGTTGCCCGCATCCTGGGCCCCTGACTGATGAGTGTGTGCCTCTAGTCCAGTCCTTCCCGCTGCCAGCTGACCTGCTCCCTCTCTATTCCACAGTCCAAATTCTGGAGGCAGCCAAGTGGATCAACTCTGCACACCTCCATCACCCCAAACGAGCAGAACTCTTCCCTCCTCGTGGTCACCAAGTGGCCTGAACATGGGCTGCCTGCAATCAGGGGCCTACCTAGACCAGCCAGGGGTCAGTTACTTCTTTGAGCAGGGCCACTGAGTGTGTGCAGACACCATGACTGATCTGCTGCAACAAGGTGGGAGAGGCATTTGTGTCTGAATTCCTGTCCCTGTCCAATCTCACCGTGGGAACTTGGCCCATTGTTTCCTGATTCAGAACCTCTGGGGCATGGAGCCCTCTGTCCACTATAGGACAGAAGTAAGGAGTTTCTGGTACCCAAAATACTCACCCCATCCCTCAGTCTCCCTAAGGAGACCCCAGCCCCCTGATGCCACCTAGAAGTGAGATGCACGCCTGCACTCCAAGTTGGAAACTAAAATGCATTTTCTCACATAAACCACACTATAAATGGTGACCAAGTTCAGTTAACACTGCACTGTTAATAATAAACTTTAGGAACATTATGAATTAAATAGAAATTTGTGGACTGGCCTGAAAAACCAACCACCATTTATAACTTGGTTTCTATGGGAAAATGCATTCTGAGTTCCAAACAACTGGCTCACACAGAGATTTCTGGAACACAGCCTCGTCACAACGTTGGGAACTGTAGGTGGCTTCTCAGTATACCCAGTTAACATGGTCACTGTGGGTAGTTAATAGTGGGCTCTTGCTCCAGGCTCAGAGAGCCCTGAAGAAAGGTGTGGGATACTCTGGGCAACCTTGTGGGGCAGCTCATCCCTTCCTTCTGGAAGCTGATGGGGACCACAGATCTGATGGGGAGAGCACAGGACACCTAGTCTGGCACGCTGCCCAGGGTAACACTCCTGACAGCCTTTGCTTATATGCTCGCAAGAGCAAGGAGCTCATTGCTTCACAGAGATTTTATAGGGCCAACTGTCACTGCTCAACAATTCTTTCCTATATTGAGCTGAAATCTGCCCTCCACTTCCTCCCACCCTGATTCCACCCCTGCAATTTCTACTCATCCTTCAAACCTTGCTTGAGTTTTAACTTCTCTATGAAACCTTCCCTAACCCCACCCACCTCCATGTTAGAGTAATACTAGCTGCTGTAACAAATAAACCTCAAACGTTTCAGAATATATCTCTACTTATCAAAAAGTGGGTGTCTTAGCTCAGGCTGCTATAACAAAATACCATAGATTGGCAGCTTAAACAACAAACATTTCTCTCTCACAGTTCTGGAGGTTAGTTCGTGGAAGTCCAATGATCTAGTGCTGGCAGATTTGGTGGCTGCTGAGAACCTGCTTCCTGGTTCATACACAGCTGTCTTCCCACTGTCTGCTCATATGGTAGAGAGAGATTGCCTCTCTGATGCCTCTTCTAGTAAGGGCACTAATCCCACTTGTGAGGGTTCCAACCTCACAACCTAATTAACTTCCAAAGGCCCCATCTTCACATACTATCACATTGGAGATTAGGGCTTCAACATATGAACTTGGGGGGGGCAGGTGGAGGCATAGACATTCAATCCATAGCAGTGGGTGTTCCTGGCTGGCAGGCAGGCAGAATTTCCCATTTGGTGATTTAGGGTCCCAGGCTCCTACCAACCTGCCAACTTCCCCTCAGTAGGTGGGAAGGAAAGCAGGGAGAAGGCACACCTGCTTTCTAACTTCACTTCTTGCCTTGGAAGTGAGCCATCATTTCTACTCAGTGCCATTGGCAAGAGTTCATCACATGGCTCCACCCAGATGAAGGCAGTGTCCTCCATAGCTAGACAGGCATTTCTAGTGAGAAATGCAGACCAAGGAAGCAGATCTGCAAAGTTTTGATGGACATCAGCTTGTCTTTTACCTAGTACACACACACACACACACACACACACACACACACACACTCTCACACACACAATGCAAGTCATCTCCTGGCAGGTAGATTCCTGGCCAATCTGCAGGTATTAAGCTGTACGCTGAGCTTGGTCTTACTGAGGCAAAAGTCCAGGCCAATCCCCCTGCTCTAAATTGATCCATGTGTCCCAAGGGTCACAGGATAACAGGAGGGGAAAAAACTTAATGCTCCAGGAAACACTTGCTCTAGTTGGAGGCACAATGGGAACAAAAGACTAGAGCTGGATCTACCTGCAAATGCACAAGTTTGAGAGAGGCCCTGAGAATTCCTTGTCCCTAAAATATTCCCTATTGGCAGAACATCAGCAATTCCACCATTAGAGCAGCGAGGCTGAGGCTTAAGGCACTGCACATGGATAATGGGCAAACTGTAATAACCTTTCCCATTTACTGAGCACTTACTATGTGCCAGCATTGTTCTGAGAGCTTGATGCTATTAACTCAGTTAACCCTCTTCCACCTTATGACTGAGTTCTATTATGCTGTACTTTACAGAGAGGGATGCTGAGGCACTGAGGTTAAGTCACTTGCCCAAGGTCACAGAACCAGGTCGTGGTAGAGCTAGGCTACATCCCAAACCCTGGTGTAGAGCCAGGAGTTAATCACTGGGCCATACTGCCCAGCTGGACAACAGGAGGCCCTCAGTCCTTGGCACTTCTTTCTTTGTAGAGCCATCCCAGCCCCTTATATTCAGGGGGAAGGCAGAGAGGGGAAGGAGCATGAAGACTCAAGCTCCTGACTCCACCGGGGTGCCCCCCTTCAGGGCGGGGAGAGAGCAGCATTCATGTGGATCAGGGGCTCTGAGCCCTCCTCACCCCAGTCCCCTGCCGAGGCTCCCCAGTCAGCCACCTGTCGCCTAAGCATCTCTGAGCAGCTGTGCCTGAAGGCCCCTCTGGCCCCTCGCAGTGAAGAGGCCCTGAGGCAGGGGAGGGGAGGCCAACCAGCCCTAATGGGCTTTTCTGTTGGGCTTGCAGCAAATCCTCCAGCCCAAGTTCACCAGGAGGTCGAGAGGTACTCCTTCCACCCCCATTGCCCCACCCCTAATCCCCACAGCCTGGATGAGACCCACAGCTCCCATGGCGGAGAGACCAGAGAGTGTGGGTCCCACTGTCCCAGGATGGGAGGTACCCTAAGCCACAGCCTGAGGATCAGAGATGGAGACCCCCAGGGGAGCTGCCTCCCAGAAAGGACTCCTCACACAGGTGGTAGTGGAGAAGCTCAGAACACTTGGATTCCAAACTCCTCTGTCAATGACTGAAAAACAGCTTAGAAGGCACACTAGCATTTGGGGGTCTCGTTTTTCTCATCTACTAAATGGGCTTCCTTCCCTCAGTCTAAGTCTCCTGGGATTTCACACGATGTCAGATTCTTACTGACCTGGCGGCCCCACAACACCCACCCTTAAACCCTTTGTCACTGTAGCAAAAGAGCAGAGATTTTTGTGCATGACATTCTGCAGCCAAGAAAAACACTCCATATTATGCAGAAACGGATACTGTATATTGTTGAATGAAAATGACAGGTTACAAGGCAGTAGGTTCATATGATCCAAGTTTCATTAATCTAGATATGACATATAAACAAATATAAAACTTGGAGATAACTACATACAGATATATAGATATATAAACTTGGAGAGATATATATACCATAATGCTAACAGGGTGGAATAATTATCGGGAAGTTTTAATTTTCTCTTTTGTGCTTTTCAGCTTTTTAAAGTGAATTTTCTACAGGTGTTCGTTACCAGATTGAAAAAAAAAATTCAGGTACCTAAAACTTTAATTTTGCCGTGTTCACTCCCCTGCTCCCCAAAACACCAAAGGCTCCTTCCAGTCCACATAATTAAGTTAGTGAGAGACCTTCCTTGCTGGAAGCATCTGAGACTGTGATATTTAACTCTTTGGGATCCACCCACCTCTTAGAGAATCAGATGGAAGTTATGGGCCTCTCTCCACAAAAATACACATAGATGCAAACCTTATGTGATTTGGCAGGAGATTCTTGGACTCCATGAAGTCTGTCCGTGAACTTCAGGTTAAAAGCTTCTGACCTGAGACTTCCCTGGTGGCTCAGTGGTTAAGAATCCGCCTGCCAATGCAGGACACACGAGTTCAATCTCTGGTCTGGGAAGATCCCACATGCCGCGGAGCAACTAAGCCCACGCGCCGCAACTACTGGGCCTGCGTGCTCCAACTACTGAAGCCTGCGTGCCTAGAGCCCGTGCTCCGCAGCAAGAGAAGCTACCACAATGAGAAGCCCATGCACCGCAATGAAGAGTAGCCCCCGCTCGCCGCAACTAGAGAAAGCTGGCGCGTAGCAACAAAGACCCAATGCAGCCAAATTAATTAATTAATTATTTTTTTTAAAAAGCTTCTGATCCAAGTAAATTTCAAGCCAGGAGACAGAAAGCAGCTTACTGAATGTTGCCAGCAGGCTAGTGGCATTCAGATTCCTTTAAGGTTGTCTACAGTCTGACCCCCACTAACCTTCCCAGGTTTATCTCCCATTTTTGGCCTCCACTCAGCACACTTGGCCTTCTCCAGGCTTTTCTCAGCCATTGCTCTCCACCCTTCTGTTCAATGCCCTTTCTGCTCCCTACCTTCCAAATCCTCTTCATCAGTATCAAGGTTGGCTTCAGCTGCATGTAAGTGACCCCCATCCTCCCCCAATAAGAGTGGCTCAAACACTCAAGGGTATATTCTATCTGGGTAAAGTCTAGAGGTGAGCGATCCAGGGCTGGTAGGGTAATTCCATAAAGTTGTCAGGAAGCCAGGCTCCTTCTGCCTTTTTTGATCTGCCATCCTCAGTGTGCACAATCAATACGCAATGTTGCCTCAGGGACCAAGACATCTATCTGAAAGCAGAAAGAAGGAAGGCAGGAAGAACAATAAAGGCACACCTCCCTCAAGTTTTCCTTGAGAAGATTTCCCAGAAGTCCCAGGCACCACAGCGGCTGTATCTCACTGATAGAAGCTAGGCTCCTGGCCACGTCTAACCACAAGGGAGGCTGAGAAGTGTAGTCTTTCCCACTGGGCACTGCGCTAGGGTTCTGTCACTAGGGAAGAAGGGTGGGATGGATATGGGCCAGGCAGTCTTCAGCCTCTGCCGTGTCATGTATAAAGCACGCTTCATTTGTGCAGCCTTGCCCACCCACTCCAACTGCCAGTGGTCTCAGCTTCCTGTGCGACCTTCTAGTCTGTGTCTAAGCCTTTTATTTTCCAATTCCCATCTCCAGCTATTATTTAAATATTTTATTGCTACCAAATTTGGAGGACTTGATACATTGTAAACACTATTTACATTTGTAACATGAATGCAATGCTTTTTTTATCTAAAATCTATGTTCCAATTTTGTAAATTGCCCCAGTGCTCTTTTTTTTTAAACATCTTTATTGGAGTATAATTGCTTTACATTAATGTGTTAGTTTCTGTTTTATAACAAAGTGAATCAGCTATACGTATACATATATCCCCATATCTCCTCCCTCTTGCGTCTCCCTCCCACCCTCCCTATCCCACCCCTCTAGGTGGTCACAAAGCACGGAGCTGATCTCCCTGTGCTATGTGGCTGCTTCCCACTAGCTATCTATTTTACGTTTGGTAGTGTATATATGTCCATGCCACTCTCTCACTTTGTCCCAGCTTACCCTTCCCACTCCTCGTGTCCTCAAGTCCATTCTCTACATCTACATCTTTATTCCTGTCCTGCCCCTAGGTTCTTCAGAACCTTTTTTTTTTTTAGAGTCCATATATATGTGTTAGCACATGGTATTTGTTTCTCTCTTTCTGACTTACTTCACTCTGTATGACAGACTCTAAGTCCATCCACCTCACTACAAATAACTCAATTTTGTTTCTTTTTATGGCTAATATTCCATTGTATATATGTGTCACATCTTTATCCATTCATCTGTTGATGGACACTTAGGTTGCTTCCATGTCCTGGCTATTGTAAATAGAGCTGCCATGAACATTGTGGTACATGACTCTTTTTTTTTCTTTTTTAACATCTTTATTGGATATAATTGCTTTACAATGGTGTGTTAGTTTCTGCTGTATAACAAAGTGAATCAGTTATAGATATACATATGTTCCCATATCTCTTTCCTCTTGCATCTCCCTCCCTCCCACCCTCCCTATCCCACTCCTCTAGGTGGTCACAAAGCACCGAGCTGATCTCCCTGTGCTATGCAGCTGCTTCCCACTAGCTATCTATTTTACGTTTGGTAGTGTATATACGTCCATGCCACTCTCTCACTGTGTCACAGCTTACCCTTCCCCCTTCCCATATCCTCAAGTCCATGCTCTAGTAGGTCTGTGTCTTTATTCCCGTCTTTCCCCTATGTTCTTCATGACCCTTTTTTTTTCTTATATTCCATATATATGTGTTAGCATACGGTATTTGTTTTTCTCTTTCTGACTTACTTCACTCTGTATGACAGACTCTAGGTCCATCCACCTCACTACAAATAACTCAATTTCGTTTCTTTTTATGGCTGAGTAATATTCCATTGTATATATGTGCTACATCTTCTTTATCCATTCATCTGTTGATGGACACTTAGGTTGCTTCCATGTCCTGGCTATTGTAAACAGAGCTGCAATGAACATTTTGGTACATGACTCTTTTTGAATTATGGGTTTCTCAGGGTATATGCCCAGTAGTGGGATTGCTGGGTCATATGGTAGTTCTGTTTGTAGTTTTTTAAGGAACCTCCATACTGTTCTCCATAGTGGCTGTATCAACTTACATTCCCACCAACAGTGCAAGAGGGTTCCCTTTCCTCCACACCCTCTCCAGCATTTATTGTTCGTAGATTTGTTGATAATGGCCATTCTGACTGGTGTGACGTGATACCTCATTGTAGTTTTGATTTGCATTTCTCTAATGATTAGTGATGTTGAGCATCCTTTCCTGTGTTTGTTGGCAATCTGTATAGCTTCTTTGGAGAAATGTCTATTTAGGTCTTCTGCCCATTTTTGGACTGGGTTGTTTGTTTTTTGATATTGAGCTGCATGAGCTGTTTGTAAACTTTGGAGATTAATCCTTTGTCAGTTGCTTCATTTGCAAATATTTTCTCCCATGCTGAGGGTTGTCTTTTCATCTTGTTTATGTTTTTCTTTGTTGTGCAAAAACTTTTAAGTTTCATTAGGTTCCATTCATTTATTTTTGTTTTTATTTCCATTTCTCTAGGAGGTGGGTCAAAAAGGATCTTGCTGTGATTTATGTCATAAAGTGTTCTGCCTATGTTTTCCTTTAAGAGTTTTATAGTGTCTGGCCTTACATTTAGGTATTTAATCCATTTTGAGTTTATTTTTGTGTGTGGTATTAGGAAGTGTTCTAATTTCATTCTTTTACATGTATCTGTCCAGTTTTCCCAGCACCACTTATTGAAGAGGCTGATTTTTCTCCATTGTATATTCTTGCCTCCTTTATCAAAAATAAGTTTACCCTATGTGCGTGGGTATATCCCTGGGCTTTCTATCCTGTTCCATTGATCTATGTTTCTGTTTTTGTGCCAGTACCATACTGTCTTTATTACTGTAGCTTCGTAGTATAGTCTGAAGTCCAGGAGCATGATTCCTCCAGCTCCGTTTTTCTTTCTCAAGATTGCTTTGGCTATTCAGGGTCTTTTGTGTTTCCATACAAATTGTGAAATTTTTTGTTCCAGTTCTGTGAAAAATGTCATTGGTAGTTTGATAGGGATTGCATTGAATCTGTAGATTGCTTTGGGTAGTATAGTCATTTTCACAATGTTGATTCTTCCAATCCAAGAACATTGTATATCTCTCCATCTATTTGTATCATCTTTAATTTCTTTCATCAGCATCTTATAGTTTTCTGCATACAGGTCTTTTGTCTCCTTAGGTAGGTTTATTCCCAGGTATTTTATTCTTTTTGTTGCAGTAGTAAATGGGAGTGTTTCCTTAATTTCTCTTTCAGATTTTTCATCATTAGTGTATAGGAATGCAAGAGATTTCTGCACATTAATTTTGTATCCTGCTACTTTACCAAATTCATTAATTAGCTCTAGTAGCTTTCTGGTAGCATCTTTAGGATTCTCTATGTATAGTATCATGTCATCTGCAAACAGTGACAGCTTTACTTCTTTTCCGATTTGGATTTCTTTTATCTCTTTTTCTTCTCTGATTGCTGTAGCTAAAACTTCCAAAACTATGTTGAATAATAGTGGTGAGAGTGGACAGTCTTGTCTTGTTCCTGATCTTAGAGGAAATGGTTTCAGTTTTTCGCTATTGAGAATGATGTTGCCTGTGGGTTTGTCATATATGTCCTTTATTATGTTGAGGTAAGTTCCCTCTATGCCTACTTTCTGGAGGGTTTGTATCATAAATGCGTGTTGAATTTTGTCAAAAGCTTTTCCTGCATCTATTGGGATTATTATATGGTTTTTATCCTTCAATTTGTTAATATGGTATATCACATTGATTGATTTGCATATATTGAAGAATCCTTGCATTCCTGGAATAAACCCCACTTGATCATGGTGTATGACCTTTTAATGTGCTGTTGGATTCTGTTTGCTATTATTTTGTTGAGGATTTTTGCATCTATGTTCATCAGTGATATTGGCCTGTAGCTTTCTTTCTTTGTGACATCTTTGTCTGATTTTGGTATCAGGGTGATGGTGGCCTTGTAGAATGAGTTTGGGAGTGTTCCTCCCTCTGCTATATTTTGAAAGAGTTTGAGAAGGATAGGTGTTAGCTCTTCTCTAAATGTTTGATAGAATTCCCCTGTGAAGCCAACGAGTCCTGGGCTTTTGTTTGTTGGAGGATTTTTAATCACAGTCTCACTTTTAGTGCTTGTGACTGGTCTATTTATATTTTCTATTTCTTCCTGGTTCAGTCTAAGAATTTGTCCATTTCTTCCAGGTTGTCCATTTTATTGGCCTGTAGTTGCTTGTAGTAGTCTCTCATGATCCTTTGTATTCCCGCAGTGTCAGTTGTTACTTCTCCTTTTTCATTTCTAATTCTATTGATTTGAGTCTTCTCTCTTTTTTTCTTGATGAGTCTGGCTCATCAAGAAAATTGATAAAATGGTTTATCAATTTTGTTTATCTTCTCAAAGAACCAACTTTTAGTTTCATTGATCTTTGCTATTATTTCCTCCATCTCTTTTTCACTTATTTCTGATCTGATCTGTATGATTTCTTTCCTTCTGCTAACTTTTTTTGTTCTTCTTTTTCTAATTGCCTTAGGTGTAAGGTCAGGTTGTTTATTTGAGATGTTTCTTGATTCTTGAGGTAGGATTGTATTGCTATAAACTTCCCTCTTTGAACTGCTTTTGCTGCTTCCCATAGGTTTTGGGTAATCGTGTTTTTATTGCCATTTGTTTCTAGGTATTTTTTGATTTCCTCTTTGATTTCTTCAGTGATCTCTTGGTTATTTAGTAGTGTATTGGTTAGCCTCCATGTGTTCGTATTTTTTACAGATTTTTTCCTGTAACTGATATCTAGTCTAATAGTGTTGTGGTTGGAAGAGATACTTGATATGATTTCAATTTTCTTAAATTTACCAAGGCTTGAGTTGTGACTCAAGATATGGTCTATCCTGGAGAATGTTCCATGAGCACTTGAGAAGAAAGTGCATTCTGTTGTTTTTGGATGCAATGTCCTATAAATATCCATTAAGTCCATCTTGTTTAATGTATCATTTAAAGCTTGTGTTTCCTTATTTATTTTCATTTTGGATGATCTGTCCATTGGTGAAAGTGGGGTGTTAAAGTCCCCTACTATGATTGTGTTACTGTCAATTTCCCCTTTTATGGCTGTTAGCATTTGCCTTATGTATTGAGGTGCTCCTATGTTGGGTGCATAAATATTTACAATTGTTATGTCTTCTTCTTGGATCGATCCTTTGATCATTATGTAGTGTTCTTCTTTGTCTCTTGTAATGGACTTTATTTTAAAGTCTATTTTCTCTGATATGAGAATTGCTACTCCAGCTTTCTTTTGATTTCCATTTGCATGAAATATCTTTTTCCATCCCCTCACTTTCAGTCTGTATGTGTCCCTAGATCTGAAGTGGGTCTCTTGTAGACAGCATATCTACAGGTCTTGTTTTTGTATCCATTCAGCCAGTCTATGTCTTTTGGTTGGAGCATTTAATCCATTTACATTTAAGGTAGCTATCGATATGTATGTTCATATTACCATTTTCTTAATTGATTTGGGTTTGTTATTGTGGGTTTTTTCCTTCTCTTGTGTTTCCTGCCTAGAGAAGTTCCTTTAGCATTTGTTGTAAAGCTGGTTTGGTGGTGCTGAATTCTCTTAGCTTTTGCTTGTCTGTAAAGGTTTAAATTTCTCTGTTGAATCTATATGAGATCCTTGCTGGGTAGAGTAATCTTGGTTGTAGGTTTTTCCCTTTCATCACTTTAAATATGTCCTGCCACTCCCTTCTGGCTTGCAGAGTTTCTGCTGAAACATCAGCTGTTAACCTTATGGGGATTCCCTTGTATGTTATTGGTTGTTTTTCCCTTGCTGCTTTTAATATTTTTTCTTTGTATTTAATTTTTGATAGTTTGATTAATATGTGTCTTGGTGTGTTTCTCCTTGGATTTATCTTGTATGGGACTCCCTGTGCTTCCTGGACTCAGTTGACGGTTTCCTTTCCCATATTAGGGAAGTTTTCAACTATAATCTCTTCAAACATTTTTTCAGTCCCTTTCTTTTTCTCTTCTTCTTCTGGGACCTCTATAATTCGAATGTTGGTGCATTTAATGTTGTCCAAGAGGTCTCTGAGACTGTCCTCAAGTCTTTTCATTCTTTTTTCTTCATTCTGCTCTGCGGTAGTTATTTCCACTATTTTATCTTCCAGGTCACTTATCCATTCTTCTCCCTCAGTTATTCTGCTGTTGATTCTTTCTAGAGAATTTTTAATTTTATTTATTGTGTTGTTCATCAAAATAAATGATGCTCTTTAGTTGCTCTTTTGTTCTTCTAGGTCCTTGCTAAACGTTTCTTGTATTTTCTCCATTCTATTTCCAAGATTGTGGATCATCTTTACTATCATTACTCTGAATTCTTTTTCAGGTAGGCTGCCTAGTTCCTCTTCATTTGTTTGGTCTGGTGGGTTTTTTCCTTGCTCCTTCATCTGCTGTGTGTTTCTCTGTCTTCTCATTTTGCTTAACTTACTGTTTTTGGGGTCTCCTTTTCATAGGCTGCAAGTTCGTAGTTCCCATTGTTTTTGGTGTCTGCCCCCAGTTGCTAAGATTGGTTCAGTGGGCTGTGTAGGCTTCCTGGTGGAGGGGACTGGTGCCTGTGTTCTGGAGGATGAGGCTGGATCTTGTCTTTCTGGTGGGCAGAACTGCGTCCGGTGTGTTTTGGGGTGTCTGTGACCTTATTATGATTTTACGCAGCCTTTCTGCTAATGAGTGGGGTTGTGTTCCTATCTTGCTAGTTGTTTGGCATAGCATGTCTAGAACTGTAGCTTGCTGGTTGTTGAGTGGAGCTGGGTCCTAGCGTTGAGATGGGGATCTCTGGGAGAGCTTTCGCCTTTTGATATTATGTGGACCCAGGAGGTCTCTGGTGGACCAATGTCCTGAACTCGGCTCTCCCACCTCAGAGGCACAGGCCGACACCAGCCAAAGCACCAAGACCCTGTCAGCCACACGGCTCAGAAGAAAAGGGAGAAAAAAAAAAAAGAAAGAAAAAAATAATAAAATAAAGTTATTAAAATAAAAAATATATTATTAAAAATTTAAAAATTCATAAACAAAGAAGAGAGCAACCAAACCAATAAACAAATCCACCAATGATAACAAGCGTTAAAAACTATACTAAAGGGCTTCCCTGGTGGCACAGCGGTTGAGAGTCCACCTGCTGATGCAGGGGACACAGGTTTGTGCCCCAGTCTGGGAGGATCCCATGTGCCACAGAGCGGCTGGGCCCGTGAGCCATGGCCGCTGAGCCTGTGCGTCCGGAGCCTGTGCTCCGCAACGGGAGAGGCCACAACAGTGAGAGGCCCATGTACCGCAGGAAAAAAAAAAAAAAACTATACTAAAAAAAAAAGGACAGACAGAGACCTAGGACAAATGGTAAAAGCAAAGCTATAGAGACAAAATCACACAAAGAAGCATACACATACACACTCACAAAAAGAGAAAAAGGAGGGCTTCCCTGGTGGCGCAGTGGTTGAGAATCTGCCTGCTAATGCAGGGGACACGGGTTTGAGCCCTGGTCTGGGAGGATCCCACATGCCGCGGAGCAACTAGGCCCATGAGCCACAACTACTGAGCCTGCACGTCTGGAGCCCGTGCTCTGCACAAAGAGAGGCCGCAATAGTGAGAGTCCCGCACACTGCGATGAAGAGTGGCCCCCGCTTGCCACAACTAGAGAAAGCCCTTGCACAGAAACGAAGACCCAACACAGCCATAAATTAATTAATAAACTCCTACCCCCAACATCTTCTTTTAAAAAAAAAAAGAGAAAAAGGAAAAATATTTATATATCTGAGACAGTCATAGCTGTTTTTAGGATTCGAGACAGATTCAGGGAACAATGCAAAGATGGTGTGCTCCATCCAAGACAATCTCCCCTTTGTCCTGAAGCCATCTGTAGAGAATTACTCCACCCTGGTAACTGATAGCCCTCTGGTGGTCGCCTTGGCATCGGTGTCGTTGCTCTTCCTCTTCTTGGTGCTGGTGTCCTTTGCGGTGCAGCTGGGCAGGCCCCAGTGTTCTTTACACCACTACAAAAAAGTTTAGCAAGAGATTAAGACATTTATGGTTCTTTCTGTCTGTAGATTGAGGGACAAACCACTGTGTTCAAAAATTACATGGATTACTTTTCTTCTTTCAGTGTGTTTATTTATTTGAAATACAGTTGGATTCATTTACTTCCATTTGAACTCAGTTTTACAGCTCCCTCCATTCTGGTTGATTTAATACTAGGTTTTTTTTTTTAAATATATAGAATATTAACATAATTCCCAAAGTCAAACGACATAAAAGGTACACTCAGCGAGGCATCACTCTCCTAAACTTCCCTCTGGCCTCCCTCCCCCCCCACCCCTTTGTAGATAACCAATTTCAGTAGTTTATCTTTCCTTTGTGTCTTTTGAAAAAAAATAAGCAGATATCGTTATGTTTTCTTTTGCCTCCTTTCTTACATAAAAGGTAGTATACTGTATGCTCTTTTTTGCATTTTGCTTTTGTCACTTAGTGCATCCTGAAAATCACTTCATATCAGTTCAAAGAGATCTTCCTCACTCATTTCACAGTTGCGTGGATGTGGATCCACTGGATGGATGTTTCCCAGTTTATTCAACCAATCTCTCGTGCTTTGACAGCTAGGTACTTTCCTGTATTTTGCATCACAAATCATGCTGCTGTGAACCACGTGTACTTATGTATTTCCATGTGGTTGAGGTGTATGTTCAGGGTCAGCTCCCGCAGTTTGGTTACTGGGTAGAGGGTAAAAGTGTACGTAGTTTTCTTCAGTGTGACAAATTCTCCTTCATGGGGTCTTACATCCTGCAATCCCACCAGCAATGTCTAAGACCACCTATTTCCCCACAGCCTCGCCAACAGAACAGATTATCAAAAGACTGGATTTTTGCCTATCTGATGAATGATAAATGATATCCATATCTCGGTGTAGTTTTAATTCGCCTTTCTCTTCATACTTTCACTTGTTTAAGGGCTATTGTTATATCATTTTGTGTGTTGTGTGTGTGAATTGTCTGTTATATCTTTGGCACATTTTTCTACAAAGAAAAATCTTCAAGAATTCTTTTAAGATTAAAACAAAATTTTAATATTTTTTTCTTTCTGTTTTTATTCTTTATATATTAGGGATATCTCATTTTATTATTGCTGTGTAGCATCTACCTCCTCTGTGCCAGGCACCATACTAGGGACTAGGAATCCTACACCTGGATGGTCATAGTTTAGAATGAGAGAAGAATTTGACACAATGTCCTAAAAGTTATAATAGAGACATGAAAAGGGTAGGAGGAACTTCTGTGCCTGATGGAATCCAGGAAGGCTTCACAGAGGAGGTGAACTTTAGAAAACTATCAAAATTCCAAAACGTAGAAGGGCAAACAGACACAAGTGGGGAAAGACTGGGGGAGAGGAAGGCATGGCCCAGGCTCCAGGGCCCTTTCCAGCACCTTCTTACCCCCTAGGCTTGGAGGGTGAGCTCAGACCCCTCCCACCTAGCCCTCTTCCTGGGCCATCCCAGAGTCCTTCCATGAGTCATAGTTCTGCCAGCTGCCACAGCTACTCTCGTGTACCCAAGATGGTTACACTGGTAGTGGGGAGGAGGGTGGAATTTTGTTCTTTACCTCTTTAGACCCAACTGCTCAGCTGTTTCAGGCACAATTGGGCTTGCTGCCTTGTTTGTGGGCCTGAAGACGTGTGTGTGTGTGTGTGTGTGTGTGTGTGTGTGTGTGTGTGGAGGGGGGGCATATGCCCAAGAACATCCACGAGGAGTGTAATCTATTACCGAGAGGTCATGTTTCCTCCACATGCCTACAACCTGTGGGTTTGTAGCTAAAATTAGGACTCGCCTTCCCTCTGCCACCTGAGACTCCCGCCATCCCAAGCTGGGGAGGTTCACATTCCTGTCTCCCCCGCCTCTCCACCCAGGAAAGGGAGGGGACTCATGGATTCGCTGGGCAGGGAGGGACAGTCTATCAGAGGCTTGACCTGAAATGGTCAGGGAAGGCTTGCAGGCAGACATGGGGTCTGAACTAGACTGTGAAAGTCAAGTGGGATTTAGAGAAGCTGGAGAGGCAGTGGGGAGTGTGAACAACCCGAGGAAAAGACATGGATCCAGCGCTCAGCACAGACTGCACAGTAAGGAAGGTCCGTGGGAGCTGTGGAGATGGAAGGTGAGACAGACACCAGCAGGTGCAAGCTGCTTATGCTGGGAGGGCAGGTGCACTGCGGTTATAAACTGACCTGAGATGTGGAGGGGCTTGAACACAATAGAAATCCATTTCTCCCTCTGTCTCTCATCTCCTCTTGGTCCCACTGCCTTTTCCCTCTGTCTCCTCTGCATAGGGCACCTTTCTAGCCGATTTCGTATTTTTTACACATGTACCTTCTTGTTTGGGCCCCATATAGTTTTAGTGAATGCAAATGGGTTGTGTTACGGATCTCCCTCTCTGACTTCTTTCTCTCGGCTCTGTTTTAAGCTCCTCCATTTGGCTGTCTGTACATCAAATCTGTTACTTGTGACTGCTGCGTGCAGGGAGGCGTCACACACATCTGAGGATAGAACAGGGAGCCTGGTGGCCAGCACACAGGACCTGTGAGCGCCCAGCGGTGGGGTGGGCGCGGTAAGTTATCTGAAAGGGCGCAGCCCGGAGGCCCTTGGACATTAGATTTGTCTCATCTCCAGGAGGGTGCAGCTCCTTAGCCGCATTACCAAATGGCTGCTGTGGCTGCCATGTGTCCCAGTCCATCTAATTAAGCTTGGATTAATTTCAGAGGTGTTGGCCTTCTGACCCCAGAGTGTGGGGCAGAGAAGGCCTGGCGCTGGGTCCATGTCCAAGCATCCAGGAGGGCCTCACAGGCCAGGAGCTGCCTGGCAGGGTGGGTATTGAAGAAGGCCATGCCTCAGTCCCTACTGCCCACCTGCCAAGGGCCCAACAGGAGTAGAAAACAGAGTACTGATCAAGTGCTGACTCTGCCCTGACTGGCTTCAGGAGGGGAGGGCGCCGAGTGGGCCTCATGGCTGAGGAGACCTTCCCTTGTAGAACTCGCTTCCTCAGCCCTAGGGGCCCCCAGAGGCACCACGGGGAGGGTGCCAATCCCCCAGTCCCTCCCCAGTCTGAGCACTTGAGTGAGAGCATTTGGAGAAAGGGTTCTGCTGCCATTTGAAAATCACTCCAAGGCATCGCCTGGTCTTAGATGAACTGCATCTGGTCCTTGACACCTTCATGAAATGAGTTTAAGCCCCTCTCCTCCTGAGCGGGCACTTTGGTAGTGTGCAGACCTGAGCACCTGGGGGGTCAGGGCTGCCAGACAAGAGGGAAAAGGGGAGAAGGGGACGCCTGTGAAGAACTGCCTCCTTCACCGTTCCCACCGCCCCTCACCCCACAGCCCAAGTCCCTCCTCTGGTTCCAGTCTTCCCACCTGTTCCAGCTGACAAGGGAAGACTGTCTGTGGGCTCTCCCCACTCCTGGGACAGCCCCCAGCTGCCCACAGAAGGGATGGGAATGGATGACACAGAGACTCATTCCCCCAAACCCGTCTCCCCAGCTTCAGACAAAAGAGGGTGGTCCCAGCAGAGCTGGAAGGAGATTCAAGCTGGACTGGATTTCAGGATGAGCCTCTGGCCTCTGGCGTTCATCTTGCCTCCTGCCTCCTCAATATGAAGGAGCGAGGAAAGCCCGCCACTTACACCTTTCTCTTCACCTGTGGCTGATGTCAACGAAGGAAATTTACGTTAGCGTGGCTAACATTTTTGAGCGGTTCGTGTCTAATTCTTTAGGTGCTAAGTGCATTATGTGCATTATCACATTTAAGGTAAGGTGCTTCGATTGCTTCCATTGTTTAGATAAGTAGGCAGATTCCAAGGTCAAGCGACTTGCCAGGGTCAAATGGCTTGCGAGGAGGTGGGTCAGCCGTTCACCCCAGGTGGCCTGGCTTTCAGCTCTACTCCATGCTCCTCTAGGGGCGGGTGGCTCCATTCAGTGGTGAGCAGGTCTGCCCCCCCCCCCCCCAGAGGCTCCCATTTACTCCCATGAGCCGCTCAGGCCATGGTTCTCATGCGGAAAGTGGGTGGGTATCAGATTTGCCTGAGAACTTTTCCAAAATGTCCCTGTCCTCTCCCTTCTCCGGCTTGTATCAGGATAGGCTTGCGTGAGGTGCACAGCACATAAGTGGCAAAAGCTCCGCCATTGATTCCAGTGCTTTCCCTGCCGGTCCCCAGGCCTGCCACCCGGGGACCTGTGCCCATCAGGCCCCTGGGAGAAGCAGCCTCAATCCCATCTCATGTTTTGAAGGAGCCCCAAGGCTGCTGCGGCTTCTTGCACCTTTCCCATGGACCAGAGGTTCTGCCCATTTCCAAGCCGGGCAGAAGTGTGCAGATGTGACCACATAATCACACACACCCAGCACCAAGAAGCATGGGGCAGGGGGTGCAGAGATAGAGGATTCAGCCTGCAGAGATTTAACTTCTGGCCCCCATGCCTAGCCCAGCGCTCCCCTCACCTCACCAAGCCCAGCCCATAGCATGGACTGGAGTTATTCCACCTACTTGTGCGTAAATGTGAACGTTTCCGTAATTAAAAATTGGGTTTTATTCCGAACGGTTTGCAGTAAGGATCAGATGAAATACTGGATGTCATGTGCTTTGCCTGTGCAGGCGTGAGGCCTGACAGCCGGATTATCTGGCTCATCTCTTAATTCTCCCTGGAAGAGCGTCTGGTGGAAGCTCAGGGCAACAGCGCTTACTGGGAGGAAAGACACGGAGGCCCAACGAGAGTCACAAAGTCATGCATCTGTGGGGCAGGGACAGAGGGGCCTGAAGCTTACACAGGGTGGTTATTTTGTTTGTTTGTACGTTTGTTTTGGTTGAAGGGGGGGCTCTGTAAGAAAAAGAATACAAAATAACAAAAACACAATTAAAATGAGTACAAACCTGAAAATTTATCTAGAATGAGGCAAAAAGCATACTAAATTACAAATATTAAAAAGCCGGGGCTTCCCTGGTGGCACAGTGGTTGAGGGTCCGTCTGCCGATGCAGGGGACGCGGGTTCGTGCCCCAGTCTGGGAAGATCTCACATGCCACGGAGCAGCTGGGCCCGTGAGCTATGGCCACTAGGCCTGCGCGTCCAGAGCCTGTGCTCCTCGACGGGAGAGGCCACAGCAGTGAGAGGCCCGTGTACCGGAAAAAAAAAAAAAAAAAAAGCCAAGAGGGGACTTCCCTGGCGGTCCAGTGGTTAAGACTCCGTGCTTCCACTGCAGGGGACATGGGTTCGATCCCTGGTTGGGGAACTAAGATCCTGCATGCCACATGGTGCAGCCAAAAAAGAAAAAGGGGAAAAAAGCCAAGAAGTACCACAAACATCACAAAATCCAGAAAAATAACATAACATTTTAATTAATTTCCAGCCCAATCTACCTCTATTGTACTTCTTCTTCTTTTTTTTTTTTTTTTTTTATTTATTTGGCTGCGCCGGGTCTTAGTTGCGGCACACGGGATCTTTAGTTGCAGCATGTATGCAGGATCTGGTTCCCTGACCAGGGATCGAACCCGGGCCCCCTGCATTGGGAGCGAAGAGTCTTAACCACTGGACCACCAGGAAAGTCCCTCTACTGTATTTCTATCTTTTTTTGGCTGTATACTCTTTGAATACCTCTTCCTGAGACAATTCTGTAACTGTTTTGTTCTCCACAGAGAAAATGGAAAGATAGCCTAGTCTTTCCTCTAACGTGGCTGATCCAAACTTGTATTTTGATTATGGATAGTTTAGAAAATGTTCACATTCACAAATTATTATGGGTATTGGCATGTAAATGTTTGGGATTGTTGCTAAATTTGGGGAAAACCTCTATCAGTTTCTTTTGTATGTAAACTATAGGAATTCAGGGCATTTCAAGTTTTCTTGTTCAAATCAGCCAAAAAATTAAACACTAAAAATCTGATAAATTCTATTTCATGTGATTCCTATTTTGAAAAAGAGTGTGTATTATATTAAAAAAAATCATTATTCCTGAAACTTGTTAAAGATGGTCAGGAAGACTTTATTCAAGGGGGGCTGGCTACTACAATGGGGTTTGTAGAAGGGAGAGAGATCAGGCTCAACTCTGAATACAGCAAGGAAAGTGGGATTTATAGCCAAGGAACAGGGTGTTGGTCAGTGGATGGAAAATTACTAAGTGGAAGCATCAGGGGGAGGGGTTTCTTGCAGAAGGCAGGACAGGGTGATCAGACATCAGTGGGGGATGCTGGAGGACGAGGGTGATCAGATAAGGAGGGGCGGATTCTGGCTAAACTGACTGATGTAGTAGGATTCTTGTTAAAACTGGGCAATGCAGAGACAAACACAGAAGCCCAATAGTGAGGGCCCAGTTGATAAGGGAATTCAGAGGAGCCTGACTAGGGTTTGGTCAAGGAGAGAATCTTTATCAATTCTAGGATTGCACTTCCATTTTGAATAGGAATTGATAAGAACAAAAGTTTTTGATTTTATGCATTTGAAGATCAGAAGAATGTTCCCCAGACTAGCTTCCGGCTTCATCATTTCAAAGTTTATTCTCCTACAGTGCCCACGTGTTCACAGCCCAGCCTCAGGGGGACACACTTAGTGTGATACAATCTCTGGCCCTGCACCTTTCACAGTGAGCCACAGGAATGTTCCCAGTAGCCATTTCTACACCAGCATGACCAGCAATGAGCTAACGACAGTCAGTCCTCCATATTCTCAGGCTCCACATCCTCAAATTCAACCAACTGCTGATCAAAATATTTGAAAAAAATTTCCAGAAAGTTCCAAAAAGCAAAACTTGAATTTGCCACACACCCAGCAACTATTTAAATATATTTTATTTACAACTATTTACATAGCATTTAAATTGTATTAGGTATTATAAGTGATCTGGAGATGATTTAAAATATATAGGAGGATGTTTGTAGGTTATATGCAATTACTACACCATTTTATGTAAGAGATTTGAGCATCCCCACGGATACAGAGGGATGACTGTATACATGAAGTGACTGCAAGCCCTTCTTCCACCACATTCTGATTTACTTGCCACATGTTTGTTGAGTGCCTGCTGTGCACTCCACCCTGGTCAAAGTGCTGAAAAGGACCCTTAGTGCAACTGCAAGGCAAGCAAAGACTGCCTCTAAGTATCACTAGAATTTCGATTCTCACCACCCCAACTCCTGAGACTCAGAACATCTCACCTAGATTTGCAGGGACCATCTAATAGGACATTTTATCCCCACGTTATCTTCTAGTGTGTCCTGCACTCAGCTCTCAAAGGACCTAATTGCATCAGGCACATAGCACAGTGTCTGGCATACAGATAGGGCTTAATAAATGATACTCGACTGAATGAATGAATCAGCAAATGAGTATCACTCCCTTAAGGACTCCATAAGGCTTCCTACTGTGATAATGCTTTTCTGTGAGTTTTGCAGTTTCAGATACTGTATTCTGTCCTCTCATCCCCACAAATAGGCTGTTATCTGTCCAATTATCAGTCCTAGTTTGGCCCAGCAAATAGTCATTTGCTGACCTTGTCATTGCCATTGTAGTGACCATCAAACCTAAACAGTCTACCTGACTTTCAAGGCCTTCTACAATCAACCCCCCCCTAAATATTTATCTAGACTCTTCCCTCTTACCCCCTCCCTAGTTTACTGTTTCAGCAAAGAAAGTAGCCTCGGAATTCCCTGGCAGTCCAACGGTTATGACTCCGTGCTACCAAAATGAGGGGTACAGGTTTGATCGCTGGTTGGGGAACTAAGATCTCACATGCTGCACGGTGCGGCCAAAAAATTAAGAAAAAGTAGCCTCACACATGTAAGAGACACATTTACTTTACTTTAACATGACGTTGACTGTATTTTAAACAGGTCGATTGTAGAAAAGTTGGGAAAACCAAAACGAACCAAAGCACAGTACAAACATTAATGTTCATTTTCTTGCCATCTCTTTTCAACGAACACACGCTTAACTTTCCGCTTTCAGCGAAGTGGAGAGCACAGCATTTTGCAACACGCTCTCTTCTCTCGGTGATAACACATTGCCTTCTGCCTCCATGTCTTCACCTATAGATACACAAATCTGAGAGGTGAAAGGGACCAGAGCAGGGCAAGGGGTCTTCGTTAACATGCAGAGAAGAGAGTGCCTAAGAACCAGCTTCTGCATTTAAATACCCCTGATGAGTGGGAACCTCTCCCTCCCAAGGCAGCCTGTCCACTGGGGGGCGCTTCTTCGACAGTGCTTTCATTCCTGGTGAGCAGAGAAGGGCCTCTGGAAGGCTCTGTGTTCTAGTTCTGCTCTCTGGAACACTACAGGAGAGCCTACACGTTCCTCCTGTTAGCCTGTCCACTCTTCAAAGACTGATACAGCATGAACCCTTTTCTAGGTTCAACAATCCTGAACTCCCTTCATCTTAGGTATCCCCTGAATTCCCATTCTCACCATCATTCTTCTCAGTCATACTATTAAACTATGCCATTCAGGGAAAATTACAGGTATCTTTTAGGTACATCTTCCTGATCTTCTATAATTTCCAGATTCTCTACCATGAGCTTATATTATCTCACTGGAAAAAAACATTTAACATAAAATATGATTTCTCTGCTGTTCTGTTATTATTTTTTGCTCCTAATTAGCTGAATCCTGAAGTGTCACAATGACTCTACTGTGTCCTCCCTCCCACCACGTGTTCCGCTGGCTGTTCAGTGGCTGGACCAGAGTCCCGTGGCTGCTGCCAGGGACAGAGCTCCAGGTTGACAGCCATCCACTGGTCCAGCTCTTGGGGCAAAACTGTTCATACTGTTACAGACCTCACCTCACTCTGCTTCACCTTGCTCACATGCCTCTCTCATGTCCACACGGACAGCAAGGGAAGCTTCGCTCAGTGCTTGCCAAGATAACCTTTGCTTTTCCTAACATGCTAACAATAAATATGTTGAATGATTGAAAAAAATCCTTTGGTAATGGGGATTTGGGTTTGACATGATTTAATGAATTAATTCTGGAATGAGTATGGTTCTCTGTAAAGTGCTCCCAGACCATCTGTTTAATAATTCTAGAATGCTGTTGAGTGACATTAAGCTTATGTCCCAGGAACCATATTATTCTCCTTTTGAAAATCAGGACATTTTGCTCCCTCTGGCTGGTTAGTCCTTCTTCTCTTCTCTAACCCATCCTACAAGTCCTGTCTCTTCAGGCCAATCAGGATCATTCAGTGGCTTCACCCTTTCCTGAACTCCTGTAATGACTCATAACCAGAAGGAAGCAGCAGCAATAGCAATAGCTACCACTTATTAGAGCTTGTTCCGTGCCATACACTTGGCTAAAAGACTTTACATCCTTTATCATGTGTATCAATTAATCACTGTATCATACTTTTGAATACATATAAACTTTTAATCACCTGAATAACAGGTGCTATTATCACCCCCATTTAGCAGATGAGGAAACTGAGATTTAGAGAAGTTTAGGTTCCTGTGTTGCTCAGTGTCCCTTAGCTGGTGAACAAGCTCAGGTTTGTCTGGGTCCAAAGTCTGAGCTCTCACTTCCTATCCCCCAGGTATTAGCACCTGTGTTACACAATTTAGCCCTTCACGTTGTACCATTCTCTTATTGTTTTCTGGAACTTTGGTCTTAATATTTCTGGCACCTCCTGGGCAGCACCTAACATGGCCTTAGGCACAGTCAGTGGGTCCTTAGCAGCCAACTGGTCTTTCTTGAACACTGCCCCTGGTTCTGTCCCTTGCTGGGAGCTGGCAGCATCCGTCACCTCCATGGCCAGCCGCTGGGAGAAGCTGCCTTGGAGGGGGCTGGGCAGGGAGGCACCAAGGGCCCAGCTGTCTCCACCTCTCACTTCAGGATGAAGAAGGGACCACATCACAGAAACCAGAGGGATGTGCCCAGCCCCCTAAGACCCTAGGAGGATGACACTCTCAAGTTTCCACCTTCTGTTCTCTCCCACTGAGCCTCTAAGGGCCTGAGGCCTCAGCTGACAATTCTGATAATCTAATTCTCAACAAGGCCTTCCTGGCCAGTAATTGAATCCTGTGTTTTCCTCCCAACCCAATCAGGGGGCCTTACCCGCACATCTGCTCAGCAAAACACTGGGCCAGTCTTGGTGGGACAGGCAGAGGCGTGCAGACCCTCCTCAGACTCCAGGTGCTTCTGTTCCAGGTGCCACAGGTGCAGGCCTGACAACAGGACTGAGTGGCACATCTGGGACGCTGTCCTTTGCAGGACAGTCACTGTGCTTAGGAGGGCTTCAAGGACACAAGCCCTGGAGTGTGTCTGTGGAGGAGGATGGACTGAAGGCAGGATTCTGATAGGGAGGAGAGGGAGGCATGGGCCAAGGCCTGGGGGTGGGAACATGCATGACACATTCAGAGACAAGAAGTCAACCCGCCTGGACGGGCCTTCACGGCCTTCAGCCAAGGAATGACTCTAAGATGCCCAAACCGTTATCAGGAAGTATGTGTGTGGTGGGGTGCAGAGGCGGGGCGCCACGGTGTCAAAAGCCCGCTCTGACCATGCCTATCTCCAGCCCTCCGTCTACAGAACAAAGAGGAAACCTACTGGTAGGGCTAGGTGTAGGGGGTTCCCCAACTCTGGACACAGACCACCCAGTTCGTCGAGCCCAGAAATGGGCCATTTCCTCAACTCCAAGTCCTGCCTATTTCACCATCTTGACAGGTCTTCTATCATCCCTCTGGCAGGCGGGCCACCGTCACATATGACCTGTGTGGTGGCGACGGGCCCCCTCCTTGACTACTCTCCTCCAGGCATGTTGTTCTCTAGCACATTCTCCACACACATCTCCACACGCCTCCCCTGCACTGACACTCTCCAGTGGCTTCCCAGGGCCTTCAGGTCAAGAGCATGGTGATAACGCCTTCTGCGGCTTTGTTCCCCCATCTCTCCAGTGTCACGTCTTGTCACACTAAGCTCCCAAGATATGGGGTCGCTGTGAGGATTAAGCACATACAAGAAACCTCACTTCTTACTGTTGGGATGACTTGCCTGAGGTCACACTAGCCAGTAAGTGTGCAGTGTGATTCACACCCAGATGGCTTGTCTCCAGAGCCCAGCTTCTTCAAACTAGATTACGGTCCCTTTGGAAACTTCTATGGGCACCAGGAACCCCCATCAGCCCTCCATCCCAAGTTTACACACAAGCCCCCACTGCATTTAAGGCTTCTGCCTACATGGCACCTCCTCCAGGAAGCTTTCTCAGATGCCCCACCCCATAGGTTTGGCTGGGGGCAGTGGTTGCCCTACTTTGCTACACATTGGAATCACCTGGGAATCTTTTTTCAAACTACTGATGCCTGACTCCCACTCCCAGATGTGATCAGATTGGTTCTGGGTGCCCCCAAGATGACTCTAAGGTGCGGCAGTCGCTCTCGGATTGCATCTCGGATATGCATCAGCATTGGCAGGAGGGCTTATTAAACAGACAGCCAGGCCCGCCCCCAGTTCCTGATTCCATGTACCTGGGTTAAGACCTGAGAGCGTGCATTTCTAACAAGTTCCTGAGCTCTGCTGCTGCCCCGGGATCATGCTTGGAGAGGCCCTAAGCTAAGGAGTCCTCCAGATACCCACGTGTTCCCAGAGTGCTCAGTGATCATCACCACCTCTGCACCCATCGCATCTGTTGTCATCGTCTGTGTGCTTCTTGGCCACCTTGGCCAGGCCAGGAGCTTTCTACTCCATTATCTTCAGTGACAGGTGTCAACACTTGTTAAATCAATGAACCCACGACACACCGGGCAAGCTTTGACTGGCACTCTGCAGCCATCCTTGCTTCTGAGTGGGAAAGGAGCTGTTATTATAACCAGTGCTGTCTTTTACTGAGCACAGAGGGGTGGAGTAAGTCATTCAGGCCACAGACGGAGAAAAGGGCAGAGCTGGTATCACACGTGGCAGCCCCAGGCCCACACTTTCAACGGCTGTACCGAGGGGTCCTTTCCTAGGTGACCCCTAATCTCCCCACCCCCCGCTGTCCCCACTCCCCCATCTTAGATTCCCAGTGAGTTTCGGAGTATAGGTCTCCATCTATTGGTAGGTGTCAGCGGTATTTTTCAAATGATCTAATCCAGGACAGAACTGAACAAACTAGATCAGAATGCACCCAGGTAGTAAGAGTAAGTATTGTTTAGCAAAATACACGTGCGCGCAGACCTATACTGGGTCGTGAGGTAAAATGCATGTCTTACTGTGGATCATGGTCCAAAAAGTCTGCAAATCCCTTTCTTAGAGGCAGAGTCTCCATCAAATCTCCATCTGCGGCTCTCAGCCCGAGAAGAGCTAGGCCGGCCCCTGCTGGGCACTGCCAGTATTGCACCAGGAGCCTCCACCGCCGTGAGCTTGGGGGTGGCCTGGCCCTGACTTGGTGAGTAGGTGTGGAAAGCAGCGCCAATTGCCTCATGGGAGTTCAAAATACAAAAAAAAATTTTCAATAAAAATTGTAATGAAATGTTATCAGTTCCACAGTGTCTTCCCTGTGCTCTGACTGCTCTCATCTCCCCAGGGAGAGCGGAAGCTCTTGGGGGCACGCTGGGACCTTGCGTCCCACCCGAGACACTGGTGAGGTGCGGCGCTCCACTCCCACGTGCTGACTGATCGGCCAGTACTGAAGAAGGAAGTTGTCTAGGGTCACCAAACACTTAGCTAATAATTCTGAGCACCCAGGCAAGAAATGGGTTGCAAAAGCAGAGGGAGACGTGGCATCTAGAACATATTAAGTAGCTACTATGAGGCAGGTATTCATAGATCCTATTTCATCAAGTCTTTGTTCCTCCCTTATTATCCTCACTTTACAGATGAGAACACCGGGGCTTAAGATCACGAGGCTGAAGAGGAACAAGTTCCAGAAGCTGGGCCTGCTGAATTCTAGGCCAGCACACCTGGAGACAGAGGAGGAAGTCGAGGTAATTGGGCCCTTTTCCCAGCCGGGCCTCTTCTTCGCCTCTAGCTTTGCTCCCAGCTTCTCCCTGCACTGTCGCTGGAGGAGCTGATACCTTACAAGGTGACACAATAGTCTTGAAGCATGGGGCTTTCCTGGTTTAGAGTGAGTCACTGTCGTGGGTTTGGGCATAAATTTTAGAGGTCCCCAAAGGCTCTAAGACTGAATTTGCAGTCTTACAGAAAACACATTTTCACAGTTTTAAGCCATAACCATTTTCTGCTGGAGGATGAATCTGCCTAAGAGAAGCATTCTTGTCTACTGTGCACCAGGATGATTTGGGCTACGCCTGTTTGGGAGCTCAGGAGGGCTGAGTATACGGGCGGAGAAGGATTTGGAGATGAGGGCAATTTGCAGGAGACAGATGAGGAGCAGGGAAGGCAAGAGGAGGAGTAAGGCGTTTACCAAATGGCACAGGTGTGGGCACCGCAAGAACCCAGACGCAGCCACACGCCCAAATGCTTGGTGTGGGGTGATTTCTGCAGAATGAGAGAAGGAGTTCATGTTCAAGCTTAAATCCACAGCAGAACAGGGCGTGCACGTACAGACACAGGAACCAAGAGACAGAGGTGACCCCCAAAACCTAAAACCCAAGTCCGTAAACATCTTGAAGGGAACTTGGGATTTCCACAGGCATTCCACAGAGGACGGGCTCAGCTGACATCCTGGGGGGACCTGAGTATCCTCAATAGCCTTGTGCTCACCTCTGAAAACTACCAGGCAAGGAAACAAACTCCCCAAGGAGACTGTTTTTTTTTGGCTGCACCATGCAGCGTACGGGATCTTAGTTCCCTAGCAGGGATCAAACCTGTGCCCCCTGCAGTGGAAGCGCGGAGTCCTAACCACTGGACTGCCAGGGAATTCCCCAAGGAGACTCCTTCGGGAGAGCAGAGCAATACAAATCGCAATGCACTAAACGACCGTATATCATCAATCAACAAGTAGTTATTCATAGCCTGTTACCCCACTACCTCTCCCCTGCAGATGGCCCTTTCCAAATCCCTACTTGTTCTTTACCATCAGCATCTACAGGGTGTTTGTCTTTCCAATATCTTCTTAAGCTCTTCCTCCACTCTATAGCTCCTTGTAGCTCATCCCAACACCCCTTCCTTTTTGTTCATCTCAAAGCTCCTGGAAAGAGTCTGTCCTTGTCTTCACTAACTGCCTTCCAGTCCTCCTTTCCTGACTCCAAACTGACTTCTGCCCCCATATTGCTGATGAAACTACATTAGTAAATGTCCTTGCTGCTAAACTAAATGGACGATTATCAGTTCCTATCTCTCCTGCCCCTCTGTAGCACTGACCTGCTGGCCCTTCTGGCTCTAGGAAACTCTGGCTTTCACAGCACTGCTCTCTCCTGGTTTTCTTCCTACCACAGCTCCTTTGCAATCTTCTCAGAACAGTTTCTTAACCTCAGCACTATTGACATTTGGGGTTGGACAATTCTTTGTTATGGAGATCTGACCTATGCATTGCAGGATGTTTAGCAGCATCCCTGACCTCTACTCACTAGATGCCAGTAGTAGCATCGATCTCCCATCCCCGACCTCGACATTGCAGACAACTAAAAATGACCTCAGGCATTGTCAAATGGCCCCTGGATGAGAACCACTGCCCTAGAAGGGTGCCTTTCTTCCACTGGCCTCTTTTTTTTTTTTGGAGGAGGGGAGGGGTGGCTGTGGTTTTTATCTGCCACCTTATGCTAATATGTAAGTCTACACCTCCAAAAGTCATATGGCCGCTGCCTGATGCCTATTTCCACTGGATGTCTCTACAGCATGTCAAGTTCAGAGTGAACTCAGCCTCTTCCTCCCTGTCTTAGTTTAGATTCTCCCAGAAGCAGAGCCTGAGACAAGCACTCAGGTGCAGGCAGTTTAATTAGGAGGTGGTCTCATGAAACAGGAGGGAGGAATGGAGGAGGGACAGCAAAGGAGGAAAAGCCAGTATCAAAGGTCCAACATCAAAGTCACTGCTGTGAGCAGTGGGGGCTCAGTTCCACTGGGCTCTCCTAAGAAGCATGCAGAATGCCTCCCAGAATTGTCTAACCACCACCACAAAAAATGTGAGGCTGGGCATTTATCCCCCAGCTAGGGCAGGTGAGGCAGGAGCATCCACCCACTGGCTCCCATCCTCCATGACAGAGGGTTGTTCCAGCGCCATTAGCTCCCCCAACTTCTGGCCTGTGTTTGTGCTATGCAAGCCAAACAGACCCCTGTGGCTTTGAAGAAGGCTCTAGAATAGATATCAGAATGGTGCGCACATGTGCTTAAATTCGGGGTGCTGTCAGCATGAGTCTAAGCTCACAAAGAACTATCACGGCTGCAGCTAAAATCAGAGACTGATGAAGGGGATGCAAGGCAGGGCACCCCAAATAGTCTATTCAATCTGCCCTCTGCACCACTCGGATCCACTTATGCCCCCACATTAAGTCTATTCAGTCACTGAGGCCTCAAGGTAGTGGCCAGCCATAATTGTTCCAATGAAAATGCTTTGTACAGGAGAGTTAGCGGGACAAGTTACAACCCAACTCACAGCTGCAGCAGGTCTAGAGGCTGACACTGCTGATCATGGTCTTCCTTCTCCGCTACCTATTCCAGATTTTCCTCATTGTCAGCTGGTCTAGGTTGCTTGCCTGATGGGGTGACTCAGATCTACATCCCTGAGAGGGCTGAGACCTCAATGGACTTGGCCTTGTCAGGCCATAGTTGTTGCAAGGGCCTGTTCTTCTGATGTCACCAGGCATGGAAGCCCTGAGTTCTAGACATATTCCTGAGTGAATCTCCTGAGTTCCAGACATCCTCTCACCTGGTACAAGTGGACCACTGAGAGTGATGGGGAGAGGGACCAATTCTACATCCACCTTTGATTTCTGGACCTGTGTATTCTAGCAACTGGGGACACAGTGCCATAGATCAGCTCTATTCTGGATGACAGCACCTAACCCTAGTGTCATCCTTGAGCTGGGACAATAGCTGAGGTTTTTTGTTGTTGTTGTTGTTTTTATGGAAAACATTAAAAATTTCATTGAAAATTAGCAATAAAGATTTCTTAATGTTAAAAAACACAATTTTCCCCAATAAACTGCTACTTTAATGTGTAACTTTATACCAAAATTGAAGTTTTATGCATAAACTAAATGAGGTTTTTAATTGATGTAAATGTGTTTCAGTGCAGGGTCAATAGATGTCTTCATCTTAGAGATGGTTCCTTTCTCCACTGTTGTAATTAGTGAGGGTTGGTCACCTTCCAAGCTGAATCTTATCTGACATGAAATCTGTACAAACTACTTTCCAAGTTTAACCACAAGGTAGCAAGTTAGCTCTTTCTAGATGTATTTATCTTACTGCACAATGACTTGCATTTTATGGCTTCTAAATGAGGCATTTGTGACCAGGAAATCCAGCTCAGCGACAAGGGAGACAAACTCTTATACCTATCCCTGCTGGTGTTAGGGAGAGTCAAGGTTTATTACACGGGGCTGACATGTCAGAGACTCAGGGCAAACGCAGAGAATCTTCTCAAGCCCTAAGTCTGGATCCACTAATGAATGGGCTGCAGCCTGGTGAGTTGTCGTAACTCCTCACATCTCTTCTTCATGACCTTGTCGCCATCTGTAAAATACAGCCTTTCCCACTGATAGAGAAGTTCCAAAGACACCATAAGATCCTTGGCATCTGGGTGCTCAGGATGTACACAGCATCATGATTTCCTTCCTCAACTGGTTATGAAAAAGGACAGCCTCCAAAACATTAGCTGAGTTTTTTACAAACCATTCCATCATCCTGTTAGGTCCACGGCTTCCAGCGATTTGGTATATACCAGACCTGTGGATTCTGTGATCACATACCCGTTGTCACACTTCCTTTGCTGTCAGATGCGCCTCTTAGTCAGATGTGATGTTATGAGGCAGCATATGTAAATAAATCAGGTACTTTGTGAACCCTCAGATGAACGCTAGAATAGGTATCAATCCCAGGAAGGTGGATTCGCTGCTCTTTCCGAGGTGGAAGGGGCCAAATGTAATGAACTGTCATCAGGTAGCTGGCTGGTCAAGGACTCAGGGCCTGTCTCTGTGCTGACAGACCAGTCAGCAATGGCAGTGACCAGAGCCACCTTGAGAGGGAGCTCACACTGTTGGGCCCATGCCTAGCCTCCATGCCTCACCATGGCTACCCTATTCGTGGGCTCGTCGTGCAAGCCCCGGATGGCTGAGGTCAAGGCTGACCTCCACAGGGCATCATGCTGTTCAGCGCCTCCTCTGTGCTGGGTGCTCTCTGACAAGCATTAGCAGAAACATAATAAAGACCCACACGCTTTGTGCCCACTCCCACAGGATCACTCACATGCCGCTTCCCCAGACCTCCTTGTCTCTCTTCTCTTTTTCCTTTCAGGTCTGACCGACCAACCAAGCCCTTTGTCACTGCTCAAAATACATATCCTTATGGAATACAGACTTCTCCCTCTAGACCACACTGATGGACAGGTATACTTCTAGAAGTTCTGCCCACTGGGAGAGGTTCCATTAACCACTGTCCTTCAGGGCTACCCTGACTGGGGCTTTCGTGAAACCAGCAGCCTGTTTTTGGCTAACACCAACACATTGAACCAGGCCTGGGATCTTTCTTCCTCTAGCAGCTGGTCACAAGAAAATGCTTGGTGTGAACTGTGGGAGAGTCATCTATACAACAGGGGGGTTGCCTTGGAGGTCTGAGGGAGAAGCCTGTGCAGCTAGCCTATTTGTGCAGCTTACTTGTGCCCCTTGGCCTTTTGCCCAGCCCTACATGTACAACTTTCATCTTAGACTGGACTGTCATTGGGCCTGCCTGGATTCATAATGTGAATGGTACAAAACCCAGCTCATGATGGGCAGTTGATGTTTTGGTCACTTGGTGTTGCATGGTCAGGGCCCAAGAGCAAGCTGGGAGCTGCTTTACAAATGGTGAATAGCTCGCTGCTGCAGAAGGCATAGCCTTGCTCCAAAGCCTGTAGGATTCATAACACACCCCTCCTATTGGGGCTTGCCAGAGACTCCACACTGTACTCTAATCCACCAGGAATGCTTCTAGCACCACTGGATTTGCTGTATCATAATGGTCCAAGCAGCAACGCAGCTTGCATTGTAGCCTGGGTTTGCTGCAGAGCCCTTCCTTGCTCTAAGTCGCTCAATGAATGGGCGGGAACGGTACTTCCAAATATGGTATGTATTGTGTCCCAAAGCCAAAGAGGTCCACCAAGTGCTACGTCTCCTTCTTAAGGCAGAGAGTACAAAGTGCAATAACCTGTCCTCGTCTTAGAGGTCTATGACATGGGACACCCAAAAACCTCTGCTACATTCTCCACACCTGATCCCTTTTCTGCATTTCCTACTCAGTGGATGTAATAACCTGGGAGCCTCTCTTCCTGACTCCTCCTTCCTCACTCACATGCTGAGTACCCCCAACACTCCATAACCAAGTCCTCCAGAGTCAATCTCTTAAATTGATTTTTTCATCCTGACCTCTCCCCCCTTTTCTCCTTCCCACCACCTGATACAGCCTTGTTCTCTTATCTGTTCAATTCCTGCAGAAGCTTCCTAATCATATTCCCCACTTCCAACTCCATTCTCCTCTAATTCACTCCCCATTTTACTGCCAGGAGGAGGTGCTCTTATTCCTCCCCTCCATACAATACTTTAGTGTTTCCGTCATTCCAGAGGTACACCTCCACTGCATGTATGTGTTTAGAAGTTCATTTTCCGCCTCAAAGTGCAGGCTTTTAGAGAGTAATATACATGTTCTATTAGTGGAGACCAACAGCTAGAGCATCTGTGAGATGTTAGTGAGGCATTCAAGGCCCTTTGCCTCATGGCTCCCAACTATATCTCCAGCTTACTCCCCACCATTCACCCCCTTTCCCCCAAAATGCAGTTCCTCTATGAGCCATGCTTTCTTTCTCACTTCCATGCTTTGCCTGAGCTTCGGAACAGCACCCACCCACACCCTCCACCTTCTACCTCCTCTGACCTCATAGTTCCTACCCATCCTGCAAACTTAGCTCACCATCACCTTCTGCAGGAGCTCTTCCTCCGTTTGCTCACTCCACCCCAAAGCTGGCTCAGGGAGCCTTCTTTTTGTTCCCACTGCATTGAGCTCTGTCTCAGCACTTGTCAGGCTTTGTGACAATGGTTTGTTACACCAAAGTTACTTGAGGGGGAAGACTGACTTCCAGTCACCTTTATGTCCCTGGAGTCTGGCCCAGTGCCTAGCACATAGCAAGTATTTAGTATTTGCTGAACCAGTGAAATCTGCATCGTACACAGGCAGCAAACTGGCAGCCTGCAGGCTAAATCAGGCCTGCAGACAAGTTTTATTTGGCCCACACAGTCCCTGGCTGAGCTAGATCAAATAGGATTGATTTAGGTTACAGGGCTGGTGAGACTGATGACACGAAATTGGCCTCTATTCTCTTCAGTTGACTGTCTAGCCAACCAGAGAGATGTACTCAGGCAATACACGAGACCAAGGATGGGAAGTGATCGCAGCTCCCTGAGGCATCCTCTGTCCCTTACAACAGAGATGCACCTGGAGCTTGGTAGTCTCAGCAGCCTCTACAAAATAAGGGTCAGTTCACTGGGCCAGCCCGGGCTCGCCGCTTTTTATCCCGTTCCTGAAGGACTGAAGGGAGTACTCCTGTACCAACAGTTCTATGCAAGCTGTATACTCAGGAGGTCCGACCGTGGCCACAGAAGAGTGTCTACGAATCAGAAATTTCACATATACGTTTTTAAAATCCAGATGTCTTTTCTTGAAAAATCCACAGATCTGGCAACATCAAGCCTGTATTCTCTCATGACAAGTCACAGCTCTCCCCTTTGGACAAAGCATATGCGCTCTCCAGTGGGCCACAGTCCCCCACTTGTCTGGCCCAATGTGTTAACTTCCATTACAGCCTTGCTTCCACAGTCAGTTGGGTCTCAAACTTCTAAAGTGCTTTGAATCATCCTATACTATTCTATTACCTTATTTGATTGCCCCACGCCACCACAGTGGTAGGCCCGCAAGTGGCAGGCCCTTCAGAAATGAAGAAGTTGAGATCCAGAGAGGAGGATGACCTTGGTAGGTCACACAGCTTCTCAGCAGTTAAGGCAGACCTTGGGACATTTTATTTTTCACCACCCCATGCCAGTTATCACATAAACAAACTGTTGATTGCTTTCTCTGAAGTATTTCACTTCTGAAAAAAATGCTGTGGGGGTTTAACTTTGCTGCTGTAAGACTGTTAGTAGCCTACAGACAAGTTTAATTTGGTCTACACGCTTCCCGGCTGAGCTAGCCAAACAATGTTGACTGGTGCAAAGCTGGCGAGACTGATGGCGTCGACTGATGGCCCCCATTCATTTACTCCTTATGACAATCCCATAAAGCGGGTACTCTCATCCCCATTTTATGAGTTAGGAACTAGAGGCACAGACAGGTTAGGTGAATGCAAGACTGACTCTCTGACAGTATACACTACTTTGGTTCTATCAGTTGTTAAAATAATGCCACATTTCAATCGCAGTTGGCAAAGAGCCCCTTCCCGGAGCTGCCTGGAGTGCCCTTCCCACCGCCCTGGTCGCTCCCCAGGATCTGCAGTCTAGCAATGAGAGGGTAAATCCCATACCTGCCACAGGAGGTTGTGCCAGCCCTACTTCCAGTGCTAATTCTGATTGGTTGGTGCCTGTGCTGAAGGTTTTGCATATTTCACCGCTGAGTGAAAGGTTCACATTTCTAATGGTATACAGTTTTAATGTCACAACAAACGAATGTACTCTGCCAAGAGCCCAAAGAGCTAATCAGTAGAATCCAGCCGTCTACTTTGGGAAGTGGAAAATGACCAACTGGATGAAAGAGGAGAGGTACTACCCAGCACTGCATAAAACTAAGGTCCTAACGTGTTTTCTGCCTCAGCACCCCTGAAGGACACCACAAACTCTCAACAGTGACACCGACTCTCCGGGGCTGGCAACCGAGAGAGCGTGTGTGAGTAGTTAAAGCAGAATCTCCCAGGCAGCAGGGGCGTAGCTAGCGAGACGCTGCCCCCACTCTAACCCCACGTGACTCACTGCCCAAACGGTGCAGTCAGGGCCACTCTAGCAGGATGTCAGCTATCAGGAATGGTCTCTCAGGGTGGCTGTAAACTTTCTGGGCAAAAACCAGGGGCAGGTCCCAGGAGCTCACAGGAAATGGTCCTGACCTTGCCTTGAGGGCAATCACTTACATTTCAGTGGGGAAGGGCTGGTTTCTTTCTGAAAAATCTTCACCCTCAGCAAGCCACACCTCTCTCCACAGAGGGTAGATCCCCTCCTAAAATTGCATCTCAGGGTCAGGGCAGGCCACACCCAGTGAGAAAGTTGGTCATGCCTGGCTTCAATTACTGTCATGTTGGTCTCCTGAGTCCCTTTTCAAAGCTGGGTTGAAACTTCCTCATTATGCCCCAACTATCTAAATCCATTTTCTGCAGTGTGCCTGCACCCATTCATGCCAAGGTCTTAGCAGCTTAAAGCATGGTACCCTCAGGTAATTGGGAATTTTTTTTAGTAACAGCTTTAGTTAGATGTAATTCACATACCATAAAATTCACCCTTTTAAAATGTGTAATTCAGAGTGCTGCGCCATCACCACTATGGAATTTCAGAATATTTTCTTCACTCCCCCAAGAAGAAACCTCTTACCCATTAGCAATCACTCCCTCCTTTCATCTCCCCCCAGCCCCTGGCAATCATTATTCTTTGTTCCTATAGATTTGTTTATTCTGGACATTTTCTATAAACGAAAGAATATGTGGTGGGGTCTTTTGTAACTGGCTTTTTTCCTATGTTTTCAAGGTTCATCCATGCTGTAGCATAAAGCGTCATCAGCTGATAGACATCTGGGTTGTTGCCTCCTTTTGGTATTATGAATAATGCTGCTATAAACATTTGTGTACAAGTTTTTGTGTGGACATATGTTTTCATTTCTTTTGGGCGTATACCTAGGGATAGAATGGCTGAGTCACATGGAAACTCTATGTTTAACCATTTGAGAAACAAATTGTTTTCTGAAGCGGCTGGACCATTCCCATCAGCAATGTCTGAAGCTTCTGATTTCTCTACTTTCTTACCAACAGTGGCTGTTATTTGACTTTTTGATTCTAGTTATCCCGGTAGGTGTGAAGTGATATCTCATTGTGGTTTGGATTTGCATTTCCCTGATGACTAATGATGTTGAGCATCTTCTCATGTGTTATTGACCAGCTGTATATCTTCCTTGGAGACACGTCTATTCAGATTTTTTTAATTGGGCTTTTTGTCTTTTATTATTGAATTGAAAGAGCTTTTATATATTCTAGATGCAAGTCTCTTATCAGATATAGGATTTACAAATATTTTGTCCCAATTCCACAGGCTGTCATTTTACTTTCTTGATGGTATCCTTTGAAGCACAAAATTAATTTTGTTGAAGCCCAATTTATCAAATTTATTTTTTGTTGTTGCTTATGGTGACATATCCAAAAAGTACTGAGGGCATCTAAAAGGAATCAGCTTCAGATCTTACTCATTTCCACTAATATCATCTGGAACGTCATAAAGAGCTTTTATTCCTTCTGCTTGAGACAGAGAACAATTTTTATTATGAAATATTTAAGATATACATAAAGGTACAAATAATAACATACATCTGTGTCCCCACTACCCAGCTTAAGAAATTTTGCCAGTGAAGTTGAAGTCCCCGTGACCCCTCCTTACCTCCCTCTCCAGAGGCAACCATTAGTCTGAATTTGGTGTTTATTGTTCTCATGCATTTCTTTATACTCTTATTATGTGTGTATCAATTTTTTACCAATATGTAGTATTGTTTTGTCTTTTTGAACTTCATATAAATGGCATCATGTAGTGCAGATTCTGCAACTTGCTTTTTTTCCACTCCAGTGCTGAGGTTTATCCATGTTGATATAACTAATATAAGTGTATAAATATTGCTCTAGTTCATTAATTTTCACAGTGGCTACACCTTCTATAAACACAATGTTTATCCATCCTATAGATGAACATCCATGTTGAAATAGCCAAAAACTGGGGAAAAATGACACTAAACATTTCTGAGCATGTAAACCAGTTTCTCTAGAACCGGGGCTTTCCATATCTTTTTACTGTAACCCACAGTAAAAATAAATAAAATACATTTTATATCTTGACCCTACGTACACATACATGTTTGTGTGTAGATGTTTATCAGTATATAACAAAAGTATCATGTAACAATATTGTCTCCTGTTATTTCTATGTTGTTAATATTTCCTTAAATAAACAAAAGATGGTTTACAGACACTGAACTGATTTCATGACTTCCCTACCTAGGCTACCACAACAATTTAAAAGTTGCTCACGGGTATCATCCCAGATAGTGTAACTACTGGGTCATGGGTGTCTTAGTCAGCTCCGGCTGCCACAACAAAATACTACAGAGTAGGTGGCTTAAACAACAGGCTTTTTTTTTTTTTCCTCACAGTTCTGGAGGCTGCAAGTCCAAGATCAGGGTGCCAGCATGGTCTGATTTGGATGAGAGCCCTCTTTCTGGCTAGCAGACAGCTGCCTTCTTACTGTGTCTTACATGTCTCCTCTTCTTCTAATAAGAGCGCTAATCCCATCATGGGGGCTCTGCCCTTAGGATCTCATATAAACTTAATTACCTCCCAAGGGCCTTACCTCCAAATAACATCACACTGGGGAGTAGAGTTTCAATATATGAATGGGAGGGAGGGGAAACCCAAACCTTCAGTCCATAGCTTGAGGTATGCACATATTCAGCTTACTAGACAATTCCACTGTTTTCCAAAATAATTGTAGCAAATTATGCTCATACAAGAAGACAAGTGAATTGCCAATGTCCTGCCTCCTTACTGGATTTAAATGTATTCTTATCTGATTCTGCCTATGTGAAATGGTGTCCTGTAATGTAAGTTTGTATTTCCATAATTAGTAGTGAGCCTGAGCATCTTTTTTATGTTTACTGACCATCCACATTTTCCTGTTCCATAAACTATGAGACAGGGAATCTATATATGGGAAAAGTTTCCAAGGCCATTCCTGAGCTTGAGTTGAGAGGCATATGCAGGTGTGTGGTTCTGATGTTTAAATCTGTGACCACTTGCCCAAGAAAAAAGGGAACCAATCAAACATTACCTTCTCAGGAAGACTTCTTCCAATTCTTCTCAGGCCAGAACAAAGTAGAATCAGCAGCAACAACAATGAAGGAAAAACCAGGTGGAAAAAAGAGGCTTTGTTTTTCTTAAAGCTAAAAAGTCCTAATTTGGACCACAGAAAAAATCTACTCTTGCTAAGTCGAGCTATGTAAATCTGGATATGTTATTCTTCTGTTATCAGTCTTCCAATCTGCAAAATCAGGATAACAATCTGTACCACTTCTTACCCCCATGTGAAAATTCTGAAATACATATTCTTTTAAAACTTTGAAAGTAAAGAATTTGTAGAAATTCAAGGTTTTGTGGGCGTTAGTCATCCAACGCCTTCCCAAACTTAAGTGAGATGACAGAACTGTAGTCCTTTAAACAGCTTTCTGGAGTAAGCCACTCTCCTCAATTCCTGCCTTAAAAGCGACGGCTCTGCAGAACAATGAATTATTCCCTAAAATAACACAGTCCTGTCTTTCAGTCTCAGAAAATAAATCTTAGAAATTCTCCATTTTAAGGCGTAGAAATCAAATCCCTTAGCGGTCAGACAGTCTTTCTCTGGAGTCTCCTGCTCTCTGGTACAGGCTTTTTAAACATCAGTCCCTCTACCCTCTGGTCTGATTTCCCTCCTGTTGCAGGTGCCAAGATCCATCCTAAAGTCACACTTGCTTGCTTTAGACTCAAGCACAAGAGTGAGGGCTCAATGGTGCACAACACTTCACCCTCCCACTCGTAGGACAGAGCAGCCACGGAAAGGAAACAGAAATGACTCCTTCGAGGTGTCAATTATCAAAGCACAAACGAAAAAACTGGTACCAAATAGTTTCCTTTACCAAAGAGTAAGAAGTTAGATCAACAGAATTTACAACCAAGAGGCGTTCCCACCCTGAAGGCCAGGATCTATGAGCAGATCACACAAGCTGCGGCCACCACCTTCTTTCTGAGGGCTGACTTCACTGCCAGCACTCGCTCTCATCCTTTACTAACATCCACCTACCAAATGAGATCTCAAGGCTTGGCAGAAAGGAAAGAAAGAAATGGTGAATCCTCATCACACAAAGGGATCCTTGCCTAAAGCCATCTCCATCTAGAAGGCATGCTACCCGCAAAGTAGCGCAATGGCAGTTGAATTGAGCCAGCAGTGTTACAACCTCTGTTGGGCTAATGGATGCTCTTGCCACATCACTATCATGTTCATGACCATCACCTGCATCTTTTTCTGAGCGCATTGCTCCTTCCAATATTTGACACTGCCTTCTTTTGCTCCAGGCATATTCTCCCAGCCAAAGCTCCACTGTATAGCCCAGGAACTTCTCTAATTCTGTAAATCACTGCTCTCAAACACGGAGTCAAGAAAGTAAAGAAAATCATACCTACCAGTGACCTAGCAGGATCACTCCATAGATCAGCAAAATGGTTAAAACAAAACCTAAACCTAGAAGAAATTCACCTTACTTCAATTGCAAAATTGGAGCTGAAGAGATGTTTATGTATTTTGTAAAGATTTATGTAATTTTTCTGTTTGGACTAAAGTTATAAATAGCTGTCATCTACTGTGAAAAACATACAAACAAGGGAAGGCAAGGCCAAAAGCCAGCAAAGAATAGAAAGAGGAAGCCAGAATGAGATTAAGTACTAGCCACAGATTATTTTACTTACTCATGCTTTGTCTATTCTTCAAAAGCAGCGTCCAAGGGCAAAAGCGTTCAAAAACAAGACCCTAAGCAAAAAATTTTCTTCTAGAGCCCAAGAAAAGAAGTTTCTCATAGGCACTAACATGTCTAGGTCTCAGATACAAAGTAGTATAAAAGAACCATTTCCCAAAACTAAAAACACTTCCTAACTGTTAACAGTGTACTTCCTAACTGTTAACAGATCTTTTTCCAGTGCAGGTAGGACTAAAAATTTGATGAACATAAAGGAATCCAGGAGTGATTATTTTAATAAACACAGGCTTTACTCTGTCTGGTTCCTCATTCTCCTTTACATGAAGTAAGTTACAAAAGTCATGAGATGTTAACGCAGTAAGTAGTTCCTTTCATTTTGATAACCAAATAAAAACCCTGAAAATAGAACCAAATTAGGAGGAAAGTTCTTTGGGCTATTTTTGAAACACCCTGTATTTGCTTCAACCACGAGCAAAGTGCACACAGTCACAGCATCTTACCCTGGCACGTTGGTCTCTGGGAAGTAACTGTCAGCTGAGTTTTGTTCCCAGGAGCAAAGGGGCCTAGCACTAGGGAGCCTTTCGCCAGCTTTGAAATCTCACTGGTTCTAACTGGAAAGGGAAGTGGGGGCTACAGGAAAGCTAATGCAAAACTATTTTTATCTAAATCTAACACACCAAAGGCCACCTGCAAAACATTCTAGGAGTAGGATACAGCTGTTGCTTGGAAAAAATCAGGCAACTTTAACAATAAGATCTGATAACAAAATATAATTCACTTTCACATCCAAAAGCTAACTTGGGAGCTGCTCCAGGCACCATCTAATTAACTGAAGCAGATGGAAAAAAAAAATCCTCAGAAATTATCTTTGTTTAAATACACTCTATTTTATTTTGTCTTAAAATAGTTTAACCTTTATGCTACAGACTTATTTCAAAAAACAGAAAATCTTATCTTGCACCAAAAAATATATATATAACACTCTGTTTTATTATTTTTTTTCTCCAAAGACCATTAAATACTAAATGGAAACAAAAACTAAATAATGAAAAGAAGAACCAAATTTTGTTTTAAAAACTAGAGTCACACATTTTAAAACATTAATTCTAAGCAATGATTTGTCGTCACTGCATCAAGTCCACGCTCACACTCCAGCAACAGCAGATCTGTTAACCACCAAGTGCATTGGTTCCTAGCCATACAATGGCTAACATTTCATTTTCACGGTAAGAGGAGCAAAAGGCTTCAATGACCTTTGTACTCTTTAAACAACAAAAATATTTCCTAGTTATCCAGTGATTTTTTTTTTAAGATCACTACCCTTTAAAACTTGTTAAAAGAATAAGAAGTACGTAGTGTTTTAAATAAAATGAAAAAATACAACAGCATTGGACTAAAATACGTGATTATTTTAAACAAACAGTGCACAATCTGAGGAAGTTTGGTTAGGGCGCAATCATTTTTATATATACATGGAAGTCGCATCATACACATACTGAAAAACAGGGATGGAGGGGAGCTCTTTGCCTTTAAAAAAAAAAAACCTTTAAACTGAAAGACAATACTGTGTCCCCAGCTTTTTCAAAAACCTTGTGACACAGTATAAAAAGCAGGCAACAAATTCATTTTTAAATTGCCTATGGTGCTAATCTGCTAAAAGTAACAATGAACAATTGACTAAATTAGCAAATCAGATGGTTCATATTCACAATTGATAATAATAAAAGCAGAATTTATGTGATGCTCAATTGTTACGAATAATGGAGTCCATTCAGTCCGGCCCCTTCCATCAAAATGAAGAGACAACTACTGGCGAGCAATAGCTACGTATCAATATTGCTGTACTGATGCAATAGCTAAGTTACCGCTCTGTGGTTTCCAATTGGGGGAAGGGGGGCACTTAACCAAGTTAGTGCCAAAAACCAATCTGCGACCCAAGTATACCATTTTAGTGGAGATATTACTTTGAAGAGACGGTGAAGCATAAAGTGTCTATGGTACCAAATGCAAAACTTTGGTTAAAAAAGACCCCCTTAAAAGAAATTTTAAATGTCAGAATTTTAAATTTACCACAGAATTTTTTTTTTTTTTTTTTGCGGTACGTGGGCCTCTCACTGTTACCACAGAATTTTATCATTAATACCTTGCCAGAAACTACATCCCTACTCTCCTGGATCTGGCAATGAAAGAAGAGTTGAAACATAGTCTCTCTATAGTTAGTTAGTAGGTGGAAAAGTCCCAACCTAGTAGGGAGAAAAGCTATCTCTACCATCCCTTCCCCTCCCCGCTTTTTGCATATTAATTTTTGTTCTGGTGCATCAAGCCAGATAGGGTGCTGGAAAAGGGACAGGTGAGGGCAAAGTGTAACCCAATATAAAAGCAAAAGGCCAGAAAAGAGCTTGGTTACAACTCCGCTCTCCACTCCCAACCCACAGTGCACACAGCACACCCAAAGAATTCTCGTTAGAGGGTGACTGTTAGGGACTAAAGAAAATATGCCCTGGGAAATCCCCTGCTATACGGAATTGGACAAAACATACTGCTAACGTAAGAACAGGTAATGCAAAAATGTTCTTTAAAATGGGGCTCTGCCCTGATAGTGGGGGGAAAATAAGCTGCAAAAACTTCAAGTCATAGAATCCACTCTATTCTTTCCCCAATGATTTTCCTGGAAAATATAGACCAGAAATTGTACATTTCTGCTCTGTCTAGCATTTTAATTCAAGTCAAAAACAACGTGTAACAGTAAAATTCAATAAATTAATTCTAAAGTAAAATGTGAAGGTCCAAAGATACACCAGTAGTGAATCTGCAGAAGGTCCTATTTCGCTCTGGCCTCTGGGTCTTTGGTTTTTGTCTAGAATTGTGGCCACATGAGAGACTTGAGACATGAGGTGCTAAAACTGGAGATTCAAGATCTCTTTAAAAGCCTGATCTATTAAAAGTAGAATGATAGGAAAATAAAAAGTTGATGAAGAACAGAGGCCAGATCAAGTGCGATGTTATCAGAGAAGGTGAAAGAACACATGCTTAAATACACTCCCATGGAAGAGGTGTATGGACGAACTAAAGCAGCAGGAAGAAGGGTAAAGAAATAAGCGAGTCTTTACACACACAGGAGACAAGGCCAGGCAGCTGGAGCCAGGCAGCCGGACGCACGCACATGCGGTGGGTGTCCTGTTCTCCGCAGCAGCCCCACAGCACCACCACAGCGCCTTAGGCAGAACAGGCACTTGGTATAAATGTGTGTCCGCTGAGTGGAAACTGAAAATGGTAGTTCTCATGCTCGTATGATAAGGAAGAGCCACCAAGGCATTTGGGAAGGGAGGCAAAGGGCTAGAGCCCCATTATATGGTAAAAATGGAAACAAAAGCAAACAAAAAAGCAGACAAAAACTGTGGAAAAACAAAAGGTGAGGTCTTCTAAGCCAGCATTACTTCACTCCTCCCTGTGCACAGTACATAGTGTTCTAATTCTAGGTATTGCTTGTAACATAATTCACTAGTAACTACAATGTTATAGTAAAAAACGTAGTAACCAATGCCACAAAGCTCCAACACCGGCATTTCCTGAATTCCCTGATGCTCCTACTACCCTTTGTTATTCCTGTTAGATACTATAAAACCTACAGGGCCATTCATGTGTTTTGCATCTGGTTTCTTATGATGTATTTTGAATTTTCCACTTTTAGAAGGTAGAGGAGAAAAATACTCAAATATAGCAACAGGTCAACTTCAGCTCAAGTATCAAACAGTTGTCATTACATCCTTTACAGAGAGACCAGCTACAGAAGAAGGCACTGCCCTCTCAGATTTTTCAAGTGCCCAAAGCCTTAGAAGTCACACAACTTTTCATATTCTACCTAAGTAACAGGTTCTATGTTTCTCCCATTATTTGAACAAACCAGGGGGAGAAAAGGGATCTCTCAATACTCTCCTCAGATGCCCAAACCTCATGGTGGGGTATCTATCTGAAATGCCTCTGCCTCACAAGGAGATATTTTCCAGGGTTATGAATTATTGCAACAAGGATCAACTAAGTCACCTTAGCAGTATTTATAAACACAAAGGGTCATGTCAATTATTTGTGTTGTGGGAATTCAGCCAGGAGCAAAGTCAGGAAAGAAGGCAGAAGACTTAAGCTAAAAGAAAAGTAACACTTCTGTCTTCTATTTTTAAGGACAGGTTTTCAATGCACATGCCCTACTAGGTGCCAAAAAGGAACTGACTAATATGTGTGCAAATGCCCTAAGGTAGGAGTGCCAATGGGTGGGCTGACAGTGGTCAAGTCTACATATTAATTTTATTACACAGAAAAATAAATACAAGATTCAAAAACTGAAATCCATTTCACCTGGTAATTAAAATATCATTCTAAAAGGAAGGCAGTTTCCTAAGATTGAAAGTCACCAAGTAAAATGAAGTTGTCTAATAAAATTCATCATTCTCAGATTCCTACTGAGGGAAAGAAGAAATTCTTTTCTCTGTGATAAGTTACTTTCCTAAGTGACTTCTTTTAATTTAAAAAAAAAAAAAAAAGGGAAGGGGGCAATTTTCCATGAGTTTCAATTATACAAATGCCACAAACAGCTTCTGAAGCTGAAGCTATGACAATGAACTTCCATGTCACAAAGAGGAGGAGGAGTAAGTGGAAGGGAACAGTGCAGAGGAAACACAGTGACATTGCATTACAGTAGGTATTTACGTCTGCTATCCTCATCCAATGTAAGGTCAACAACTTCTGCAGGTGACGCCCAAGTCTGCTGGGGAGTCACAGCAGTCCATGACTGTGTTTGCCGGGTGCTGACATACTGCGTGCCAGAGCCGTGCTTCCATGAAGAAACACTCTGAATCACACCTCCTCGAGGATGAACACACCTGAAATTGAAATGAAGAGCAAAAGCATGGTTAATCCTACAGAAGGCAAAATGGCTTCAGTTGTACTGACCAATACTTTTACTAAGATAAACCTACTATGCAAGTTCATCAAACCCATAACCAATATCCCTCCCCCTTTTCCTCCTTCCCTCCATGTCTGTCTGTCTCCCCACCTCTCTCAGTTTAGCCTTAAAAATGCCAAGATTTTTGTCTCAGCCACAAAGTCCTGAGTTACATCTAGATCTGTACTGAAAATGGATAAGATGATGCTTCTCTGAATTCATTTAAGCCCCTGGGGTCTTCAGGATAGGGCAGCATATAAATCCTGAGCAAAATTAAGATGCCCAGACAATCTTAGTCTGAGCTAATGAAACAGTAAGAAATACAAGTGAAACTTGTTCTTAAAATAAGTTCTGTGCCATATTTGTTAATAGTACTTACAAAAACAGAAGTAGTAATACCCCTTTTACAGATTAGATGTCTAAACATCTTTAAGTACTAGGTCATGAGTTAAAGATCAATTTCCCTCAACCTGAAGGTAACAAGAGAAACACCTGGCTAGTTCATCACAACCACTTATGCTTCAGTGAAAATAACAAGGCTGAAGTACTCAGTTTAGATTCTCTAAAAGTATCTTATAAGAGGGACAGAACTGCCTTGCTGACAAATCTCATGAGTTCACTGTTCGGGAGAGAACTGTTTCAGAAATACCTACATATTGAATTCCACATTCCAGTCAAATGACAGAACTGTGAACCTCCAGGATGAACCACTGAGTAAGTTTTGATTCATATGAGAGGAAGGCAGGCAGCTCAAGCTATCACTGCTCCTGAGGTCCACACATGTAAATTATAGACCTGTCTCCCTGCAGCATATGTGAGAGGTGACAAGTGGCATGATTCTAATCACACAAACTACTACAATGGATCGTGAGCAGCTGTTCTGACAACATGTATACGATGAGTGATGCTGAATCACTTAAGAACTCCAGCTTCGACCCCACGCTACCTGAACCTATAGGTTCAAAAGAAAACATTAGAGTAACAACAGACAAGGTTTAGCTGCAGAACTGCCCTTAAGGACCCTTAGGCTTATGGAAAGAGGCCCTGCTCCTACAAAGGCTAGCCTGAAAATGACTCCCTTACCAAGAGAGGTGCCGAAAAACAGATCCCTTGAGGCCAGAGTAGGGGTAGACTGCAGATTTGTTACAGTACCAGAGGGCCATCATCTTTTCAGAAATGGGCTAAGAGTAGCTACTAACCCAGAGGCGGCCATATTTTCAAAGATTAGCTAGTAAAAAGCATTAAAATAAGATACACAGGGACTTCCCCGGTGGTGCAGTGGATAAGAATCTGCCTGCCAATGCAAGGGACACGGGTTCGATCCCTGGTCCAGGAAGGTCCCACATGCCACGGAGCAACTAAGCCAGTGCACCACAACTACTGAGCCTGCACTCTAGAGCCTGTGTGCCACGATTACTGCGATGAGAAGCCTGTGCACCACAACGAAGAGTAGCCCCCGCTCGCCTCAACTAAAGAAAGCCCGAGCGCAGCAACAAAGACCCAACGCAGCCAAAAATAAATAAAATTAAACCTTTAAAAAAAAAAGAAAAACAAGTCCAAAGTCTAATCCAAATCTGTCCACCCCTTAAATACACTCAGATTAAATGACCGAGTAGTCACGGAAAAACGTCAGCCAAAGGAGTCCATCCAACATTTTATTTTTTTTATTTTTATTTTTTTTGTGGTACGCGGGCCTCTCACTGTTGTGGCCTCTCCCGTTGCGGAGCACAGGCTCCGGACGCACAGGCTCAGCGGCCATGGCTCACGGGCCTAGCCGCTCTGCGGCAAGTGGGATCTTCCCAGACCGGGGCACGAACCCGTGTCCCCTGCATCGGCAGGCGGACTCTCAACCACTGCGCCACCAGGGAAGCCCCATCCAACATTTTAAAGGAACGGTTCTGATGACTGATGACAACAGAATACTAAGATTATTAAGCAGTTTCTCCTCATCTGACACGCCCGACAGACCTATGAGGTAGATGTGGAAGTTCTTATCCATACTCTGACAGGGAAACTGAGGGTTAAAGAGGTTACATGACTTGCCCAGGGTCATACTGTTTGAAAGTATAGGCAAAGGAACTTCAGGCCAAGTCTGATTTCTGGTCCAATGCTTTCCACATCATGTTGTTGCTTTACAAATGTGTGTATTAAATTCAGTAAGGCAAAACAAGGCAAGAGTCAGCAGAGTGCAAAGACAGGCCCAGGCCACCAATTTAAAAATATAAAGCTCTTCAACAGTTCAAAAGCTCATCTGTCAAGTAGTAATTGAAGTAAAGTTGGTTAGAAACTTAGAAAAATCAGGGAATGAATGACTACCAAAAAAAGTCAATGTAATCATTGACAGAATTCCTAGAAATAACTCTGAAATAAAAGCAGTATTTAGTCCCAATTGTTACTCTGCACTGCTCCTTAAGTAATCATACAATGTAACATCAGGACATCAGGTAGTGGCTTTAAAAGGGATCTAATCCAATCTTCCCATTTTACAGAAGAGAAAACCAAAACCAAAAGACAACTGCCCAGGGTCTTAAGAAAGTAAAGCATGGAACCAGAACAAAATCAGGTCTCCACTGGGGAGTTTATTTCCAACTCTATCTTTCTCAGACTGCTTCCGAAGTACTTACTGTACACTATGTTTGATTGTAAGGGGAACTGCCTAGCCCCTGGGGGTAATACAATAAAGAGCAAAGCAGATTCTAGAAGGTGTCCAGAGTAGGAGAGTAAGAGGTTTAGAGATGGTATTTACTAATGAGGAATGGTTGAAAGAGGTTATAAATAGTTCCAGTTACTGGAAACCAAATTGGGCTACTTTAAGCAAAAAAGAAAATTTACTGGAAAAGCATCTTTACTTGAGTACCTCAAAGAACCTAATGATGCTGGAACAACTTGGCCTCACTCATTTGACTCAAGCCCCAATCCTTAGTTTGTTTCTCTTCAAAATTTTAGATTCTCTGGAGAATGTGATGATCCTATCTTTGGTCAAAAGCTTTCCTGTCTCCTATTAACTGCAACTGGAAGGGCAATTGCCAAAGAAGTGAGAATCATCATGGAAGGCAGCTCCTTCACCAGTACAGAGATCTTGAGAGCAGAATAACAACCATGAATCAGTTTCTAGAAGGCAACTTTTGGATGATCATTACTACACAACAATTACAGCCACTACAAAATAGAAAATCTGCCTTTTAAACATTCAAGCAGTTGCTGGGGCATCTGTCAGGAATGTTAATAAGATTCTGAATACAGGCAAAGCTATCCTGTTAGAAGTCAGGATAGTGGTTACAGAGGGCGAGGTAGAGCCAAGAGGACTTCTGTTTCTTAATCTGAGAGCTGGTTACTTGGGTATGGGTACAAAAGCTAAAGCATACACTTATTACTTTTCTGTGTGTGTTATAAGCCAATAAAACATTCAAAATTTTTTTTATGATTTAATGACTTCAGCCACCTTGAATAAAATGGTAGCTAGGAGATGGATGAGGACAGAACAAGGCTTTTAACACATTTTTTTTTAAGTACAGGGGAAAAAAGGTTGAGCCCTATTTTATAAGATGGTATAACTTATACCAGATGCAGAGGGGGAAAAAATTTCAGGAGGAAATGCGACTACAACAATTGTTACAAGCCCTACAGAGATGCCCTCTAAAGAAGGATGTGAGAGGCTCAAAATTTTGTTAAGGCAACTAACAAAGCACAGTTTCATGTATTATCACATATCCTTTTTCTATTATGAAAGATATGGGGTGGGAACATACTCAGCTGTTTTATAATTGGCCCAATCAGATTCTAGTACAGACACAAGCTTTTTTCTCACAAAGCATTTAATCTGCATATGACTGGCAATAGGTGTGCACAACTAGAGTCCCATTTTGAGTATTATAACCAAGAAAAACTGCTTAGGCCTCACTTCCATAGACCGCCCCCCCAATCCACTATTTATAAACAATAAGTTTTGATAGAATAATTTCCTGCTCTTCATATACTAAAACCAAAAAAAGGAGACTTCAGAGTAGAAAGGAAGAAAAACACAAAAAGAGGGCAGGCTCTGATCAGCTGTTGATACAGTTAACCTACTATTCTAAGAAAACAACATTAAAAATTAATCATTTTTGCTCTCATTTACAGATTCTGAAGGTGACCTCTTAGATAACATTCCTACTTATCTTTCCTAACTGAAGGTAGAGTGAATCCTTGTAGCTTCAGGAAAATGCTAATCTGCCTCCCTTGCTTTTTTTAGGGTTAATGTTAGCAATTGGTTCTAAGCAGCAATCAGTCTTAAACGCTAAAGACTCCCCACAGCAATTCTTCTGCAGAGGGGTGAACCAACATTAACCAATGGACCACAGGACCATGTGAAAGGAGGTAAGGGTCTGATTATTCATAAAAGCTTCAGAGAACAGGTACTGAAAGAACTGTTTCAGCACAGTTCCATAACATAAAGATATATGCATTCATCTTCCTAGGGCAATTACCAATGAAGCTTGCAGAAGAAAAGAAGGAAAATGGAACAAGGATAAAGAAAAATATTAGCAACAGGGTCATAAGTTAAAACTTATGGCAAAATTAAGCGGGCACAGAAGAACTAGAGATGATGGAAAAGTCTCCATCTCACTGGCAAAGAGCATCTTGTGAAACGGACTGTCCAAAAATTAACACCTAGAAATGACATCTAGGTAATGACAGGAGTTCATCACAGCAATCCAAGGCAGCCATAAAAGATGCATTCAACCATTAGTTAGGCAGGCATGCCTTCTAGTCTATGACTAGAAGAAACACAGAAGCTAAGTGAACATATCAAAATCTAAAAGAAAAGAGCAGGGGAAGATGTTAGCATGCAAGAAAAGAAAAACAACTGTTTAACAAAAAAAAAAAAAGAAAAGAAAAAAGAGGCACATCACAACTAGAATTACTGATATAAAGGTCAACAAACCGGAATGCTTCCAATATGGAAAAATGGCACCCAAACTCAAGTAAGAGCAACCACAGTCCCAAAGAGAACAACTCAAGAACCAAGTCTGAGTTTTTTTAAGCTCCCAGAAAGCCCACAAGGTAGAATACCAAAAGGAAAAATAAGAACAGGACAACTAAATCCAAACAAAACATCTATGCATGCAAATCGAATTAGAACAAAAAGATGTGGATCAAAACCTAAAACCTTCTTCCAAGCGATAACCCTGCCAGAAGCCCATCAATACTTCATAACTGCAACCCTAGACCTGTAAAAGAAATAAATTCCAGATGAGATACAGGCAGCTAAAGGGGAAATTCTGAAGCAACCAACAAGAAAGGCTCTCCCCCCCACCTGCTTCTCAGCTTTTTTTTTTTTTTTTATTCTTTGGGTCTTTGCTGCTGTGCGCGGGCCCTCTAGCTGCAGTGAGCAGGGGCTACTCTTTGTTGCGGTGCACTTCTCATTGCAGTGGCCTCTCTTGTTGCGGAGCACGGGCTCTAGGCATGCAGGTCTCAGTAGCTGTGGCACACAGGCTCAATAGTTGTGGCACACGGGCTTAGTTGCTCCGCAGCACGCGGGATCTTCCCAGACCAGGGCTCGAACCCGTGTCCCCTGCATTGGCAGGCGGATTCCCAACCACTGCGCCACCAGGGAAGTCCCACTTCTCAGCTTTTTAATCTCAATGTTTGAAAGATTATCATGCTTCTTCTAAAGAAACTGCTGAAAAATCTTTCAGAAAGATACAGCAGAGTCAGTGAGATCCTACTCAGTCCTAGACCCAAGGGCCAAAATAAAAGATCCCCTCAAAATGATATAAGAGTCCATTCAAAGTACTCCAACAGAATTTGTCAACTCTACATTCCATTTTATGGACAGTTATTAACCACCACTGAGATTTCAAGATAGATCTGTCACCTCCAAGATATGATTTCTCCAGGATTCAAATTAAAGGATCAGAATTTAAAAAACCAAAAAAACACATCTTTATGCTTCAGAACCTGTATGAAAAAGTCCCTGAAAGTAATGCTATAGCATGTTATTTAAAATGTACCCAAAGTCACTTGACTTAGTTAAGAGTGAAACAAAGATGTTTATAGGGTAAAATGACAATCTGGATAAAAGACTTTAACAAGTTCAGAGAAGGGTGTACTAGAGATAATCTGTGTGCATGTGTGTGTGCTGGAGGTGAGAGAAACTTGGAATTTAAATTTCCAAGTTTTAATAGAAATATAGTAATTTCAACTCCAGATAACAAAAATATTTGTAGAAAAAGAAGCTCAAGATATCATTACGGAAGGAAAGTTTAACAAAGAATCTGAAAAGAAGGGTAGCTCACTCTGTAACATTTCTAGGCACAAGGAGACAATAAAGAAGGGAGAGTCAGTAGGAGTTAATAGAGAACTGGACCATATCACTGATATGTCTCAGAACAGAGTAAGAGATTAGACAAGACAGCACAGGTTATAACCTATTCTTTCCTACTTGAGTAGGAACACATGAGTAACACTGAATTAAAATTTGAAAAGTAAGTCAAGAGGAAGTTGGTAACTGAATAATGTGCTCCTGGCACAACTGACGATAATTTACCTACATCAATCTATCAGTCAATATGCAGAATAAGTTTTATAGTACACAGTCTGAAATGAAAAATACTGTAATATTCTACAAAGATCTTCCCATGGGGCTTAAAAATATAATAATGTCTTCTATACTTATATAATGCTGAAATAAAATAATGACTAACATATACTGAAGTAAAGGAAGAAAACAAGAGTTCTATCTTCTTCATCTCATGGATAAGTCAGCTTGAAGGAAACAGATGGGGAAATGAAAGAGAACTTCATAGGAAAAAGTTTTTGACTAAGGCAGAAAAAAGGAGAAAAAAGAATGAGGTAAAGGAAAGATTAAAGAATGAAAATTCTTTCCCACCAGAATAGGGGAAATAACCGTTTAGAAAGAAAAAAGGAAGCAGCTATACAGGCATACTTAGAGCATAAATATAGGATAGAGGATGAAGTGCTGGGACAATACTAGTTCTGACAGAGAATTAGCCACTTCTGGGGAGATGGCATGTTAAATTATGACTTAAATCTACATACTTAAAGTCCCAATTGTTTAACTAAAAAATGCTTTCAGAAAGTATAATCAGTTCTCATTAGAAGAAGGATCCTCAATTTATGTGCATGTCTATTTTGCCCCCACTCTCCACTCCTAAATTCACCTTTTAAATAAGTAACAGAAGAATGCTGGTGAATGTTTTATTACCTTCCTAACCAAAGATTAAAATCAGATCTAAAAATAAGGTAAGATACTATGTTATATACCTACTTGAGGAAATCACAACTTAACTCTTGTGGCATAGGAGAAAATTTCTACATAGAATACAGATTTTTCCAAAGACTAGATTTTGTTGTGTATGTATGTGTGTGTGTTAAATGTTCCTCAGGTATACCTCTGAGAGGGCTGCAACTAATTCTTAGGACTGTATCTTAAAGCAAGAGTCAGTAAAGTTTTCCTGCAAAGAGCTAGACAGTAAATATCTTTGGCTCGGCAGGCCCTAGGGTGTCTGATGAAACGTCTCAATTCTGCCACTGGAGTGCAAAACAGCCATAGACAATATGTAAGTGAACAAACATGGCTCTATTCCAACAAAACTTTATTTATGGATAAATAAATTCTATTTGAATTTCATACAATTTTCATGTCACAAAACATGTCTTCTTTCGATTTTTTTCCCCCATTTAAAAATGTAAAAACCATTCTTAGCTTGAGGTCCATATAAAAACAGGCAGCAGGCCAGATCTGGCCCATGGGCTGTAATCTGCTCACCACTACCTTAAAGAATGACAAAACTTATAAAATTATTTCCATAATACTGTACACTAATTTGATGTCTTGTGGCTTTTTTTTTTTAATTCCTAAGAAACAAGATTCCCTAAATCACACAAACATCACTAGAAATACACTATCAGGAACTGACCAAAGTAACTTGCAACCTTTCATGAAAGATAAGGAGAGGTGCTCTACCAGGACATGGAAGCAACCTAAGTGTCCATCGACAGATGAATGGATAAAGAGGATGTGACACATATATACAATGGAATATTACTCAGCCATAAAAAGAAACGAAATTGAGTTATTTGTAGTGAGGTGGATGGACCTAGAGTCTGTCACACAGAGTGAAGTAAGTCAGAAAGAGAAAAACAAATACCGTATGCTAACACATATATATGGAATCTAAAACAGAAAATAGTTCTGTAGAACCTAGGGGCAGAAAGGAATAAAGACGCAGACGTAGAGAATGGACCTGAGGACACAGGGAGGGGGAAGGGTAAGCTGGGAAGAAGTGAGAGTGGCATGGACATATATACACTACCAAATGTAAAATAGCTAGCTAGTGGGAAGCAGCCGCATAGCACAGGGAGATCAGCTCATGCTTTGTGACCACCTAGATGGGTGGGATAGGGAGGGTGGGAGGGAGACGCAAGAGGGAGGGGATATGGGGATATATGTATACATATAGCTGATTCACTTTGTTATACAGCAGAAACTAACACAATAACGTAAAGCAATTATACTCCAATAAAGATGTTAAAAAAAAAAAGAGGTGCTCTAGGAAGAGGTATGATGTCAAATACAGATATCTCAATTATTTGCTTCCAATATATTTCAAGATAAAGTGAAAGGCAAGAAAATATGGATTGGGGGTGGGGGGGAGTACGGTGATACTTATGCCATACCAGAAAACTCAGTCAAGTCACCTAGACATTTGTTAAAAATAAGAGACAAACATTAGTTCTGTTTCACATACATGTGTGACCGAGACGTTCTTGATATAAGACAATATGCAACACATTCTGAAGCTCATACGTGTCTATAATCAAAATGTATTTCTTAAGCCACAGGAATTTGAGAAATAGCCCCACCATTCATGCCAGCCATGCCATGGCATGCCATACCATTTTCTTCTCTCCAATTAATATCCTACCTTGCATGTTCCTGAACTCCCACAATCTCCACTTCACTATCTGAAGAAGCAATATTAATTTCTTCATTGAGTGGTGCATTGCCAGCAGGTGTTTTGTCACTTGCTAGGAATCCTGGATCCAAATGACCTGAGAGAGAAAGGGAAAAAAATAAGCACTACATTTTGACTCCTTATAAGCAGCAGAAACAACTCACTGACAGATTTCTCCTCCCAGTTTAATCACTGAAACAGAATCCCCTCATGAAAGCTTGCCTCAGCGAAATTGTTACCCATGTCAAGGAAACTGGGCAGTGTTCTGTTAAAAAAAAAAATTATTAAACGGAATACATGCACATTGTTAAATGAATGCTGAAAACAACATGGACGTATATAAAAGTAAGAACTTCAAGTCTCTCACTTTCTACTCGCATCCCTTAGGAGAAAAAACTTTGGAGTACTCTGACAAATATGTATATCTAACTATAGGTATATATAAACTGTAATTATACTCTACTTCATTCTATAATGCTTTTTGCATTCAAATCTAGTCTGCTTTTAAATGACCTGCATATGACAGGTTTGTCACCACTTAGAGGTCAATGGGGTTCTCTACTGCTTATCATTTTAATAGAACAAAATTCTAAACCAGAAAAGCTCAAAAGGGGACTTCCCTGGTGGCACAGTGGTTAGGAATCCGCCTGCCAATGCAGGGGATATGGGTTCGAGCCCTGGTCCAGGAAGATCCCACATGCTGCGGAGCAACTAAGCCCATGCGCCACAACTGCTGAGCCTGCGCTCTGGAGCCCGCAAGCCACAACTACTGAGCCCGTGTGCCACAACTACTGAAGCCCGCGTACCTAGAGCCCGTGCTCCGCAACAAGAGAAGCTACTGCAATAAGAAGCCCGTGCACTGCAACGAAGAGTAGCCCCCACTCGCCACAACTAGAGAAAAGCCCACGCGCAGCAACGAAGACCCAATGCAGCAAGCAAGCAAGCAAGCAAGTTCAACGGCACAAATGGAGTAAATAATAGAATCATTAATATCATATTTATACTGGGATGCCTTATGAAAGATTTAACAATCTTATCTCAATTTTAAACAATTTTAACAATTTTCTCCTAAGGAATGTAGATTTGACAAAATCGGACCCAAGGGAGTTCCCTGGCAGTCCAATGGTTAGGACTCCAAGCTTTCACTGCTGAGGGTGTGGGTTCAATCCCCGGTTGGGGCCAAAAAAAAAAAAAGGGTTAAAATTCAACCTATGTACTCAGCTCTTGAATGTTCTGACTTAAAAGGATGAATTTTAGAATATCTAGGAGTTAACATGGAATAAATAGAGTCGCAACAGGTACAAATTTTCATTTACTCTTTAAAGGGTATTTTTAATTGAATATATTGTCATCTGATACAAAATTATTTCTCCCTACTTAAAAAAAAATCCTTTGTGACACATCATAAAAGCTAAACCAATATAAATAAGATTTTATGTACACAGCTTTCTCTTCCCCCTCTCACCTCACTCACTTCAGTGCTTCAAGGTCATTAAGACACCTTGTACTTTCATACTCCTGCCAACTTCTAGTATAACCCTTTTGGAAAATCATGGACAATCCCAAAGCAAAAGGCTTACAATTTTTACACTCTGACCCTATAATCCCATCTCTGAGAATTTAGCCTAACAGCAAAAACTTTAAATAAGCAAAGTGTCATGATGTCAAACGATAGTCACTGGAGTGCTATGTAGAAATTTGGGAAAAGTGTATGTACAGCATACAAAGTTACATATAACAAGATAAAAATATGTATGGGCTAGTTAAAAGCTATGAAAAGTAATCAAATTTGAATATGATTGTGGGTCTCTTTTTACAATTCTCTAATATTATTTTTACTCTTTTTCTTCCATTGAAAATGATGCACATATGAGAAAACAGAAGATTAAAAAGGCTTCTAGATACAACTGGTGATTGAGATTGTATTACAGTCTGCATAGGCTTGTTAACCTTCTGTATTAAAAAATAATCTAGATAGGATTCTACGTGGTGTGGGCAGTGGTACTGAACCCTACAAGCATACAAAAGGTGGCATCCACCAGACAAAACCCAGTTTTGTTAAAGCTAGGGTGGTTACTTAAGTGCAATTGGTTAAGTCTGGATTTGGTATACCTAGATTCTTGCTCTGACCCCAATACTTTGCTTGCGGCCAAGTCTTTTATCCAATTTCTACTTAAATGTTGTAGTTAAGACTGTCGTCATGAACATGGCTCCTACGGCACTGCTACGGAGGAATACAAATTGAGTCTCCCTTTTTCCCAAACCTTCAACTTGCCCATATTCAGTATTTTGAGCAGCCTTGCTTTGCGCAGCTATAACAGTCTACTTTATCTATTTGTTTCTAAAATAAATATTTGTTTATGATATGCTGTGCACTGTGCTCAGTGCCAGGAATACTACAGGGAATAAACAAGGGAGGCAGTTTCCACCCTCAACGAGCTTACAATATAGTCAGGGATAATAAAAAGCAGTCCATTGCATTATGGCTTGAAAACTAGTCTGATAAGGAGGTAAATAATAATGCCCTGGATGCACAGAGAAAAGGAATGTTTCCTGGACTTGAGGATAATCAAGGACACTGAGCTCTCGGGGAAGAGTAGGCACAGGTGAAGGGAAGTACCATAAGGAACACTGTGTGCCCTTGAGGGTATAAAAGTTTGGTGAGATTTGGGATAATGGTAGTAAAAAAAAAAAAGTAATGAGAAATGAGCTGGCAAAGTCAGCAGAGGTCAGATCACAGGTAAGGAGTCTGGACTTGACCTTAAGAAGTAGGAAGCCAATGAAGGATTTCAGCAGAGGAATGACATGATCTGATTTTGTATTTTGAAATTTTTCCTTTTGGAGTATGGAAATGGAACCAGTAGCAGGGCAAGAAATACTAGAGGCAAGGAGACCAGTTAGACTGCTATAGTTTCCTGGGTGAGAAACAACTATGGCTGAACTAGGAAAGAAACAAAAGGAGAAATATTGTGTTTCTCTAAGTACAAAGGGTGAGTAATGTTGGGAATCAGGCAAAGTAAAAACGATGCCTAGGTTTCTGATTTAGGTAACTGGATACAGTGCCATTCAGTGCACCAATGAACATGTGAGGGTGGTTGCTTAGGGTGATAATGTGCTTTTGAGATGTCCAATAGGCAGTTGAAGGTACTACTGTTCTAAAGCTCAGGTCAGAGGTCTAGAGAGGAAATAACAGATTTGATAAGTCCTCCCAGCAGGTGGGGAGATAAAGGTCATCCAGAGGAGTGAAGGGGGCTTAGAAGAGAACCTTGATAAACACCAATAATTAAGGGACGGGCACAGGAAGAGGAGCTCACCAAGGTTCAGCAAGAGACAGAGAAAGAAAACCTGAAGATATGAAGCCAGGGCACCATAAAAAGAGCATTTCTAGGAAGAAGTGCTTAACAATGCCTAATACAGAGGCCCAGTAAGAGGAGGAACTAAGTAGAGGCCACTAGAATTGGTGATAAGGATGACCATACATGACCTTGGCCAGGGGAACCTCAGAGGAATGATGGGGCTGAAGCTAATGTAGCAAAGCAAGTCGAAGAAGAATGGAAGGGAAGGAAAAGCAGACACATTTTAAGAAGTCTGGCTATGGAGGAAAAGGCAATAGACGGTACTGAGAGGAATATGGGTTTGAGGGAGGGGTATGCGTATGTACATGTAGTATTTTTACTGGCCATATTTAGAAAAAAAGGCAGAGAATAGCTTTGATGGCAGAAAGCTGAGGTAATCTTGATCTGTAAAGAATGCAGAAAGGGGCTTCCCTAGTGGTGCAGTGGTTGGGAGTCCGCCTGTCGATGCAGGGGACACGGGTTCGTGCCCCGGTCTGGGAAGATCCCACATGCCACGGAGCGGCTGGGCCCGTGAGCCATGGCCGCTGAGCCTGTGCGTCCAGAGACTGTGCTCCGCAACGGGAGAGGCCACAACAGTGAGAGGCTCACGTACCGCAAAAAGAAAGAAAAAAGAATGCAGAAAGACCATCTGCAGAGCACAGGTGTGGGTAGGGCAGCAGAGGTGGCTTAGAAAAGTGAAGTAGCCACTGTGAAGAAAGAATGCTGCCTAAGGAAAGGGGGAAGGGGCTGGGCAGCACTGAGAGCCAGGATGAGATTGCAGATTAGGAAGTTAATATGACCCACAACTTTCCAACTACATGAAAAATCATCTCCAGTGTGGATAAAGGCTGTGAGTGTGCATCCAGATATCAGACTTGGCCAGCTGGGTACAACAGGAAAGCCAACTATACGAGGAGCTGAGGATATCGGTAAAGGAGAGTTGGGCTTAACATATGCTAGATAGGGAAAGAAATGCAGCTGGGGGAGGTGAAAAAGGACTGGGTGATAGGTTCAATGAGGTAGAGGAATAGTGCAGTGGAAGTAACAGTATGAGTCCAAAAATGCCGCCAGTGCGAAATGAGAAAGCATCAGGAAGAGGTAGGAGGAAAACCAATGGTTATGAGAAGTAAAACGTACTTCCACCCTCCTCGCCACTCATAAAATATACAACCCTCTGGGACCATCCATTTGTCTGTCTTGCCCCCTACTCAGCTGTTATTCTCCTTTGCCCAGCCACCTATTACTCCCCTTCCTACAACTCTTCCACTCCACTGCCCTCTGGAGTGCTAGCTCTATGGAAAACGGCACTGAACCTTCTCTTCACCTCCTTGTGGAAACCTGACTTTCCTGAAAATGCTGCCTCCCCTGCAGGCCTCTGACTCCTACACCTCAGGCTGGGGATCAGGATCACTTACAAACTACTGTCCTCCATCCTCAAGTACCAACACCAGCAGTCCTTATCTTCCAAGTTTTCCTTTCACTCTAGAGGTTTCACTCAATGTGAAACATTATTGGCACTTAGTTTCTTTCTTTCTTCCCCCTCTCTCCTTCCCCTCTCCACTTTAAGTCCTGCTATCACTATTACTCATTACTGTATGAATGCTCATTATTTTTATGGACAGCCACCCACAAGCTCTCCATGCCTACTCACTAAGAAGCAAAGAGTAGAGAGCCCCAAGAGATACTTAAAACCCCCTGTGGGGTTTTCACAGACTCACAGCAAGGGGCTCAGCCCTAACCATACTAAAAATAAAGAAGCTAATTGAATTAAACCAAACTGAAAAGGCAAATTGTAAGAAGTCATGGTTGCTATAACCTAACTCTTCTTCCTTGATTACTCAATGCTTTTAAACAACAGAAATTAAGAAAACACAACAAGAACATGACAGAATTAGTTAATTCTTAGTAGCTCTGTGTCCAGCTCTATTTCCACAGTTCTAATTTATAATTCCAATTTGTGGAATGTTCTGTGAAATGTCACAGTCATCAATATTTCCAAATAATGAGTCTTCATTGATTAGGCCCCTCATCCTGACCCTATCACCTACATAGCCTCAATTCAGATCAGGAAATATCATCACTCTGCCTTTTTCTTTTTTAAAGAGAGACGAAATGAAAAATTACTATGCTAACTTTTGCTCATAGTTTTATATCTTAAGAAAAGCAGGGGCTTCCATGGTGGTGCAGTGGTTAAGAATTTGCCTGCCAATGCAGGGGACACGGGTTCGAGCCCTGGTCCAGGAAGATCCCACATGCCTCGGAGCAACTAAGCCTGTGCACCACAACTACTGAGCCTGTGCTCTAGAGCCCGCGAGCCACAACTACTGAGCCCGCGTGCCACAACTAGTGAAGCCCACGTGCCTAGAGCCTGTGGTCTGCAATAAGAGAAGCCACTGCAATGAGAAGCCTGTGCACCACAATGAAGAGTAGCCCCTGCCCGCGCGCAGCAACGAAGACCCAACACAGCCAAAAAATAAATAATAATAAATAAATATTTTTTAAAAATCTTTAAAAAAAAGCAAGTTAACTATCACCAAAATTTAAGATTCTTCTAACTTTATTCATCCATTATGTATTCAGAAACTAATAATTTACATATTGCTTTTACATTATCAGATCAATCCAAACCATTTTGGCGGTGCACTTATGGCCATAAAATTTATAATCCAAACTTGCTGGCATTTAGTATTGTTAAAGAACCTGTATGATGCTCTAAAACTGATCACTTAAAATCAGGGTCTGCTCTTGTAGCCATTATCTTTATTGCTTGGTCTAAAAGTCAGTACAAGATAAAACAGGGGAGGTGGGCAGGGCGGGGGGTGAGGTGGAGTGGGAGGGTACAAACAAATTTCCTGGTGAGTGTTAACAACTCTAGACTAATGGTGTGAGTGTTCTACCACATTTCCTCTCAGAGCCATTAAATAAAATGTGCCACTCAGGTAACAAGTCAGCTGGGATCCACACCAAAATCTGTGGGATCCCATGCTCTGTAAGAGACACCATGGCATTCTCCAACAGCCAGGAATGCATCCCCTCCTCTATTTCAGAGCCAGGACAATTAGTCCTTTTCTCTCAATGTAACCCTCTTCAGCAAGTCACACATTCTTTTGGAAGCTCTAGTGCAGAGCCCAACACTCTTCTGGCCTTTGGGCCATACGCACACTGCACCAGCCCCCCTTGACCTCAAAGGAATCCAATAGCAAAGCAGTGCCTAAAGCATACACAAAAGTGAGTCAAAGATGTTATAAGGTTCTTCAAATACTGTCAGTGGTAGTAATCTACTCCTATTCTAGAACAAGAATAAGCTCTGTAGAAAAAGTGTAAATACCACAATTACCATATATTAAACTGAAAATAAAGCAGAGGATTTATATTTAGTTATTGTGGCAGCTGGCTGTCTCTGTGTAGGTCTTTCCCTGTGTAGCTCTTTGGAAAGATAACTGCTTTCACTCTATAAGAAAATTCTAAATTTTTGTCCTCCCACTACAGATCTTTTCAACACATAAATAAATCAGAAAGTAGAAAAGGTAGTAATTAAATTATCACGGCAAACATTTTCTTTTTAAATCATATATCTACTAAGAACTAGTCCTAAGACTATTTGAAGTATATAAAATTATTACATACTGGATGACAGTGGCATGCTAGGTATAAAAAAGATTACTATCTTAAATCACTACTCATTTAGCTTTAAAGCAAACAAATTATTACCGTGTGTTAAATCTTTTCAACAAAAATATTAAAAACTTTAAAAAGTGGGAGAAAAGGAGATCAGAAATCTAAAATCTTACAGTCCACATGTACCAGCTGAACAAGAGGAAACTTGATCTCCTTCACAAGACTTGATACAATGATTTTAAAGTGCTAACAATAGAGGGCTTCCCTGGTGGCGCAGTGGTTAAGAATCTGCCTGCCAATGCAGGGGACACAGGTTCGAGCCCTGATCCAGGAAGATCTCACATGCCGCGGAGCAACTAAGCCCGTGCACCACAACTACGAAGTCTGCGCTCTAGAGCCTCCAAGCCACCACTACTGAGCCCCCATGCCACAACTACTGAAACCTGCGCACCTAGAGCCCGTGCTCCGCAGCAAGAGAAGCCACCACAATGAGAAGCCCACGCACAGCAACGAAGAGTAGCCCCCACTCACTGCAACTAGGGAAAGCCTGCGCGCAGCAACGTAGACCTAACACAGCCATAAGTAAATAAACAAACATATTAAAAAATAATAGTGCTAACAATAGAAACATGGTCATTCTGGCCTGATCATAAAAAGCCCTACTCTAAGAACAGGAAACCCAAGATTTTTTTCTCTTCACTACAACTAAGCTTGTATTATGGACAAATCAAGATTACCAGACCTATTTTAAGGATGGGGAAAATGCTCATAGTCTACCTTCTTAATAAGAAGGCTGATGGAAAAAATGAGATCATTTGTTTAGAATTTTTAATTTCCGGGGGCATAAATACATAAATAAATTTAGTGTAATAATTATAAGCCTTCCACACCAAGAGTACTTCAGACTTCTGCTTCTTTTAGCCTCATCTACATTTATGTTTACAGTGAGCTGTTATTAGCAATAAGCAAAAATCAAGCTATTTTCAGATATACTGGTACAGTTTCCTAAACATGTCCGATGCAAAAGTTATTAAAAACAGATTCCCAGACACCATTTCAGATCTATTTACAAGATTTTCAGGGAGAAATCTAGGAGTTTGAATATTTATAAGCACTCCAGGTAATTTCTATGCTCAGGTAAAGTTTAGGAAATACTGCAGCAAGAGCAACTCATTCCAGGGCAGGAGAATAAATTAGAAATCCACTGACTGGGTCCATAAATCACTTCCTTAGTCTACTTCAGCATAAATATATTAACATAATGCCAGTTAGCATTCCTGAGGCCCTGCTGTGTACTTCATCCTATATGAATCACATTATATGTTATTCCACATAACAGTATAATAACCTCTTGGGGTGGATACTAGTTTTATCCAAGTTTTGTAGACAGGGGAAACTGAGGCTTTACATAATTTACCTGAAGTCACACAGTATGCAACTGGCTCTGCTGGTTCAAAATCAGGCTGTTTGCTGGCAGCAGGCTGCCACCCACTATACTGTCCACTTCTAGCATCAAGTAAGAAGGAGTAAACATATGGCAAGAGCTGAAATGGAAAGTTCAGAAAGTTTTCTGGGTCAGAAAGTTTTCTTGACCAATGGCTTTCCTAATTTCAACTCTTTTTCCTTGGTTGAAACTAAAACTAAACAGTAAAAACTACTTTGCATACAAGAACAATATCTAATTGCTTAGAAAAAGAGATAAGCTACTCTATCCCTAATGATTGCTTATGTGATTCTAAATGGAGTGGGACTGCAGACCTGGTCTGAGATGCTGCTATCAGTTAGCCACTGCTGCTATTAATTAATTAGTTCAGTGACTGGGTTTTTATTTTATTGGGAGGGAGAGAAGGAAGACTCAGATTAACCATTACAACATTTATCTTAAACTCCAAACTCAAGAATGACCATCTAATTGATACTAATACTCCCAAGTATCAAAACTATAAACTGGCAATTGAGAATAAATCCTATGAACATTTTGTTATGATATGGTAAGTATATTCAAATTCACAAGATGGGTTCCCACTATGATAATTACATCAAGACTACAGTGTATTATTAAGTTTTATTTATTACTCACAGACCTGCATGTTAGATATTAAAAAAAACCCAAAACTTTGAATGAGACAATAAATGGCTTCATAAGAAAATATCATGGGGATCTCTTGAACAGTGATGTCCATGTCCTACAATATACAAAGATCTACACATGATTTGTAATATATAGAGAAAGCACACACATGTGCTTTCTCTACACATGTACCAAGAGACATGTACAGGAAATGTCAATGGCAGCATCATTTGGAATAGTACCCTAAATGTACAAGAAGACAATGGGTAAGTCTATTATGATATAGTCATACACTGGAATACTAAATAGCAGTGAAAAGTAAATGAACTATAGCAACACATCAACAAGAACAAACTTCACAACATGTTGAACTAAAAAAGCAAGTTGCAAATGATTGCCTTCTATGTAATACTAATTAGTATTAAAACATGCTTGTTTACAGATACAAAACAAATGCAGCAGAAGTATGGAGGAATACACAGGAATACCAGACATTAAATACCAAATTCAGGGGAGCTTTGGAGTAGAGAGGGGCTGTTTCCCTCCTCAAATATTTTTGCCATGTTTTACTTCTTAGAGCTAAGCACCAAAGGCTAGTGGTATTTTTAAATAATCAAGCTAACAATTACTTGAACCTGAAAATGTGATGCTCCCCCCCCCACCCACCCAATGCTAGTGACTTTAATGATACTGTAAGACCCCAAGCCTTGCACTTGTAGGTTAACTCATATTAAACTGCTAAATTTGTTGTAGATGAGAAAGTCAAATATTAACAAATCTATATAGTTCAAACTAATATTAAAATTCTCTGTATGAAAAGCAAAATAACAAAAAGTAATTGTTCATATTTTTCCTAAGAATTTACTATAAAGTGGTCTACATTTCATGGCAAGACTAAGGAAACAGGGTAGTAAAATTGAAGTAGAAAGGATCACTTAACTGTCAATGGATGAAAATTAAGATAAACTACTCCCCTTTGATATAAAGTATTACTACTTAATTCTTTTCAAAGTACTTATACACATTAATAAATACTTAAAAGATCCTTGTTGGGCAAATCAAGCATTTATACATATAAAAACTGAAGTCCAGAGGAGAATCACCTTGTCCAAGGTTAAATAGGCAGTTAGCAGTCACAACACAGTTAAAACTAAATCCAGGTCCTGTTCCAAAATTAGTCACAATAAATTAATCAGAAGCTCAACAAATAAGAGAAAATTTTTTATTCAGTTTCAATCAAAGATTATGAAATGAACAATTAATGACAATGATCTGTGGAGTTCTGTCTCCCCTTTTACTTCCTAACAATTTAAATATAAAAAATTCTAAATTATAACCCACTGTTATTTTTGTAATAAAAACTCATTTCCCATAAAAATAATATTTTAGGTAGTTATTAAGCCAACGCAATTTATAATTTAACTAGAAAACTATAATCCTTCTATGGCACTAAAGAAAATACACACTACATAAGCAGTGTGTCTCTCAATTCCCTCTACCTCTTAAACTTTTCTAAAAGCACTAGTACTTTTAGAAAAAGGTTTAAATTAGAAAGAATGTTGGAAGAAAGAGTTTTGAGGAACATAATGAAGGAAACTTGGAGGCACTGTGCAAGGTTTTCAAAGGTAACAGCAATAGGTTTCTCAGAGAATAAAATATCACTCTTAAGAATCATCACAGAGCCAAGATAAACAATGCAAGACAGGTAGAGAGATTTTCCTGAGATAACAGAGACAGCAACGGAAAGGAGTTGGAAAAGACAAAATGAGAACAACTGTAAAGGAATTAACAGGGACACTGCACACTGAGAGGCAGAAGAAACAGTGCAGCACTGCACTGCAACAGCCCCACAGGACAAATTGTAACAGCTCCCTCCCCAAACTATAAGGTCCATAAGTGAGTGAAACCACTAAGAAGTGGGGATGGGATTGCGGGTGGGGGTGGGAGGTAGTAGTATCAGGTCATCTGGGTAATTTTTACATGTTAGGCATTTTTAACTCAAGAAGTACATATACTGAAATCTACCGATGCCTACAATTACTGTCTTAGATATTCTCATTTTTGCTTTCTTGTAATTAGGAAAGACGAATGACATGCTACCCAAATCTTTTCTGTTATAAAGGGCACCCTGGAAGCCACAATCATCTAATGCCAGATGTCTCTTAGTTGGCCTGCTCTCCTCAGCAAGGAAAATAGCTGCCAGGACACATGCATACTATACCATCAGAGAAAGGGGGGAGCGGGGGAGGGAAACCAACCTGCCTCTGCATTCAGCTCCTCTAGAAGCCCGCTGGTCCTCCAGGTAGCTCCTGTGTCCTGGCCTCCTACAGAATTACTGTGCTCTTGAACTACTGCAGCCGCCAATAAATTGTCCACATTTACCACTTCTGGCTCAGAGCTGGTGTCAGACATATCATAATGAGCTACAACTGGAGGTCCATCTAGGGAGGAAAGAAAATGTATACTTGTATCTAACTTGTGGGGTGAAAAATACTTCTGCAACTAAGAGCCCCCTAAATGCCAGCTGTCTTTATCTTATGATTCTACATGGTCAGAAAAGCTGCACTTTATACAATCTAATATTTTGTACATGATATGAAAGTGAAAGAGATAACCCGAGCTTACAAAGATGAGGGACACATTTGGGAAGGAGGAAAAAGGGTGTTATTATGAAGAACAAAGACAAGAATACACTGAACAAAAGTTACACTGAATTCCTGTCATTCTGCTAAAGAGCAAAAGATTAAGAAAAAGGGTAAGACTCTACAGTGAAAGTGAAACTGGTTTTTTAAAGAAAAACACTGATGCAAACTATTAAGCTCAATTTATGTTTTAAGAGAATGAATCTAGTTTCTTCCTCTTAGTAGCTAATACTAGAAGTCCCTAATAGATTCAGAGAAGAAAATCAAATATATATTTTTCTACTTTAAGAGCTCTACTTGACTGCCATCTATTTCCAGTAAAGCTCTTTTATAATATTAGGGATGTTATGCATCTTACAATATTCTACAAAAAGACAATGCTCATGAAATCCATCTTCAGGATTTTGCTTTGGATGTCTTATGAGGGATATTTCTATTTTATTTTCCCTGAGAAAAACAACCAGCTCACACTCCAAGGAAATGATACACAACCTTATGGGTTGAGAGGAAGATGTTAAAATTCTTAGAAAAAAGAGATCCCTTCTACCTCCAAATCACCCTAACTAGCTGAAAATGGCAGCTGAGCTCTGAAGTAATTATACTGCAGTGACTCATGCTAAAATAATTCAATATTCATGCTTGTAGAATAGATACATGCTTTAAAATGCTACCCTTTTCTAATATAAAAGCAGAAAGCAAAAATAAAGTTTTCAGTCAACTATGAAACACATCCCTTACTACTACTGCCATTTTAAAATAAAATGCTTTTCCTCCCCCAAGAGCTATTTATGAAGTGCAAGCAAATCACTTATTTCCATAAAGATTTCTTAATATAATCCAACAAATTAACATTAAACAGACCTATTTTATGAAACTCTTGACTATGAAGGAATACATATGCCAACGAATCATTAAAATAGAATACAATGAAGGATTACTGTTTTAATACAAACATCCATTGTGTAAACTGTCACTAAACAAAATATGGAACACACTTGGGGTACTTATCCCTTAAGACTAAGTTCCCAAGCCATAGGTTTATGTAGCAACATTTTTAAAATAAAAAATGACCAAACATAAAAGCAAATGAGTTGTTAAGTGCCACCGTATAAGGAACAGACATGTCACAATATGAAATTCTGACGATCATGACAATTTTCAGTTGACTACTTAAGAATAATTTCCAATTCCCAAAAGGGTAAATCATGTTCATAAAATTCAAGAGTGTGGCCTCAGTATCAGTTAGTAATGGATTTTAGATCAAATAGCAAAAAACTGGTTCATGTCTGAGGTTTTTCTTTTCTAAAAAAGAAAAGAAAGCTGTAACATTTATGGAGTTCTCGTCAGAGTTCAAAATGATTATTATGGAATCAAGATACTGTGTGATGTCCAAATAGTTGGTTGCAGAAAATATGAGGGTCAAGTACAATATTGACTATTTGACCAAATGTTCTATTTTTAAAAGGGCTTTATTAAGTGTTTTGTGTTTGAAAAAAAAATAGTGATTTATTTTAAAATTTATATCACAAATACCATTCACAGCCTCTTGCCCTCACATTCCCCCCACCACAACCAAATTGAGGCAACAGGTCAACAGTCAAGTCAAAATTGTACCACTCCTACTACATGTGAAATCATGCAAAAAGTATAAGTGTATATGTACATGCAGAGTAACATCACCTACCCATGGAAATAACTTGTCTGAAAGTCTTCATCAGTAGGATATACAAGCATAAACTTGTTATCTGGCTTCATTCTTGTATCTTCCATATTTCCAAACAGCACACCTTATAGCTTAGCTTAAATTTAGTATTCATCATAAACAAAGACAGTAATATTTTCACATTTTAATTATACTTAAAAATTAAAATAAATTATCACTGTCAATTTTTATATCTAGTATATTCAAACAATGACAAGTCAGTACTATATGAACTTTAATAAAGTAAAGGAAAGGTTGCCTTTCCAACTCTGCCTTCCAACAAGAAACCACAATTAAGGATCTTGTGTTCCAAAGTCATCTTATACTTATTAGCAAACCAAAATTAAATAAGATATGTTTAAAGCACTTAGCCTCAGGGCTTGGACTTTGAACCACTAAGTGCGAATATTAGCTAACTGATGGGGACAACCTGTGATATTCTTTAAAAACACGATTCTTGCTACACAGCAGAATTAAGAGACAGGTAAGATCCTTTTAAAATAAGTACCTCTTGAAGGAAAAAATAAAATCAAACCACTGAGGAGGAGCTAGAAAAACTCAGCATATTAATAACAGAAGCAGCTAGCTACACTTCCAGTTTGACTCCACCAATTCATTACAGGATGGAATAAACATGAAGCTACTGTCCTTCCTCTCGCTGACTGTTAAAACAACTGCACCGCTACTAAGATTATTTTGACTTTCAAAAACATCAAAATAGTCACTTCAAGTAAAATTACACATGGAAACATTTCCAATTTAAAATGTAGTCACTAAGCAGTCCATGTTTACAACATAAAAGGTTATCCAAACCGTACATTCTCCCATTTGGTATCTGTCAATCTTACAACATCAATTTATAATGATGAACTTAACTAGTTTTTCTATAGTCATTAAGAGCATCTCTATAAAGGTAAATTTAACACAATTATTTTATAACTACTTGGTCTGTAGTTAATCCAAGTGCTGTTTCTTCTCCTGATTGAAATATCTTGAAATTTTTGCTGCTCATTACAAGGGAAGAAAAATAAAAGGTCAAGCAATCCACCGACTGTTTTATTTCAGAACATCAACTTGTCTATATTATGCTAGATAGGTTTGTGTCCTCTCTCTGACTTCCTAGTCTATAAACAGGTTCTAACTTTTCAAATACCAAAATACAGATGTATCTGTTCATCACACATTCCTGATACAGTGAAGTTTACCCCTGTGTGACTTTAAACCTTCTGTATTATTATCGACAAATGTTTAATTTTATGAATTAGTTTCCTTTTATTCAAATATGTTCTCTTCTAAATCTCATGGAAAAAATTTGAATCACAGAAACAAAAAACCAAAGCAAAACAAAGCCTAACATCCTCTACTACGTTTATCTCTGACAAATCCCTCTTCAAAGTTAACAACAAAAAGCACAGAATTTTAGAACTACAGAATACATAATTTACCAGGCTCATTTTACAGATGAGAAATTTGAGTCCTCGGTAGGTGAAACCAGAATAGTTTACAGTTGTTATCAGTGATGAGGGAATGGGAAATATACAGAATGAGACTGGGAGCAGCATAGGAAGTACACAGATTTTTGGCAGCAAATACGTAGGTTAAAGTCCTGCCTACTTCTTAACTGTATGACTGTTTGTTCACAGGGTTATGGTTAAGGTTAAAGACATAACACAGAACACAATAGTTCAAACACTGGTCCAATGCCCCACCTTTCCATTATAATTAGCACCTACCCTACTTCATTATTTGCTTGCTTATCTTTGTATGTAAACTCTGCTGTACACAGCCTGCAAGCAAGAAGCTTTGAGAAATCATCACTGACTGGGCTGGTGCCTTCTATTGGTCATAGATTAACCCACTTGTTAAGTAAATGCTTTGCTGGGATTAATGAGGTCATCACACATGTGGCTTTCGTATTTTTATTTTTGTTTGAAGTGAAATGCCAGCTTGGATGTATTCGTATGAAAGTGTTTCAACAATGCCAAATAGAGATCATTTGGGATTATTTCATATTTGGCATCATTCTTGCCTACAGAGAGAGCCCTTGCACTAACACAAGTTTTGTCAGTCTCCCAGTATGAAATCTAATCAAATCTAGGAAACAGGAATTCCTCTTGTATCCCAGAGACATCTGGAAACACCACTCCTTCTTCTCTCTCTATTGCTAAGTCTTAGGCCCAAGAAAAGGTGGGGCAAATGGACAAATACAGTGTTTGCTCATTCAATTCCCACTTCAATGGCTATAGTAATATACAATAAAACCCAGAATAAATCCCTTCTCTCCTCTTTACTACAGCCAATCTCCCCAAACCCCTCACTAGGAGAGAAAAAAAATCCACCTTGCTGCAAAGGACCCCACAGAGGTTCTGTTGCCCCAGTCATTAAAGGGCCTAATAAACCCAGTGCCATTATCCACAACATCTAGAGAGAGTGGGAGGGGGTGGAAATCACACTCAGCCTCAATCCAGATAGTGAGATTCAAAAAGTTACATCTAAAAGAAGAGGTCTTAGAAATTACCTAGGCGAGGAGTCTAAGAAGGAGGAGCATGTGTGTGGTGACTAAGTAAGGAAAAGAAGTGTAGGGGGAATAAGGTGTGGGCCTGAGGGACTGAGAAAAAGGAAAAACCTCAAGAGTTGCAGAAGGGAATGTGCATTTTGGTAGAACCTACCCAATAAGAAAACAGCTTTTTCATTACACATCTAAATATTTACCAAGATGAAAACTGATTATTTTGCAAATGAGAAAAATTACTTGAGAATACATATGCTGTATTTTATTACTATCAATCAATATATATACACACGGAGAGAGAACAATTTGAATAAAAAGAAAACAGTCATTTTCAAAGCATCTCTTGGAAAAGATAACTACATCAACCAGAAAAGACAAAAAATCTATATAGAAAAGGGCCATCTCTAGAAAAACAACTTTAAATACCAAAAACTGTGTATCTTTTCTTTATAATAGTAGCATAAAGCTCTTTTAGAAAAAAGAAAAATAAGATAGTGCTAAATGAAAATGAAATGCAGCAATATGCACTGAAATTTTATGTTTAAGAGTTAAAAAAACATTTTTAAAATAAAGTTGAGTCAATAACTGTTTTGTACTTTTCACATTATACTCATCTCAATTATTAAAAATTTAGATGTTATAGTTTCCAAGGGAGGAATAAAGTTTTAAGGATTACATCTGTTCTTACATCATACTGACAAAAAACAGGTCATTTTGCCCACCCAGAAAAGTTACCTACGATACTGATGAAGAGTTAACTTTGAAAGTATCAAAGAGGAAGTAAAAGGAAATATTCAAGATTAAATACAGAAAACAGGGCACTTGAAGAGGTCACCATCTTTCAATTTATCTTTGTATCTCAGGGACAAATCCACAACCTACTGCTTTGAGGATTCAGATCTATAGAGAACAAAACTAAAATATCTGCACTACATACACGAAGGAAGAAGATGAAAATTAGATATGACTTTAGCTACATCCTCATGTCTATGTACCCTGCAAAAGACACATCCATTCTGGCTTTTTGATTATTCCTCAATGTAGTCTAAATTTTGATATTTTCTAAATATTCCTAAATTTTTAATAGGATAACTTAGAAGGACATATAAAAGAGAAGAATCTCCACCTTTTATGTTAACACTGGTATTTTGTTATTTTCTTTTTTGATATACCAACTACAAAAAAACCTGAAAATTATCCGAAAAACATCGTGTAAAATCTATTATTAGTGATACCTACAAACTAATGCCATTCATTCCATTATGGAAAAGCAGGTTTCCTGACTCAGGAACACCTAATGTGAATTAACTGGCAGGGAATCACTATAACTAATACAATATGATCCTAAATAGAGTAACAAGAAACATTTCTTTTTTAAAATTTTTATTTATCTAGGTTAGTTGATACACTTCAAATGCAGAGTTAGGTAAAAGATATAAAGAAAATGCAATAAAAATTAAAATCACAGTAATTTGATAACATTCTTCCCAAATCTTAAAGTTATAATATGAATTTCTTCATTACCAAAGAATACATTTCCTCATGGATTATTATTCCTTCATTTCTTAGGATGTCTTCTACTTTAAGATGTAGTAATTTAAGATACTATGAAAAGATCTACTCATTACTAGTAAACTAACAGTTTGGTTTCAATCCCCACTAACTTTCCTAAACTTCAGAGAAATTAAAAACAGAAATCAAGAAAAAAATGAAAAGTATAGAACTCGGAAGTCATTCACGTTGATTACAATTAATGTACTCATACAACTGTTCTAGACAAATTAAAAAGACAAGTTTCTTATCTGTACAATGATTAAGGGCACATACACCATTTTTAGAGAAGATTTTGAGAATTATTCTTTGAGAACAATTTTTATTAGAACAAATTTAATAATAAATTAGTAAATTTTCAGTTTAATAAATTTGCTGAAATTGTTTTGATACTGTATTTTCTGACATGTGGAACGCCACAAAATCTTTTTCATTGTGCCCTCACTGTACCATTTAAATAATACCAACAGAAGAGAGGAAATCAATACAAGTTAAACAAAATACAACAGGTAATTATTTTTAAAAGTCACCTTCTGTAAAATAACTTGCCTATAATACGTTACTCTAAACAAATGATGATACATAGCATGAAGTCTATTCACGATCTTTCCTATAATTTTCATATAACTGTACCATCAGGCAAATTTAGCTGTATATTAAAAATGAAAATTATCAGTAATATCAATCTGGGTGCTTTGTTTTGCTCAACAAAAGAAATCACTATAGCATTTCTTTCATTAACAGCAGATTTAATACATTTAAAATGACTTCATTTCTAATATTCTGACTTGCATACAAATTTTAAGTAATAAATCTAATTAAATTGAGCTATACCTTGACCCAGAGACTAGAGTCTCTGCTGTTAAATATACCTAACACTAAGGAATGACAAAAAGCAATGATGCAAAATAAACTAGTTCATGTATATTCTTTTACTCAGTTGGCTAATGAAACAAACAAGTGGTCCAAACCTTTACTTGATAATCTAAGAAATAAATTTTTCCCTTTAACTAATCACCCTAACTAGTATGTGGGCAACTTTTTTTCAACACACATTTAGGAAGCAATAAATGGATATATTAATGACCTGAATCCATTAAAATCCCTGTAGACTATTGCATAGTTATGTCTCCAGCAACCTGCCAACTATAACATTAATAAAAATACAGAATTATTTCAAAATTCTGAAGGTAGGTACACATACACGAGCACGTGCACCAACATACCCCCTTGAGACTAGGCTTATTCCTTTGACTTGGTAACAAAAAACAGGCTTTCTCTTGGAGCCCCAAAATGACAGAAACTTTATTCTAAATTAAAAAAAAAAAAACACTTCATGCAAAATATTAAGTTTTAAGATTTTAATTTTACTGAACTGTGTTCTAAATTAAAATTTTATTTGAGCTCTTATTACACTCAAGTTTTAATAAGCACACAAAGTACACATCAATATAATTAAAAGTTATCATCTAATGAGTGGCTCAAATAACCTGATAATTCTAACCTGCTGATTAAATTCTCTTAAAATGATTAGAAATCTAATGTCCTAGAACACTGAACTAGTATAAACTAGGCAGAAAACAGTCTATAGACAGATTATTAGAAAACATTTATCTTCACTGCCCCCCCTTTTAAATACCAGCAACTAAATTCCATATGTACCCATTAGAGATGACATAATCCAGATACGGGATTATATTCTTAAATAAAAAGCATTTGGACCATGTCTAGATTAATGCTATAACTTGAAAGAAGTTTCTGTCCAGCATTAGCCCTTTATACACTACAAAAAGTCCAAACAGGATATATTTCTTAACCTTCTTAAAATTCTAGGAAAATTAAGGGAAGTTAAGGGAAGACCACTAGGCACTTCTAAAACAATACCTACATAAAAATGCCACCACATAATCCAAAAATAATTCCCACTTCTTTGTATTAGTACATATAAGTACTATAATCTTAGGAATACAGACTTTGCCTCAGTGAAAGAGAATTCAACAATCCACAACAGTAGTCAAGTTTTTTTAAAACTACTTCAAATACTTAATACTTCTTTGTCCATAATACAAAAACAAATTTTTCTGAAAGAAGAGTTTTTAAATTGTGCAATCTGGAAAAGGTATAATCACTTTAAAGCACAACTCATATTAAAAAAAACTACTGTTTTTCAAAACAATACTCTTTAAGACAGCAACACATTTTCAAGGCACTGTGAGCAACTGAAAATCAGGGGGAAATCTGTATATATGTTTCTGCTATAAAATTATTCTTAAGGTTAAACTCTCAAAACCACAAAATGTCAATTTTTACTTCAGAATGAATTTTAATATTTTGGCATATATTCTATGAATTAAATCAATATATTCTGGTGTTCCTTTTCTTTCTATCAAAAGCTCTCTGTCCACATCTTTATCCAAAATTATGTAGAAAAGGCTTCCCAAAATTATTAACACCTTCTCAAATATTCAAAATATTATTTTTACCTTGAATATCAATTATTAAAACCTATGTCTGATAATTCCATTAAATTGACATTTTTCTCTAAAAGGCAAAAAAATATCTGTAGATCTCCTACTCTGTTATCTAGTAACAACAAGAATTAGAATATATCCCAGTCAATGCTAGGAATATGTCTATATGTTATTCTTAAAGGATTCATTAATTATTTTCTATTTTAAAATTAAAAGGCATTCCACTATATGCTTAATATATGAAATATTAAATCATGAAACAAAAAAGAAATCTGTTAAGTGCCTGAAGCAGTTTATACATGCATGGAAAAGCAGTCATGTTAACATGCTGAAATTAAATTAACATTTTCTTATATCTAAGAATCCATGTCTAGTAAAATCTGTGATGCCAGGGAGAATTTGAAGACAGAACAAACTTCCCTGAAAACATCGCAACTACAAGTAAAGATTACAGATTAGTTAAAAACCTGTCAGTCACCCAAAACCAATCTGCTCTTCCTGTTGACATAAAACTCAATTAAAAAAAAAATTGGCTGAAGTAGTTTACAAGTGTTGCACTATCATTTCAGAGAAACTCCCAATTCTCATATATCAAGTTCTAAAAAGAAAAAAACCACAATAGTCATTTTTCACTTCAAAACTAGAAGAGCAAAATAAATTGACTCAGTCTATTACAGTTAATTTACAAGGTATAAATGTCTGAATATAGAGCTAAATAGAAAAAGTGGTGACAATTTTTCTGAGTGGTTACTGGTAAATTACTAAAATAAAACAGAGGTCTTTATTGTTTATACAGTCGACCCTTGAACAACACAAGGGTTGGGGCTCCCACCCGCTGCACAGTTGAAGAAAATCCACATAAAATGTTACAGTCTCTGGTTCTGCATCCACGAACTCAATCAAGCTCAGATCGTATAGAACTACAGCACATATTTAGTGAAAAAAATCTGCATATAAGTGGACCTATGCAGTTCAAACTCCTGTTGTTCTTGTGTTAACTATACATGAAACTCCAAATATGCCACCTATCTTTCCTCTTGCAAAACACAGAATTAGATCTTTTCCAAAGTTGCAACTACATTAAATATTAAAATAATTAACCTTATTCATATTGATAAGTTATTAGGTTATAAATTTGAAGGGAAAGACTACTAAATTTTTATTGTAAGTAAACCCAGTAGAAAGTACAATTTTAAAAAAACAGGTAATGTTAGCAAAGTTATATATTCCTACTGAAAATTTTCTTCCTAATTTAGCTTTTTCTCACAATATTCCTACCAACCCAGAAAAGATAAAATACCAGTATCTCCCAGTCCTAGGCCACACATTAAAAATCTATCATGTTGCAAAACCTTTCAATGCTGTGCTATTTTCTCCCCTTTGACACACTCCATGGGCTCTTTAACATGCCTTTTATTTTCAGTCCAGGGATTGAAAACAAAATTAAATTGGTAGTACATTAGCCAATACACTTAGTCACTAGTAATTTAAAAACCCATTCAATACACACCCTTAATAGAGTGACCATTTCATCTGTATCCTCTAGAGGTACCCTTTACATCAGAGTACCAAACAATTCCTCTGGATGATGTCTGCCAGGTTACTGGCTCAGGCACTGAGCTTTAAGTTAAAGCGCAAAAAAAAAATTTATCTATGTAACAATGAAAACTACTATTTTTCTCATGCATGAAATCAAACTCCTTTCTAATCTGCTTTCCCTACAGTATCTTGCATAGTAGGTACAGAGCATTAATTTGCTCGAAAATAATTCATTCTTCCTGCATACAAAGGCTATTTAATATAATTCATTAAAGACTAGCAACAAATTAGTTCATTAAATGACATACGAAAGAATGACAGAAAAGTGTTCATGCAACATATTCACTCATGACCTCCAGAGCGGGATTAATTACATCATTCCTCCTATTGGAATCAGAAGGGAGTCAACAGTGTTTGTAGAGAATAATGCTAAGAGACTCTCAGGGAATTAACTACTTACCCACCTTGGATTCACTAAGATTCCCTATTTTATATTTTATTTATATTTTTGCATGAAAAAAGCATAAAGATGAGGATCACCCCTACCATCGTATAAATATGGTTCTATGTTCCAACCACATGTAACAAAACTCAAGCTAGAATTTATCAAACTCTGTTCTGAATATCTAATTTTTTAAAAAGAAACTGTTTACTATTATCATTTTTTAAACATCATCAAAAGAAACTTACAATGGGCAAAAGCATATTCTTTCTTACACAATTCAAAAAGCAGATAAAGGTTGTTCTGTAATATTCCCATTTTCAGCAAAGTTAATTGGAAAACTGTAATGTCTTTGAGAACGCTAATGTACTGTCAACATTGTGACAAGTCACAAAGGGCTGCTGTGGCAGTTCTTGGGAATCAGGCATCTGCATGTAAGCACCTGATTGGGCGACAGGGGAAATTCTTTGGCCAACTAGTTGCATTTTAAGTTCCCTGGGTTCCAGTAGCTGCTTGTTCTCTTCACCAGTGTCAAGTAGAGTTAGCTTTTCCATCCACACCAGGAACTTCTCCTCTTTCTGCCTCTGCATCTTGGAAAAACAGCTCATGGCCTCTTCTAGGACACTGCCTATGCAGCACCCTATCACACACAGCACCCCTGTCAAGTAATCCTGGAATTTCCCTGGGCGCTCCTTCAGATACCCCAGCACAACTGAAGTCAGCTTTAAAGACATTGAGGCCATTTGATAAAACATGGTTAAATCAGAAAACTGTATTTTTATTAAGACAAGCTTATTCAGGAAAATGGCATAAGCATTACTAAGAACAGCCATATAGGTATAGCACTCATAAGGGGCACTTTAATTAATTAACCAAACAAAAGTTGGTAATTCTGAGAAACACAACATGGTACTACCATTTTTCATAGCTTCACTGAATCTGTGGAGGATTGTGTATTCTGTTACTATACAACTAACTATTAATCTGTAACAGTGTTTTTCAACCTTTGCTGAACATAAAGACCTGGAATGGTTTAACAAATACCAAAACCTAGGTGGCTCCCAGACATTACAGGTTCTTTTTGTTTTAAGCTCCCTAGGTGATTCTAATGTACAGCCTTGATTGAAAACCACTGCATCCCTGAATATTTTCACACCATAACTTTAAAATTCTAAAAGTTGTTTTGACAGCTGACCCATAATAAATCAGTATACAATAATTGTCAGCTAATTGATTTTTATCAAATGCCCTTGTTTTAAGTTAAAATTTTTTTTTTCCTTATGGAAAAACCACATAGAGGGGACTTCCCTGGTGGTCCAGTGGTTAAGAATCTGCCTTCCAATGCAGGGACATGAGTTCGATCCCTGGTTGGGGAACTAAGATCCCACATGCCGCAGGGCAACTAAGCCTACGCGCTCTAGAGCCCACGTGCCACAAGTAGAGAGCCCACATGCTGCAACTACTGAGGTTGCGCACTCTAGAGCCTGAGTGCCAAAAGGAAAACTCCCACATGCCACAATGAAGATCCCACGTGCCGCAACTAAGACCTGACTTAGCCAAATTTAAAAAAAAAAACAAAAAACCCCACAGAGGATATGCATAATCCATGTATACCTCTGGGTCAGTTTTTTATAAATCCTGGTCTGTGCAAGGTGCTAAAAGGTATGCCTCAAAAAAAAAAAGTTTTGTGGTTAAGTTTGTGATATGCTACAAATCATATCCTCCCCACATTGGAGAGCACATTAATGGCTCCGAGTTGTCCTGCAGTAAAGAAATCTGCTTCCACATGATCCAGCACTTCCCAAACGTGTGAATAGTGTACAGCTATTAATAGCAAGTAGAACAGTGGTTTCATAGGATTCTAGTTTTAGGATATGCTCCTCTACATACAGTGTTTTATCCTTGAACTAGGCCAGATCAACTTTGGTTTGGGTCCCATATACTTTGGGTTTCTAATAAAACTAATTATACTGAACTCTTCATTTCTTCAGGGAGCTATTAAAAATGTTACCTCCTCAGACCACTCTTGACTACAATATCTAAAATAGCTTTTCTGGGCTTCTCTGGTGGCGCAGTGGTTGAGAGTCCGCCTGCCAATGCAGGGGACACGGGTTCGTGCCCCGGTCCGGGCTGATCCCACATGCCGCAGAGCGGCTGGGCCTGTGAGCCACGGCCGCTGAGCCTGCGCGTCCGGAGCCTGTGCTCCGCAACGGGAGAGGCCACAGCAGTGAGAGGCCTATGTACAGAAAAAAAAAAAGCTTTTCTACCCCATCCTTAGTCCATCTTTATCTCATCTCTTATATCCTGCTTTATTATCATAGTGTATATCCCCACCTGATAGCATATGATGAATTCATTTATTATCTGTCTCCTCAGAAAAGATTTAAGTTTCATGAGGGCAAGGACTTTTCATTCACTATTGCATTCCCAATGCCGCATAGTAGGTGCCCAAATATTTGCTGAATGAATGACTGATGGAATCAATCAATCTTGGCCTTATACCATCTACCTATACCAAGAAGTCTTATAAAGAACTACCCTATGAAATGCTCTGTTGCATTTATCTCAGGGTATTTCTGAAAATATGGTTTACTTTATCTCATAGTGATTTTTTATGAATAGACAAAAGAAAAATTTCCCAGGTCTCAGTATCAAGAAAAGAAGTGTTTCTCCTAGAAAATGAGAACTGCTTATGTCATGCCACCTCTTTTCAATGCCTAAAAGGCTATGGGACAAAATTTTAGCCCAATTCTACCTAGCAAACAAAAACCTCATAAAGTTTATTGTTATCAACTTTCCCTCTAACTTCATTTCATTCCTCCTCCCCTGATTACTGCATTCCATCCCCTTTCTTCACATTAAAAAAAAAAAAAAAAGGGCTTCCTTGGTGGCACAGTGGTTACGAATCCGCCTGCCAATGCAGGGGACATGGGTTCAAGCCCTGGTCCGGGAAGATCCCACATGCCACGGAGCAACTAAGCCCATGCGCCACAACTACTGAGCCCGCACTCTAGAGCCCATGAGCCACAACTACTGAAGCCCACGTGCCTAGAGCCCGTGCTCCGCAACAAGAGAAGCCACCGCAGTGAGAAGCTCGTGCACCGCAACAAAGAGTAGCCTCCCCGCTAGCCGCAACTAGAGAGCCTGCCCGCGGCAACGAAGACCCAACGCAGCCAAAAATAAATAAAATAAATTTATTTTTTTTAAAAACACCTTATTTATAAGTAAACTTCCTCAAGAAGGGCATACCTTTCCCCGAAGTGTAACATATTTAGCTTATGGAAAGTCTAAATGGAATTTAAAGAATACTAAACTTTCTTTAAACAGTTTATCCCTATTATAAGTGCTGGGTAAACTGAAGTGTATAGGACAGGAAATGATATGGCTACTTTGATGTTTCAGATTCTGGCACTGCTTATTTTTCAACAAACACTGGAAAATGAGTATTTAAAAGCTGAATTCAAAAAACTGGTGTGAGAATACTTATGCTAAGGACAGTGAGATAAGTTGCAGCCTCATAAAGATGACTACCAGCAATAAATACTGAAAACAAGACATTTTGAAGTCTTAAAAAGAGGACCCAATGATACGTGTCAAACAAAACCCACAGAATGCACAACACCAAGTGTGAACCCTAATGTAAACTGTGGACTCTGAGTGATAATATGTCAATCTACGTTCATCAATTATAAGAAATGTACCATTATGCGGGGGTGTTGATAGCGCAAGAGGCTGTACGCATGTGAGGACAGGAATAAGTGGGAAATCTCTGTACCTTCTGCTTAATTTTGCTGTGAACCTACAACTGCTCTAAAAAATACATTAAAAAAAACAAACAACAACCAGGGACCATATTCTCACCTTAAACACACATATGTCCCTTTATTAACACTAAAATATATCCTACTTTGAGAAAGACATCAAAAGCAAAGCTTATGCTTTTGCATACACAAAGTTTTTAAAGGCACTCACTTTAGGAAATAAACTAGGAAAAGCAGGCTGAAAATAATACCTTGGTGCTTTAACATTAGAGATTGCCAAAGGATACCCACCAGTAAGATTTCAAAGCTTCTAAATTTAAGGTAACATTATCTAGACACTGTAGCATAGAGAAAACCACATTTAAACAATGCATGCTTTTAAAATAATCACTTAAATGGAGTAAAATTTAAAGGTGCTTATGTTTATTAATCACTAATAACATATTTAAAAACTAGATGACACTGTTCAGAACTTAACAGAAGCAGACTACCAGTTTTACAATGATTTTTAGCTATGGGAGACTTAACATATCACTTTGCTTAACTGAGTAGTTCTCACCCTGGCTGCCCACTGTCATCACCTGGGAGCTTAAAAATGCTGGTGCCTTTATGCTAAGTGAAATAAGTCCAAGAAAGACAAACACTGTATGATCTCACTTGCATGTGGAATCTTAAAAAAAACAAATTCAAAAAAACAGAGTAGTTTGGTGGAGAGTACGGGGTGCAGCAAGGATGAGTGAAGGTGATCAAATAGGACAAACTTCCAGTTATAAGATGAGTAAGTTCTGGGGATGTAATACAGCATGGTGGCTATAGTTAACAATACTGTATTGTATATTTGAGAGTTGCTGAGAGAGCAGATCTTAAAACTTCCCAACACACAAATTATAACTACGTGAAGTGAGAGGCGTGTTAACTAACCCTACTGTGCTAATCATTTCGCAGTATATACATTTATCAAATCAACACGTTGTATACCTTACTTAAACTTACACAATGTTATATGTCAACTGTATCTCAAAAAAGCTGGGAGAAAAATGCTGATGCCTGAGTCAGATCCAGAGATTCTGATTTAATTCGTCTGCAGTGGGGTCTGGGCATCATAAGTTTTAAATGCTCCCAACCCCCAACAAGTGATTCTAACATATAGCCAGACTGAAAACTGCACAGATATTACCTGCTTTGTTTGCATTTACTAATCACTTTTCAGGCAGTCTTCAACTGATTACTCAGTCTCGGTGTCTTGTTATCAATGTATTTAGTGAGTCTCCTAAACAGCTACCAAAATACAATCAGATTACAGAGGCTTAAACTGGGGACATGGGGCTTTTAGTCACTTCATATTCAATATAGGAAAAAGGTCATGGAATTCCTAACATGGGTTTGGGGGTCTTATCTTCTACCATGAGTTGCTACTGCTTAAATTAATAATAATATTTTTCAAGTAATTCAATCCCCAGTAGGTTAAGAATCCTCACAAATCAATTAAAATAAAAAAACAAGTGTAGCAAGAGGAAAATGTGCAAAGAACATGAATAGACTGTTTACCAAAAGAATACAAATGGCCAATATGATTTTTCAACTTCATTAGTAATCAAAGAAATGCAAATTAAAGATACAGTTCATCCATCAAACCAGCAACATTTTTATAAACACTCAATAGAAAGAATATAATGCAACAAATACTCAAGCTCCTGGATGGAATAAACTTAATAAAGTATTAAAAAGTAGTTTGGCAGTATGTGTCAAGAGCCTTCAAGTGTTCATACCCTTCCTCATAATAGCAAAAACTAAGAACAGCCCAAAGGGCCAGGAGTAGGGAAGTTATTTTATAGTTAGCTAAATTATTCAAAATCCATACATGGTTTTAGGGAGACAATTGTGTTTTGGTTAAAGGCTCAAAATGCAATGTTAGAGGGAAAGAAAGAAGTATACATAGTATGATAAATTTTGTTACATATTATGGAAGGCAATATACTTAAATGTTAACGAAAGCAGGATTTTAATCTTATAATCACATTTTTCTATTTTCAAAATTTCCTACAAAGGATTTACTAAAGAAATTTTTTTCATTTCCAAGTAAGAGTTAATTGATCAAGCGTAATAAGTCTCTACCTCAGAAAAACTGTAAGGTAAAATGATAGCTTATCATGAGGAATTTCACTGTATAATTGTGTGTGGTGGGTAGTGAGTGCTGAGATCCTAGCTTCAGTAGGACTGAGCTGCGCCTGGCCACATGGATTGAGGATTCAGATGATCTTAAACAGGTGTCCTCAACAGCCTCCCTGACATTCTCCAACAAAGACCGATTAGATTTTCTAAAATGCAAAACAGCCAAGACAACTGACCCTTACCTACCAAGGTGGATACTATTTTTGGAACCTCAGTCTGAGTGGGCACTTGCATGGTGGACTATTAAACCACACAAAAGCAGGTCATTATAGCCAAGACAAGATGAAGCTACCCTGAGGTTTATTCTATACTAAATATTATGAAAAACAACAGTCACTGGAAAAACTCTTCCCTGCTGCCCACCTACAATGATGCATGTAAGCTGGTCTGTTCGGAGAATTTTTGAATTGAAGTCTGATGTCACAGACTTATTCACATTCACTAAAATCAAAATTCCCTGCAGGGAATTCCCTGGCAGTCCAATTGTTAAGGCTCTGAGTTTTCACTGCTGAGGGCCCAGGTTCAATCCCTGGTCGGGGAACCAAGATCCCACAAGCCGTGTGTCATGGCCAAAAAAAAAAAAAAAAAAATCCCTGCAAGAGCAGACTTTACAGCTCTAGTCTCAAAGTGATTTTACAGAAAAACTGACCCCCCCAACCCCCGCAGAAATAATGCTCTAATAATAAAGTACAAAGATTAATAATACAAAAATATCACCTATAAATGAGACACTCAACAAAAGCCTTGAATACTCAAGACTACCACATAGTATTTTCACATTAATATGCACTACAAAATACTCTATTTTTGCTCATCTCTAAGTCCCCCAAATGAAAGAAGTGCCAGAATTATCTTGATATGATACCTCCAGATTCTTAAAAGAGCAATATAGTTTCAAAAACTTCAAGGAAAGAATGATCTAGTGTGGATACTAAGCTGCCTGTCAGTTAACTGTTAACTAAAGCAACAACAACAAAACCACTTCATAAACATCTACTGTCCAAATATCAAACTCAATTATTAATCATCACCATGCACTATATAAGTCTGCAGCATTAATTATTTCCACTCTTTAAAAGAAAATGCATTAATTGTTCAACTGTTTGGCATAAGTGAATATTTAGCATAATTCCTTCAATGTCTAAGCTGCTGCCAAAAAAAGTTTATAAATACAGCAATTCTGAATTACTAAATTAGTTGTACCTTGATGAAAGCATATAGCAAGAATCTCAGTTTTTACTTTTCCTCTTGGTTTCCATTCTGTATAAACAGCTGGATTCAAATTTCAAATTCCAAGAGATCTGCTGTTAGGTACATCCAGTTTAAGTTCACCTGAATGTCCATGGTGTTGCACTCATCTTATAAGTCAGTTCACAATTTATCCTATCTTTACAATCTATACAACTTTTCAACAACTGCCTTGCTATAAGGTAGAGTGTATCCCCCCTGCCCCAAAGTTATAATCTGATTCAAGAAACTGAGGTATACATAATTATGACATCAGCAATGAAAAATGTCAAAATTTTTCGGGCGTAACAATGTGGATAATTGAAATGAACTTCCTAATATTTAAACTTAGGATGTTCTACCTTTGCTTTGCATAATTCCAGGAAAGACCATTCACAGCTGCTTATGTGTACAGCGCCTTCTGTAACTCTGTGGTGCACAGCCTAGGCAGTCATATACAGTGGCCCTACAGCTTACCTCCCATTTGATTCTCCATGATTACCTTAGAAAACTCTTCATATTTTCAAAATCCACCAACTTATTAAGTGGTGTGCACAACAGAAACTAAATTACAGATTCAGATAATTTGGTGTTTTGGTTAGTATACAATTCAGAATAGACAAGAAACAGAAGACTGATGTTTTAGAAGTTTTAGACACTGGTCAAGGTAGTCAATTAGCAAAGAGGTTTGGAAAATATGAACAAAGCACACCTAACCTATTTAAGCCAAATAGGGAGAATGCCCACGAAGATATTTTTCATGCCACCTCTACAATGGGGTCTATCTTCAAAGAGCACTTTGTTCACCCACCTTCTCCCTTTCCATAAAAAGACAAAGTATTGAGCAGTTACATAAAAATCTATTTAGTGAGTGGAATTAAGTAAGCACTATATCAAGAGATCCATCATGATCCTGATTAATAGCTTAGAACAGGACATAAGAATGCATAAACAATTGTATAGGTGTTAATATAGCTTTCTTTAAAATATTAAATGTAAATCTGAAATACACCTAGAACCTGCCTTAGAACAACCCCAAAGTTTGCTTCTCTCATGCAGTCATCTGATGAGCTTCAATTAAATCCCCTCCCCCAGTAATTTTAACATAAGGAACTACCAAAGGAATTCAATAGATATTAAAACAGTAAGCATTTCCAATGATGGTTAAAAACTCATATTTAATACACTATATGGATGATGCTTTTATTTTAAGTTGAACACCTATAAAATCATTCTTATTACTGAGTTTCTGTAAGTTTGGTTAGCTATAGGTTTAATTAACCAATATGATTTATCTTGAAATATTCTTTGTATAGCAGCAATATGCTGACGTATAGAAACAGAAACATTTCAGAAAACTGGGGGAAAGAACAGTCACCCATAAAACTTTGAAAACCAAAACTTCCCCCTTTAACGTAGCAATAAATAATGCTGTCATGATCTATTAAATGCCATGTACTTTACAGAATGTTCCTAATCGAGTCTCTTCAATAATGAGAATTCACCCAAGAACCATTCAGACCTCACCTTTCCTCCACTATGAAATCTCAAGACTGCCTTTGTAGTACATACACAGTACCAGACGTAGTAATATGGAGAAAGCAGATGTGTCAAACATGTAATAAATTACAGACTCTTATACCAATAAGAGCTGGAACAGCAGATTTTTCTGTACTTTTTAAACTTGGGGGCGTTAAGGGGGAAATTTTGCAAAAAACATTCCTTTCAATGCAAGTGACAACTAGCTAAACATGCACTGAATGGGGGGGACACATAAAACTACTGTTTTAGAAGGAATAGTTATTAGAAACCTTTAACGAAAGGTAGAACATGTTATTTCAGACACCATAAGCTCGAGTGCAGTGGCTATATAATAAAGCAAGGTGCCTATTCCTGAGGAAAACGTACTTAGTAATAATGCTGAACAGTGAGTATTAAATCTAAGTAGTGCTAGAAAGGCAATGATGGGAATTCAGGTAATGTGTTACAGAGAAAGAGACTTGTGAGAAATTCCATTACTTAAAAATAATCCTGTCCCGATCATTAAGTATTTTTTTTGGCTGTTGTGCTAAAGTGCACTGGAAACCTCAGAACAGGTTTTTAAATTGGCCATGTCTTGTTAATACACTGCAGTCTTCAAATTTACACAGAGCTGCAGGTCTCCTGGATTTTTTCAAGTGTCACTCATCTAACTGAGCCTGAGAGCTGAGAAATGCCATCAGGTGCTCTACAGTCAGTTTAAAAAACATCCTCTACCTGGTATCTCTGCAGTGATTGTCTTGCTGCTCCCTGAAACTTCTTCATCATCATCTGATGAGCTCGTGCTTGAGTCACAAGTCAGGTCACTATCACTGGTACTACTGTCCTGCAACAAGTTATATTTCTTTCGTGCAGCAGCCTCCCGTTTCTGCCTCAGTAGCCTGATTCTCTCCTTGTGCTTTTGGCTCCGATGACCTTTAACCTTGGCGACTCGGCCATTCTGTTTATCACTGGATTGCCGGTTTTTCTTGGCAGCCATGGTGGATGTTTCACTTTCAGATCGGGACCGGCGAGACTTGCGCCCAACTGTGGCACCAGACACTCCAGAAGGGTCTCCTTCTACCGCTGTTTCTGCCTGGGAGGGTTCATTCTCCTCTGCAGAAGACAGTGTATCTGAATCGGCGAGGTGACCACTAGAGGAAGGGGAAAGCATGCAGTGGTTAGAGGAGTCACTCTCATAAACTCGACCAGTTGTCGGCTTGTCACTTTCCGTGGATGCCAACTGAGACTCAGAAGAGTCCCTTCTCAGTTCCATCAACAAGCAGGGCATTGAAGAAAGAACTGTAGAATCCACCACACCATCTTTCGGAACTTGAGATTCCAGTTCTACAGATCCATCTTCCTCCTTAGCTGTCTCTTGTTCAGATGTTTTTGGTGGGACTTCAGACTCAATGAGTTCTTCAACTTTTCCCACTGCCTCCTCCATCTTCATTTCAGACTTTCAAGTTAAATCATGGAGCAGAGTCTAGGAAACTATGTCAAAGATGCAACGGGAAAGCAACCTGTACAAAAACACACAAAAATCAATAAACGGAAATGGCAGATTATTTAATCAACACAACATTCCTACCTTTCTAAGTGGGCAGCAAAAGTTACCATCATATAGGCCTTTAAAATACATGTATCTATTATTTGCTTGAACAACAGTCAAATTCAAAGGACTTAATATGACCAAAATACTGGCATACACAGCTACTAAAAATGGCACAATATTAATCTTCTATTACTGAACTTGCAAGACCAGCAAGCAACCAAACAAGGATTTTCAACTTTAAAACTTTATTTAAACTGTTCAAGAAAAGGATCCTCAAAGCTTTGATATAGTTAGCAAGTATGTAAACTTTAAATGAAAAGGAATGTTCCAAAAAAACTGGTCTACAACAAGTGAACTGGAATGATTACTTTTACATTCAAATCCTCAAAGAAAGGAAGCAAGGGAGTGAGTTACAGTGGAGTGACATCAAATGTACACTTATGTTAAAGGGAAAAAAAACCATCAATTAAGTGCATTTGGCAAGTGGGCAACAAAAGTAATTACATGCATCAAAGTTGTCATTCCTCTCAACAGGAGTTGCTCTAGAGGGGCATTAAGATGAAAAACCTGAATCTGCTGTTTCCTCAGTTCTTCCTAGTTCCCACAAACCTCTCCTCATGCTGAATATGATGAGTCTAATGTTTAAACATATGTTTTGTTTCATAAACAATAGCCACTAAATACAGATTAACTACTTTGTGAACCCAAAAAACCTAAAACTCTCTATTCTATGAATGACTTAAGGGGGTTAAAAGAAAACCCCCTACACACATTCTCCACCTCCTATGCTAACTTTAGAACCTAATATCTTTCCACCACTGTGTGCTACAACTCCACTTAATCACAGAGAAACAGGACACAATCTTTAGCCACAAGAGTTGTGACCTATACAGTGCAAACTTCATTAACTAGTGGTTTTTTAAGAGGATGCTAACAATGTGCAAAGCAAGTAAATACCTCACCCTGAACAACTGATGTTAAAGAAGGCAATGATCATGTGCCATAAGTCACAGACAGACACAAACATTAAGCTAGATGGTATGTCAGTGAGGCACAATAAGACATCTCCGTCACTTCATTCCATCAAGTTACTTGATAGTTCACTATATGGTAGACAGCAACTAGAAGATATCTGAAAAATGGAGTTATTTATTGATCTAACATGACAAGCTTACTTTTTTGCTTACTGTAAACATAAATGTTCTATATATCTGAGGTTTTTTTCAGGTCCTGTTCTCAGCTGCTGATAAAACAGGCATTCTGATGAATTTTCCTTAACACATTCATGAAAACCAGAACATTCATGGCCACTGGAAACATTTGTAAGTTAAAAACAATCTCATGGAGCTTCCCTGGTGGCTCAGTGGTTAAGAATCCGCCTGCCAATGCAGGGGACACGGGTTCGAGCCCTGGTCCGGAAAGATCCCACATGCCGCGGAGCAACTAAGCCCGTGTGCCACAACTACTGAGCCTGCGCTCTAGAGCCCGCGAGCCACAACTACTGAAGCCTGTGCACCTAGAGCCCGTGCTCCGCAACAAGAGAAGCCATCGCAGTGAGAAGCCTGTGCACCACAACGAAGAGTAGCCCCCAATCGCCGCAACTAGAGAAAGCCGGCGAGCAGCAATGAAGACCCAAGCAGCAATAAATAAATAAATAAATAAACAAATAAATAAATAAAATTAAGGGAGAAAAAAAACCTAATCCCATGTGTAGTCTATTTCATAAGCGTATTTGTACCATTACTAATTTTTGAGCTGAAAGAAAATAAGCATAAACGTCATTCCAAACACCATTCCAAAAGGAATGCAACACCACTGAAAGCCAACAGACAGAGTAAAAGTTAAACCAACAAACTGCCAGTGTCTTAAATAAAGCATGTTGGCAAAAAAAAAAAAACAGGAAATAAAATATTCATAGATATGCAATACCCCCAGGTATGAGGAATAAAACAGATTTTCTAACTGAATAAACATAAGAGTTGATTCTTTTGTAGAGAATGAAGTTATATTCTGGAATAAAATTTTTCTTAAAGCTGAAATATCTGAGAAATGTACTCAAATGAAAAATTTGTTAAAATGATCCTTAAAACTCATTTCTTCAACTAAATAATGTGGGTAGCACAAACGCATCTAGTCTGTTTTTCCTTTAAGAAAACATGACAATTATCAATGTCTTTCAATATGACACATCAATCAATTATCTTTCAACTTCCTTAAATTTAAGTGTTGAGATTTACAGTGACTTCTGCTGCCTAAAAAAGAAACCAGTATTGCAGTCAAAACCAATTAAATATGCCCATATCAATCACAAACACTGGCATCAACCATAAATAGGACATCAGTTAGCTCATCATGGTATGCCCATACTATGTGGCAAAAAAGAATGAAAAGGTTCTCCATATACTAATATGGAGCAATTTCCAACACATAATGTTAAATGAACAAGAAAGATACATTATACCATTTGTGTAAATAAAGAACAAAATTATATATGAGTTTGTCTATAGATGCACAGAAATCTCTAGGAGGATACTTAAGAAAATGGTAACACCAGCTGCCTTGGCAAGGAAAGAGAGTGAATGAAGGAACAGGAGTCAAAGACTTTTTACTGTATATAGTTTTGTACCTCTTGAATTCTGTATCCCGTATAAGTTATTACCTATTCAAAACTCCATTCTAACATAAAATCTACTGAAAAGTCTTCTGAAGAAAAAAGGAGTTGTACTTTTTTCTGCTCAGGACACCAACTACTATTTGGGTCAAATTTAGTCAGTGAATTCTATTAGAATTTCCCCCCATAGTGGAATTTTGTTGTAATTCATAAAACACAAGAAAAAAAAAAATCACAGGAAATAGAAATACAAGCTCTGACAAAACTCCCTACAACGGAATAAAAATGAAGTACAGATTAATCTTCCCAAACAATCAGATTATTTACTGCATATATTGTTTTTGATCGGGGGAAAAGTGGGATGTTCCTGGTAGAGGTAGTCAAATGTAGTTGGCAGTAGAAAAGATAAAACTATCAAATGGGAGTTGCATCCTTGAGATAAAGTCTCTCAACCCTCTGATTTAATGTTCACAGTAAATTTACATTCAAGTATGAAATATACAAGATAGCATTTATCCTATTAGAACAGCATTTCCTCCCATGCTGTTCTTCCCTCCAATCTAAAGGCAATCCCCTTCTGTGTATATGTATATATGCGTACATGTATATGTTAGTACAACTCATCCCCTCATCTCCCTAGAACCTTACATTATTGATTATTCCTTGGCACTCATCAACCTCTCACATTCATCTAGACCATCCATTCATTCATTCACTCATTCATTAAAAAATTTTTAAAATCCTCCTTCTATCTACTACTTCAACCTCACATCTCCTCCTGCGGGTACTATTCTCTTCTTTCACAGCCAACCTTACTAAGAGAGTTGTCTAACCTCCCTTCCTCTATTTTCTTACCTCTCACACTCCCTCTCCAGCCAAATCCCACCTGATATCTGCTTCTATCAAACCAGTAACACAGTTCTTACCAGGGTCACTGATGACTCCCATATCTCTAAATCCAACAGACAAAAGTCTGGCCTTCATCTTACTGAATGTATAAGCAGCATTCTATGCCTAACCACACTTTTCTCCTCCTTAAACTGTCTTTCTTCGGCTTCCAGGTCACCCTATTCTTCTGGCTGCTCTTTCTCAGCCTACTTTGTAGGCTTAACGCTCTACCAAACCCCTCAGTAGTTTAGTCCTTGGGCAAAGTCTTCTTCCCACCCACCAAAGTGATCTATTCTCCACTCACAGTTTCCACTACCATCCCTATACTAGTGATTTTGTTTCTCCAACTTAGACTTTCTCTGAGTTCTATACCAGTCCACTCAAATATCCACTTGACGTCATTTAGATTCACAAAGACAATCAATTCACTACATCAATCTTTGAACTACCCCACTCTGCTCCTTCTCTAGCTTTCCCTAGCTCAGTTAATAGCACTATTATCTCAGTTGTTCATGCCAAAAACCTGAGGGTTATCCTTGACAATGCTTTCTCCTTTACTCATTGCATCCCACCAATCACTAATTCCTATCAATCCTACATCCTTAGATTTCTAGCTTGTCCACTATTCTCTATCTCCACTGTCAATCACTCTAAACACAACCTCCATCACTTATTTTTCAATGGAATGACTGAGAGTCAACTCCTGTCTCTCTATATTCAGTCTTGCTCCTACCCACCAACCTGTTCTCCACAGAACAGGCAGAACAATACCTTTACAAGGCAAATATGACATGTTTATATGAGAAAGTATTTTTTTTAAGATTTCACATACTTTCTGTAAGTATTTTTTAAATGTCCTATAAGGTTGGGGGTGGGGGTTGACCAAGAGGAAAGAGTAGTTAAAGGCAACTTGAGGGCTTCCCTGGTGGCGCCGTGGTTGAGAATCTGCCTGCCAATGCAGGGTACATGGGTTCAAGCCCTGGTCCGGGAAGATCCCACATGCCGCGGAGCAACCGGGCCCGTGTGCCACAGCTACTGAGTCTGCGCTCTGGATCCCGCGAGCCACAACTACTGAAGCCCATGCACCTAGAGCCTGTGCTCCACAGCAAGAGAAGCCACCTCAGTGAGAAGCCTGCGTGCCACAACAAAGAGTAGTACCCTGCTCGCCATAATTAGAGAAAAGCCCGCGTGCAGTAACTAAGACCCAATGCAGCCAAAAATAAATAAATTTTTAAAAAAAAGGCAACTTGAGCTTTATCTGATGTTTTTCTCTCTCCCTTTAAAAGAATTATATGCAGACTTCCCTGGTGGCGCAGTGGTTATGAATCCGCCTGCCAATGCAGGGAACACGGGTTCGATCCCTGGTCCGGGAAGATCCCACAGGCCGCGGAGCAACTAAGCCCATGTGCCACAACTACTGAGCCTGCTCTCTAGAGCCCGTGAGCCACAACTACTGAGCCTGAGCTCTAGAGCCCACGAGGCACAACTACTGAAGCCTGGGCCCCCCCAAAGTCCATGCACCACAACTACTGAGCCCACGCACCACAACTGCTGAAGCCCACACACTCCAGGGCCCGCTTGCCACAACTACTGAAGACTGCATGACTAGAACCCATGCTCCGCAATGAAGAGTAGCCCCCACTAGCCGCAACTAGAGAAAGCCCGCCACAGCAACGAAGACCCAACACAGGGAAAAAGAGAAAAAAAGAATCATATGCAATAATTTTCAAAACCTGGCTGTCAATTCTGGACAATGAAAATGCACTGTTTTATTAGTCCTGTAATAATTAAGAAAGTAACACAAAAGAATTTGGGGACAGGAAGAAAAGTTAAACCATGGTAAGGAAGCAGTACACTGCCTGCTCTGAGGAGATAAGGAAGTGGTAAGTATAAGAGTAAATTAGGCTACTGGGAAAATCTGGAGGGAGTTTGTATCATATCAGACCTCCTTCTTGGTCAGCAAAGCATAATACAAGGTGAAAAATAAGGCAGGTTTGGGGGTTTGTGAAAAATGGAAAAGGGTTTAACATACGTTACAGAAAATCTGACAAAGAATAAAACTGCTAAATACAATGACTTAAACAGGGTGAAAAAGAATTCACAATACTCAATTTCTAAACTATGTAGAAACCATTAACAGAAACTTGAGGTAAAATGTGATTGTTCTTCCCTGCTCAAAACCTCTGTCCACATCTCTAGTTTCATCTTGGGCCACTCACACCCCAGCTCTCTTTAGCTACAAAAACTGTCACAAAAACAATTTTTTCAGATCTCTGGCCTTTCACACTCATTTTGTGCCGGACCTCTTGCTGGCTACTCTTTGCAGGTTATCAGAATAAACACTGCTTCCTTGGGGGTAGCGTGGGTACCTCACAGACTAATAAGATCCTTGTTATCTACATATTACACACCTATTTTCCTTCAGGACACTTTGCATAACTGTAGTTAAGTAATTGTGTCATTGTTTAATGTCCATCCCCCATACGTAAGGACATACAAAGGTTTAAAGGAAAATAACTGAAAATTATATAACCACTCCCCCCAGCTGATTTATCTGTATGATTAACAGGCAAAAGAGACCTTAACGCAAAAATTATCATCAAAACAAAAGGTGTCATTCTAATCTTGCATGGCCCAAAGATAAACATGCTGGGAATCTGTGGAAGTTTTCTTCTGGCTACAAGTTTCTCAAGAAAGTAGAAAGCAAGGTCATCAGTTAAGAGTGAGGATGAGTAAGATGGTGGTGAGGCTGATCAGAGGACCAGGTGTGAAACAACAGTGAGAAAGTGAAGAAACTAGGCAAGTACAGTATATGATTTCCAGACAATAATAAGGGCCCACTCTAAGGGCTATAGCCATGAATGTAAAGTGAAACTGGTATACATGGATCTGTCTCCTCCTTTCAAGTTCAGCTGTATAAGTCCAAGTGCAGAGGAGGTAGACACTGGATTTAACCTGAACTGTAGTTTCACCAAGCAACTAGAACAAAGCAAGAAAAAGCAAGTGTGTACAAGAATATGATTTAAATGATCACATTAAGAAGGTATGGGGTAGTGAAAATGTGCTAGGACAAACAGAATGGACATCCCAGTGCAGTAAGGGTATACACTGAACTGGAAAGATAGAAGGTGGTAGTCCAAGAGCACTGTGAATGAAACTGAGATTACAGAAGGGTTGCAGTTACTGGTAACTAACAAGATCTAAAATAGCACTCAAAGTGCTGTCCTTGAATGACTGTCTGCAATGAGGGAAGTGTAGAAATTAAGAGTAACTGATTAGAAATTTACAGCAATTTGATATTGTCATGACAACCAAAGAGCATTTTGATTTCCTAGTATCTGATTTTGACTGTATTTTACCCAAAAAATCCACCAATGATGGATTGTAAATAAAAATATAATGGCCCTTTACAACAGACAGTTCAAGAAACATAGGTTAGAGTATGACTATGGAAATACGTGGCTGAGGTAGGGAAGAGAACAAAACCATTACGGGAACTGAGTGAGCAGTGTCAGAGGAAGCATCTATGCGTATATTGAAATGACCAAGAATTAAGACAAAAGTAATAATGGACAAAATGACACTAAGCAAGGAACAAAAATCACAATATAAAGGGGTCAATGGCGGGACTTCCCTGGTGGCACAGTGGTTAAGACTCCACGCTCCAAATGCAGGGGCCCCAGGTTCAATCCCTGGTCAGGGAACTAGACCCCACACGCATGCTGCAACTAAGAAGTCCACGTGCCCAGCTCACATGCCGCCAACTAATGATCCCGCATGCCACAACAAAGACCTGACACAGCCTAAATAAATAAATAAAATATATTTTTTAAAAAACAAAAACAAAGCACAGCCACCCCTTGCAAGGTGAAGCAGTGCCCTCAGGGGAAAGCCAAACTGTTATTAGTATCAGAAGATAAAGGGAAAGTTCAGAGAGGAGGTTGAGAATATTGGTGACTTTGCTGATGATAAACCAAAGTGGAAGGAAGCTGAAGACGGAGGGGAAGAAACAGAACAGGGAATGTGCAGTGCTTTCTGGAGATTAGAGTGCAGGAAACGGGGTGACTAAGGAGTCTGGAGCTTCTTGTGATATTCATGAAACAAAAAACTTATGTAAAGTACTCAGATATTTTCTTTTCCATTCTACATAGTTAAAAAATTTGGTGCTGGTCATGACTCAGTAAAATGATTTCACAACTAATAGTTGGCAACCTGAAGCTTGAAAAACACTGTCTAGAGAAACATATGTGTCATAAAAGCACTATTTTGTGATAGACAAAACAAAAACCAAACATCTATTAACAACAGAACGGTAAAATAAATTGTGGTAAATTCCTACAATGAAGGAGCATATATAGCAGTGAAACAAATAAAAGACCACTACAGGGCTTCCCTGGTGGCGCAGTGGTTGAGAGTCCGCCTGCCGATGCAGGGGACACGGGTTCATGCCCTTGTCCGGGAAGATCCCACATGCCGCGGAGCGGCTAGGCCCGTGAGCCATGGCCGCGGAGCCTGTGCTCCGCAATGGGAGAGGCCACAACAGTGAGAGGCCTGGGTACCGCAAAAAAAAAAAAAAACAACAACAAAAAAGAAAATGGCCTGAACTTTAAAATGCACTCCCCCAACCACATATAGATCCATCAGCAGAGAATAAAAATCCTTCCTGGAATTAGGTGTTTGAGCACAACTCCGCCCAAGCATTAGCTGGCCAATAAGCTATGCTAGAAAGGACAAGAGCAACCACTAGAAGGCCAGGCTTAAAATTTTAAACAGGAAAAAACAAAAAAGCAGAGACATAAGCAACAACACACTGCAGGAGAGACAGATTTCTCAAATTTACCCCAGTTATCTAAACGAAGAAACAGCAACATTTTCAAAGGGAAAAACAATCAGAATCCAAAGTTGCTCCAATATTATCTAAAATGTCCAGTTTTCAACAAAAAATTAAGAGACTTTCAAAGAAACAGGAAATGTGCCCCATACACTGGAGATAAAAAGTCAACAGAGGGAATTCCCTGGCGGTCCAGTGGTTAGGACTCGGTGCTTTCACTGCCGGCCGGATTTGATCCCTGGTTGGGGAACTGAGATCCTGCAAGCCGCGTGGTGCAGCCTTAAAAAACAAACAAACAAAAAAGTCACTAGAAAAATGAGTATCCCCAGATGTTGGACTTAGCAGACAAAGGCTTCAAAAGTTATTTCAAATATGTTCAAAGAACTAAAGAAAAATATGATTTAAAAATTACAGGAAAAAAAAAAATTACAGGGAAGGGGCTTCCCTGGTGGCGCAGTGGTTAAGAATCTACCTGCCAATGCAGGGGACATGGGTTCGAGCCCTGGTCTGGGAAGATCCCACATGCCGCAGAGCAACTGAGCCCGCGTGCCGCAACTACTGAAGCCCATGCTCCTAGAGCCCATGCTCCACAACAAGAGAAACCACCGCAATGAGAAGCCCGCGCACAACAAAAAGTAGCCCCCGTTCGCTGCAACCAGAGAAAGCCCATGCGCAGCAATGAAGACCCAATGCAGCCAAAAATAAATAAATAAAATAAATAAATTTATTAAAAATATTACAGGAAGGTATGATGACAATGATTCCACAGAGAACCTCAATAAGACAAATCATTGAAAGAGAACCAAATGGACATTTTCTCCATTTGAAAGGAAAAATTCACTAGAAAGTTTCAATAGCAGATTCAAGATGGAAGAATAAAGAATCAGTGAGGGGCTTCCCTGGTGGTGCGGTGGTTAAGAATCCAGCTTCCAATGCAGGGGACACGGGTTCGAGCGCTGGTCCAGGAAGATCCCACATGCCACAGAGCAACTAAGCCCCTGCGCCACAACTACTGAGCCTGCGCTCTAGAGCCTGCTCGCCACAACTAGAAAGCCCACACACAGCAACAAAGACCTAATACAACCAAAAATATAAATAAATAAAGTAAATAAATTTTTTAAAAATTCAGTGAATATGATGAGAGCTCAACAGGAATTACACAATCTGAAGAATAAAAAAGATTAAAGAAAAATGAACAGACCTCAGAAACTTATGGGACATCAAGAATGCCGACATCAAGAATGCCAACATGTGTGCAACAGGAATCCCATAAAGAGATTAAGAAAAAGATAGAAAAGATGTATTAAAACATAATAGCTCAAAACCTCTAAATTTGATGAAAAACATTATTCCACACATCAAAGAAGCTCAACGAATCTCAAGTAAAATAAACAGAGGTCCACACAGACACATCATAGTCAAACAAGTGAAAGAGAAAAATACTGAAAGGAGTACAAGAAAAATAACTCATTACATACAAGGAAACCACAATTAGATTAACAGTTGATTTTTCATCCAAAGCTCTGGAGGCCAGAAGGTAGTAGAATAATATTCAAAGGGCTGGGGGGAAGCGGGGGAAGAATTCTATATCCAGCAGAACTGTTCTTTCAGAATGAAGGTGGAGCGGGGGAGGGAGGGAGGGAACAAAGAAAATTCACAGATAAACAGTGACTAAGAGACTTCATTGGTAGCAGACCTGCTTTACAAGAAATAATAAAGGAAAGTCTTTAGGCTGAAAAGAAATGACACCATACTGTGATGACTTAAATCCACAAAAATAAATTCGGACAATGAAAAGCGATAACTATGTAAGTTAACATAAAAGATTCTATTGATATAAATAATTTTTACTTCTCTCTTACCTTCTTTTAAAAAATACAAGATTGTACAAAGCAATGATTATAACACTGTACTGCTACATTTATGATATACACAGATGTTACATGTATAAAAATAATAGCATAAAAAGGAGGGAGGAGATGGAGCTCTCCTATACTGGGGTACGGTTTCTGTATATTGTTGGAATTAAGTATTAATCTGAAGAAGAATACAGTAAATGAAGATACAGATGTAATTCTCAAAGCAACCACTAAGAAAATAACTCCAAAAATACAGTTAAAAAACACCCCCCCCCCAAAAAAAAGCACTGAAAGTGGTACAAAGGAACAACAACACAAAAAGGAGACATTAGAAAATAATAAAATGGCAAAAGTAAATCCAACCATATTAATAGTTACATTAAATATAAATGTCCTAAACACTCCAATCAAAAGGCAGAGATAGGGGCTTCCCCGGTGGCGCAGTGGTTGAGAGTCCGCCTGCTGATGCAGGGGACGTGGGTTCGTGCCCCGGTCCGGGAAGATCCCACATGCCGCTGAGCGGCTAGGCCCGTGAGCCATGGCCACTGAGCCTGCGCGTCCGGAGCCTGTGCTCCGCCAACGGGAGAGGCCACAACAGTGAGAGGCCCGCGTACCGCAAAAAAAAAAATGCAGAGATTGTCAAACTGGATAAAAAATATCTAATTTTATGCAGTTTGCAAAAGACATATCTTAGATTCAAAGATATAATAGGTTGAAAGAAAAGAATGGAAAAAGCTATACTATGCAAAGAGTAAACATAGGAAAGCTAAAACACAACATCATCAGAAAAAACTGACTTTAAGAAATGTTGCTAGAGACAAAGAGGGACATTTCATAACGATACAAAGGAAATGACACCAGGAAAATATAAAAATTATAAATGTATACATTACTTATAAATATATATGCACTTAACAAAGGTCCAAAATACATGAAGCAAAAACTGACAGAATAGAAAGAAGATAATTCAACACTAACAGCTGCAGATTTCAATTCCTCATTCTAAATGTATAAAACTAGGCGGAAAATCAGCAAAAATATAGAAGTTTTGAACATTATTCACAAACTCAACCCATAAGACACATATAATACTCCACTCCTTGGGTGGTTACTGGCATATACAGCTGGGTACAGGGTAACCCCCCAACTAAGATGTGGTCTATAGGAAGAGTAAAAAGAGAAGTAATCAACTTTGATTTGAATTAGATAATGCTCATAGGAATACCGGTCTCAAAGAAAAAAAAAAAACAGAAATACAAACTTGGACATTATCAATATAAGCAGAGGTGATAGCTGAATATATCAGCTCATCCAGGGAGGAAACAGAGTGAACAGAGAAGAGACTTTAACAGTCTTTTTTAAACATTGTGAACCAGGGGCTTCCCTGGTGGCGCAGTGGTTAAGAATCCTCCTGCCAAGGCAGGGTACACGGGTTCAAGCCCTGGTCCGGAAAGATCCCACACGCCGCGGAGCAACTAAGCCCATGTGCCACAGCTACTGAGCCTGCGCTCTAGAGCCTGTGAGCCACAGCTACTGAGCCCGCGTGCCACAACTACTGAAGCCATTGCACCTAGAGCCAGTGCTCAACAAGAGAAGCCACTGCAATGAAGAGTAGCTCCCGCTCGCCGCAATTAAAGAAAGCCCGTGTGCAGCAAAGGCCCAATGCAGCCAAAACTAAAATAAATAAATTTATAATTTAAAAAAACAACAACTGTGAACCAGCTGCTTTAGTCTATAAACTGGGAGGTAAGAAATTATCTTTGGAAGAAGAAAAACCACAAAGACATCCATAAAACACACCCAGAGAAGAAAGTCTTCCTTCTTGTAGTATATTCTTGGATGTTTAACAACTTCCAGTACGCTTAGAGTTGTGAGAAAGGGCCATGATAAGTGAGGTCTTATCTAAGATGAGACCACTATAGGGAACCCTCCTGAGGATTTTGACATAGCTATGTATAAAATCATTAAGCACCTAACATAAGAAAGTCTTGCCGTTCACACTTCTCATTTTAAGCCCTTGAACAACCATCGTTAACCATTCTTTAACACCACTGCATGAAATGACACAAAAATGAATGAATAAACTGACACTGTATTGTCCTTCCTCATGCGGCAAATGCAAACAAGTCATTTGCTGTTACAAGTTTACTGTTACTACAGGCACTTTTTCCGTTGAAACCACAAATTGACACAAGCACAGCCCACTAAGTGAAACTGCTTCTAGGCAAGATTTTGCTCGACAGTCTACAAAATGGGGAACTCCTGCATCTTTATTTCATATCACCATCCTAGAACTGTAAGAAACACAAGCAGGTAATGCCTCAAACATGAGCTAGATGAACCAGTTAACTTACACTGCTTCCTGACATGTACAAGCCATAGCATTAGATAATTCATGAATTCCCACTTTGCTCTCTTGCACAAAACAAACAGCTTTCTATTTAGACAAAAAAGCAACTTTAAAGAGGGTTGTTTAAAGTTTGTCAATGTTTTACTGACAAAATAAGAATTCTTTTCTGCCCGTTTGAGTAGAGGCTATAACATTTTCCCTGTCACAGAAATTTAAGTTTAAAACAAAAAGTCTTATAACTGATCCTGTCTATTCCCTTGCAATGCAGGATTGGTCCAAACAGGTGAACTTCTACTGTTTTATCTAATCTAGCTTCAAGTACCAAGTGATAGGGCTTATACCAACCTCCCTTGAGAGATCACTATGTTCCAAATAGAATTTATAACATGTTTTTTTCCAAGATTTAGTCTACTGCAGCCATTCATTTTATTTAAAATTGATACTAAAAAGCTATCTACATCTGTGACCCAAAACCACCCAACATAAAAACAGTCTACAAGAAACACAATAAAGATCAATCTTCATGTGAGTCTGCTCTTAATTTCAATGTTTAAATTTTTTAGTCACTTCTCTTCCCCCTAAAAAATCTATACCCACAAATTTTCAAAACTAGTACATAGGCATCAGGCCACTAAAAAACAAATTTGGGTACTGGGTTCTCCGCTCTTTAATTCAAAGCAGTCACACTCTCCTCTAAGTTTTGGGGGTTTTTGTTTTGTTTCGTTTTGTTTTTGCAGTACGCGGGCCTCTCACTGTTGTGGCCTCTCCCGTTGCGGAGCACAGGCTCCGGACGCGCAGGCTCAGCGGCCATGGCTCACGGGCCCAGCCGCTCTGCGGCATGTGCGATCTTCCCGGACCGCGGCACGAACCCGTGTCCCCTGCACCGGCAGGCGGACTCCCAACCACTGCGCCACCAGGGAAGCCCTAAAACCATTTTTAAAAGACTAGGACAGACGTTATTTAATTCAGCTAATATGTATTAAGTACTTATTGTGTCAGGCAACATGCTAGCTTTGGGACTACAAAATGAAAAAGTCATGGTACTCACACTCAAGTGTAATCAAAAATAAAGATCTGTTGAAAACTTACTATTCAAATGTTTCAGGGCAATTAAAGACAGTAAGTAGTTCACACAAATGAACTGGTTGAGTACAAGTAGGACAGAATTAGGTAAGTACTACAGGAAAGTGTAAAGAACTCTGGACATTCATAACATCAGAACTAGAAAAAGTGTCTACAAAGAGGATAATAATTTAACTGGGTTGGAAAGATAAGAATGATTTCAATAAATAAAAACAAGAGGGTTTCCCTGGTGGTGCAGTGGTTAAGAATCCGCCTGCCAATGCAGGGGACACGGGTTCGAGCCCTGGTCTGGGAAGATCCCGCATGCCACGGAGCAACTAAACCCGTACGCAACAACTACTGAGCCTGTGCTCTAGGGCCCGCGAGCCACAACTACTAAAGCCCGCGCGCCTAGAGCCCATGCTCTGCAATGAGAGAAGCCACCGCAATGAGAAGCCTGCGCACTGTAACAGAGTAGCCCCCACTCACCGCAACTAGAGAAAGCCCACGCACAGCAATGAAGACCCAACACAGCCAAAAATAAATAAATAAATTTATTAAAAATATAAAAAATAAAAACAAGAGTAACAGAGCTACTACAAAACCTTAACCTATATTCCATAATGAGAGACATGAGGGAAAAAAATCAAAGGAAACAAGAAAGGTCAAAGGTACTTGACTTAAAACCCAAGAAGGAACTTCAAAGTTTCATTTGAGTTACTTTAAAAGTTGATTACATTTAGATGACAGGTCTATTCTGGCAAAGACAATAATCCTACAGAAACAAAACTGCTGCCAGTTTTTATCAATGTCACTCTAAGCACTAACACAATATGGTAATAGCCATGAGATATGGTAATCCAACGTCTTTCAAGTATGAAAATAAAAGTTCATAAAAACACCAGTCATAAGGTGAGAAAAGGGAAATGCTGTGTCCACTGGCAAACTGATGTTCTCTAACATTGGTTTTCCTTGTTTGTAAAACTTCACTTCTTGGTAGGATGAAATAAATGACACTTAACGCACCTAGTACATAACAAGCACAAAGTCAAATTTCAAGAAATAGTGTTTTTTAATATTTTTATTCTCTCTTCTTCCTCTTCACTTCAAGTCCATCACAGAACAAACAAGTCACTTCTCTACAACCAAAGTCATGAGGATTCATTCGGGCTTTCAACACATATTTATTGAGTACCTAGTGTTAGCTACTACGCCAGGCACTGGGAAATATATGGTATATTCCTAATGGAACTTAAGAGTCTAAGGGAGAGACAATCAAATAATCACACAAGTGAATAATCACGCAAATATTAAATTTATTTCTGCAGTAAGTCCAGCAGAGAAAACGTATGTTGGCACCATGAAAGGAGAAAAAGAAGAGGAATGTAACATAATCTGGGAGATCTAGGACGGCTTCCTGAGGAATAAATAGGAACCCACTGTTTCAAATAGGGAAGGCAGACATAGATTTAAGCTGATTTGTACTTTAAAAAGACCATTCTGGGTTAAGAAGCCGCCTGCCAATGCAGGGGACACGGGTTCAAATCCCTGGTCCAGGAAGATCCCACATGCCACGGAGCAACTAAGCCTGTGCACCACAACTACGGAAGCCCACGTGCTGCAACTACTGAAGCCCGTGCACCTAGAGTCGGTGCTCCACAACAAGACAAGTCACCACAATGAGAAGCCCGCACACCACAAAGAAGAGTAGCCCCCGCTCGCCACAATTAGAGAAAGCCCACAAGCAGCAACAAAGACCCAACGCAGCCAAATAAATAAACAAATAAATAAATATAAAAAGACCACTCTGGCTGCACAGTGGAGAATGGATGGAAAAGGAAGGTAAGAGTAAATGTCAGCTGAACAATTCAAAGGCAAGGCTAAAAATTTCAGTAACTCTAGACTGACTGTAGTGGCAACAGAGAGATATGGGTGAATATGAGAGATCATAGAGCAAATACGGGAGGTGAAAAAGGCAGGTATCGGGACTTGCCTGGTGGCACAGTGGTTAAGGATCCGCCTGCTAATGCAGGGGACACGGGTTTGAGCCCTGGTCTGGGAAGATCCCACATGCCGTGGAGCAACTAAGCCCGTGCACCACAAATACTGAGCCTGTGCTCTAGAGCCTGCGAGCCACAGCTACTGAAGCCCACACGCCTAGAGCATGCCGCAGAGCAACTAAGCCCATGTGCCACAACTACCAAGCCTGCGCTCTAGAGCCTGTGAGCCACAGCTACGGAAGCCCACACGCCTAGAGCCTGTGCTCTGCAACAAGAGAAGCCACTGCAATGAGAAGCCCGCGCACCGCAACAAAGAGTAGCCCTCACTTGCCGCAACTAGAGAAAGCCTGCTCACAGCAATGAAGACCCAATACAATCAATCAATCAATAAATCAAGACAGGTATCAACGACAAGTTCTTGGTTTCTAGATTCTGCAACTAGACTGATGGAAGAACCAATCACTAAGGGAACATGAAAGACCTGTGTAGTGAATGGAGAGGGGAAAGGGACATCAAGACTTTAGTATCAGGCATAGGGAGTTTAAAGTTCCTTTGATATGGAGGTTCTTTAAAAAACTAAAAAGAGAGTTACCATATGATCCAGTAATCCCACTCCTGGGCATATATCTGGAGAAAACTAATTCGAAAAGATACATGCGCCCCAATGTTCATTGCAGCACTATTTACAATAGCCAAGACATGAAAGAAACCTAAATGTCCATCGACAGATGAATGGATAAAGAAAACATGGTACACACGCACGCGCGCGCGCACACACACACACACACACACACACACACACACTGGAATATTCCTCAGCCATAAAAAAGAATGAAATAATGCCATTTGCAGCAACATGGATGGACCTAGAGATTATCATACTAAGTGAAGTAAACCAGACAAAGATAAATATCATACGGTATCACTTATATGTGAAATCTGAAAAAAAAAAGATACAAATAAACTTATTTACTAAACAGAAATAGAGCCACAGACACAGAAAACAAACTTATGGTTACCAACAGGGAAGGTGAGGGAAGGGATAAATTAGGAGGATGGGATTAACATATACACACTACTATATATAAAGTAGATAACCAACAAGAACCTGCTGTAGAGCACAGGGAACTATACTCAATATTTTGTAATAACATATAAGGGAAAAGAATCTGAAAAAGAATAGATATGTGTATGTGTGTGTGTGTGTGTGTGTGTGTGTGTGTAAATATATATAAAACTGAATCACTGTGCTGTACACCTGAAACTAACACAAGACATTGTAAATCAACTATACTTCAATTTTTTTTAAAAGTACCTTTGAGACATGTAAAGAAATGTTGAGGAAGCACTAAGATATTTAATATTTAGATCTAATGCTTGGGAGAGGTGAGGATGTATTCTCCTGCCAATAATACTAAAATATCCTTGGCATTCCTAAGAAAACATGAAATAAAATCATGAACTGGAAAAATTCAAATCTTTGAGAATCAGTACCATTTTCTTCTATTTCTCTGCAGCTGACTCTCATCATACTTAAAAGTAATGACAGATGAAAAATAAAGGCAGCAAAGTAGAGAAAAAAAATAATTTAAGAAACTTGAATTCTAATCTTAGGTCTACCATTAACTATATAAATAAGGATGAGTATCTTTTTTCTTTAGTTCCTAATATACAAGCCTTAAAAGAAAAAAAAGAAGAAGTAGGGAGTAAGGATACAGACTCTAATGGTTATTAAGGGCAACAAACATGTACACATGACAATGTTTACAGAATGCTTTAAAAAGTCTAAAGCACTACACAGCTCAGACACCTCTCAATATATATACCCTGTATGGGTGTAGGAAAGCAGAACAGTTGTTTAAGTAGTATTTTAGTACTAACCTTACATTCTTGTAAAAATAACTGCAAATAATTCAGCCTTTGGCATGACTGGATCGATTGTTTGATGGCCAAGGATACAATCTATCTGTGGGGGGTGGGGGGGTGGATGTGTGCATATATGCTCAGTAACTATTAAAATCAAGCACTCTACTCTCTAGAAAATCAGCTAAGCATTTAAATGCATAACCCACCCCCAACCCCAACCCTACTCACAGTCAAAAATCCAGTATAATATAGTCAGCCTTCCCTATACTCCTTTCTTCCATATCCTCGGGATCTCCGTATCCTTGGCTCATGTAGTACTGTAATATTTACTACTGGAAAAAAAAATACCCATAAGTGGACCCACACAGTCCAAACTCATTTTGTTCAAGGATCAACTGTACTATTAACCCATTTTAAAGATAGGTACAAAGTTAGGCAATTTGCACAAACTCACAGAGCCAATACTGGAGTCAGAATTTTAACTAAAGCAACTTCAGAGTCCAAGTTCTTCCCTACTCATCACTCCAAAGTATAACCCACCTAGCACCATACCTTAAAATAATGTGTTCAATAAATATTTACTATTGGTGATAGTAATAATCAAAAAAGAAGTGTGCTTCTGCTATAATTCTACTTTTAACACTGATTTTCAGCCAAAAATGCTTAAGAATATACTGCCAAAAACTGGAAGCAACCAAGAAGACATCCTTTAGTACAGGGGTCCCCAACCCCCAGTACTGGTCCGTGGCCTGTTAGGAACTGGGCCACACAGCAAGCGGTGAGCGGCAGGTGGGCGAGCAAAGCTTCATCTGCCGCTCCCCATCGCTCACATTACTGAACCATCTCCCCCCAACCCCATCAGTGGAAAAACTGTCTTCCACCAACCAGTCCCTGGTGCCAAAAAGGTTGGAGACGGCTGCTTTAGTAGGTGAATGAATAAGTTGTTACATTGGGACAATGGAATATTATTCAGCACTAAAAATAAATGACCTCTCAAGCCATGAAAAGACACTGAAGAAACTTAAATGCATATTACTAAGTGAAAGAAGCCCGTCTGAAAAGGCTACATAGTGTATAATTCCAACTGTATGACATTCTGGAAAGGGCAAAACTATGGAGAGATAGTAAAACCACCAGTGGTTGCCAGGGATTTGGGGTAGGGAGAGATGGATAGGCAGAGCACAGAAGATTTTCAGGGCAGTGAAACTGTAATTGTGGAAACATGTCATTATAAATTTATCCAAATCCATAAACACCACCAAGAGTGATCCCTAAAGTCAACTATGGACTCTGGGTGATAACGTGTTAATGTAGGTTCCTCAGTTATAACAAATGTACCACTGGGGGGGCGCGGGGCGGGGGAGACCGTTGATAATAGAGGAGACTATGCATGTATGGGGCAAGGAGTACATGGGAAATCTCTGAATTTACATTCAATTTTGCTGTGAACCTAAAACTGCTCTTAAAAAATTAAGTCAATTAAAATAAATAAGTAAATAGTCTGTAAAAAAAAAATCAGAAGTTGCCAGAGGGTGGTGAAGAGGGAGGAATTAATAAGATGAGATCTTCAGGGAAGTGAAACTATTGTTAGATACTATAATGATGGATAGGCATTGGTCAAAACCCACAGAACTGTTATTTCACGCTACTCAACAGAGTATCTCTTTTTCAACACAAAGAGTGACCCCTAATATAAACTTGAACTTTAACAATGTATCAATATTAGCTCATCAACTGTAACAAATGTACCAAACTAATGCAAGATGTTAATAACAGGAGAAACTGGGGAGGGGGGTTAAAGTAACTCTCTGTACTTTGTTAAATTTTTCTGCAAACCTAAAACTGATCTAAAAAATAAAGTCTATTAGGTTTTTTTTAATGCTGAGGAAACTTGTTGGCTTGGAGCTGCTGGGGGGCCAACTCTGTCCTCATGAGAGGAAAGCCTGGCTAGAAATTAAGCCCACAAGTAAAAGCAATAAAGAGCCAGTATACAAGAGAGAAAAATAGTGCTCAGATTATATCAAATGAACTCCTAGATCCAGCTAGGCCAGATGCACACTGGAGTTACCACAGTTAAATTAACCTATTAAATCTCATTTTTGCTTTTTAAAAAATGTGTATGATCACACACACGTTTTAGTCATCTCCTGAATAAACAGCTTCATAGGAACTAGGGTCACAGCATATAGAAAACCCTGTAGTTAGCAGCTCTCCTTGTAGACTTCATGGAAAAGGTAACATGAGCGCAATCTGCATTACCCTGGCCTTTACTTCTCAGCATCAGAAAACTAGTGCCTCCAAGTGGCACTACGGGTGCTGCTGGTCAATTTTAGCCACAGCATAAAATACTCAACCATGAATTAGCCAAGACCTCAATGTTTTCAAAAAGTTTCAAGGATTATTTTAAAAAGATAGAGTCAATTACATTTTAAAAACCCACTAAAAGAATGTTTCTTTCAGTCACTAACAATTTTTTAAAAGAAATTGATAAATGTTTTATTGCTTATTTGTAGGCCTTTATAAAAGCTGTAATTTAAAAAGATACACAGAATAAAGTGGTCTACCCACACTGACAACATATCTAAACAATTCTATTTAGGTTTTCAGAGCATTTTAATTATTTTTATTAATTATTGCTCATAGTTAACCTGAAATGTATAATCCTCATTTCTAAGAAAAGAATATGTAGGTCAATGGCCAAGTTATATTTAGATATATTTAGACAGATATATTTAGAACTGTTTCCAAATTTCCAACCTGCTTCTTAACCTAAGACTAGATCATGCTACACAAGTAGCCTCCTGTAACCAAAATAAAAGTTCTGAACACATAGATCTTTACAAAAGATAAAGTAGGTTATATATTTAAAAGATAAGGTTTTAATACAGGTTCCTTTAAAACAAGTTTCTGTAATATATTTGAAGTCTGATATTTAAAATTCATTTTTTGTTGCTAAACCATTTACAGATAACCTGTCCCTGGGCAGCCAGAAAGGCCACCCATCACACACACACATTCGTGGGGAACCTGGTGCTAAAATTTGGTTTTGCCCACAAATATACAAGAATATATCTCCTGTGTAAATCAAGGCACATCTACATTTTACCCTGGAGAGGGTAAACAAGACTGCTCCTTGCTTAGACCCACAGTTTCTTTATATATATTTCCTGACGATTAGAATAAAATTTGAATTTTTTTTTTGAGGCTTACAAGGTATGTCTTGCTCAATCCTCATTTCAGCATCATTTTGTCTCTTTAGGCTCCAAAATCTTCAATTTTTCTGATTCAGGGTATTTTGCACTTGCTGTTCACACTGCCAGGAAAGCACTCCCCTAGCTCTTTTTCAGGCTGGCTCTCATATTTCAGGCATCAATTCAAATTTACATTACAAAGGCCTTCCCTGAATGCATTAAATGCATCCTCTCACCCATACCCCATTATTCTCTTTTTTTAAAGTGTCTAAAATTATCTTGCTTATTTATGTGTCTAGGTTATTGCCTATCTGCTTCATAGAATGTAAGACACAAGAGGGCAAGGATTTTGTCTCCTTGATTACTATACCAGCACCACTAGAAAAATACCCAACACACAGGAGACACTTAATATTTCTTGAACATATACTTTTTTTGGGGGGGGCTGCGCCACATGGCATGCAGGATCTTAGTTCCCTAACCAGGGATCAAACCTGTGCCCCGTGGAGTGGACGCACAGAGTCTTAAGCACTGGACCACCAGTGCAGTCCCGTTCTTGAACATATACTTACAGTCAGAATTTATTAAGCAAAAGACATTTTGCTAGGCCCTGTGGATAAGGCCCATATCACTTAAAAATTAAATGTTTTACTAAAATAGAATCTTAAGGACATCTTGATTTTTTTTTAAGTGGACATTTTAAAATCTCACATATTTGTTAATAACGTCCAAACCATTTAAAAATTTTAAGTACAAACTCTGCTACAGTGCAGTTACTTCAGCACTGACTTTAACTACAAACGCATCATTAGCATAGCATGAGTCCTTTCAGATATGCATAATAATGATACAAGGCTTTAGAAATGATTTATTTTTTCAAAACAGCAGCTACCAGATATGCAAATGCATGCCATATCTTTGCTTAGATCTATGGCTCAATTAGTACAAGCTAGTAATATTTAAATAACAAATACCAGGAATTCCCTGGCAGTCCAGTGGTTAGGACTCTGAGGAACTTCCACTGCAGGGAGCACGAGTTCCATCCCTGGTCAGGGAACTAGGATCCCACATGCCCTGCGGCGTAGCTAAAAAATAAAAAACCCAAGCCACTTCATAATTTGGCTTCGCCCACAAATACACATCTTTTGTGTAAATTAAGGTATATCTACATTTTACACTCAAGAAGGTACACAAGACTGCTCCTTTGATAGTTCTCCCTAAAAACAAAACATCCTTTGTTTTAATTCATCTTATAGAAACCACAAAACCACCATTTCTTCAGTATCTTTATATTTGAAGAAAATGGTATAGTTTTCCATACGCATTGACTTAACGTTATGCCCAATGATGTGAAATGGTTAATCAATGAAAGTAAAAACTATGCCATGTAAGGAGGAAAAAGAGGAATTATTAAGCAAAGGAGCTGCAGTTTAAATAGCCTCACAGCAATCTAGTCTAAACGAATTTTTTATTTATTTTTAAAATTTACTTATTTTCTATTTATTTTTGGCTGCGTTGCGTCTTCATTGCTGAGCGCTGGCTTTCTCTCGTTGCGGAGAGGGGGGGCTACTCTTCATTGCGGTGCACAGGCTACTCACTGCGGTGGCTTCCCTTGTTGCGGAGCACCGGCTTTAGGCACACGGGCTTCAGTGGTTGTGGGGCACGGGCTTAGCTGCTCCACAGTATGTGGGGTCTTCCCGGACCAGGGATCGAACCCGTGTCCCCTGCATTGGCAGGCGGATTCTAAACCACTGCATCACCAGGGAAGTCCCTACATTTATTTTTTAATTTTTATTTGGCCACACCACACAGCTTGCGGGGCCTTAGGTCCCCTACCAGGGACTGAACCCAGGGTCACAGCAGTGAAATCACCAAGTCCTAACCACTGAATCGCCAGGGAAGTCCCTAAACAAGTTTTCTATTTTTTTTTTTTAAATAGGTTTAGCTTCAAAATCTAAAAATTGTTAGCTGCCTTACAGTTCAAATATTCAACTATGCGTGTTTATTACTGAACTTATGATTCAAAAATGATGCACTCTCCCAGCAGTAAAAATCAAATCAATTGGACTGTTTCTATACTTCTGTTAAAATATTTACTTCTTACATGGATGAGACTTAAAAAAAAAAGTCATGAGACCACCAATAAGAATGTAGCTAACTCTAAGATAACAGAAGTTTCTGCTTTCGTGACAGTTATGATATGAAATAGATTATAGCTTGCGTCTACTGCTAACTCATTTTTTTAAACAGTAGTAACTTCCCTAACATGTAACTGGGACCAAGGTTTAAAAAAAAAAATCCATGACAATCAGTCATGGGTTTTTAAAACCACTCTCTTAGGTTTTTGTCAAAATTTGCCTACTCTACACCCAGAAACTTTAAAAAAAGGCCTAAAGAGTTCTGAAGTTTTGCTTGGTTTTGTTTTTCAAATATAAACAAGAACAGGAGACCAGGACCAGAGACAAACTGCAACCCGTGAAGATAAAACTAGAATGAAGCAGGGCTTTCAAAAAGTATTGTGTGCCTACTTCCTGCTGGTGTGGGCAACTGTCACAGAAAGATTATAATATGATTCTACAGTGTTAGACAAGTTCAATATCAAAATAGATACTGTGACAATCTAATTCTAATGGTGGGAGAGAATCACAATACCAGTAATCATCAAAAAAATTAGCACCTAACAATTATTACCTGAATTTTCTACTTGTGGCACACAAATACACTGCTGTAAGAGGGTGATTTTTAAAGCAAACCACACACACACACAAAGCACTGAGAACATTTAACCCCAAGAAATTAAGAGCTAACCTTATACATGAGGGAGAAGGGAAATACCACACCATGAGGAAAGCAATTAAAAAGATACAACTGGGGCTTCTCTGGTGGCGCAGCGGTTGAGAGTTCGCCTGCCGATGCAGGGGACACGGGTTCGTGCCCTGGTCTGGGAGGATCCCACATGCCGCGGAGTGGCTGGGCCCGTGAGCCATGGCCGCTGAGCCTGTGCATCCCGGAGCCTGTGCACCGCAACGGGAGACGCCACAACAGTGAGAGGCCCGCGTACCGAGAAAGAAAAAAAAAACAAAGGGCTTCCCTGGTGGCGCAATGGTTGAGAGTCCGCCTGCCGATGCAGGGGACACGGGTTCGTGCCCCGGTCCGGGAAGATCCCACATGCCACGGAGCGGCTGGGCCCGTGAGCCATGGCCGCTGAGCCTGCGCGTTCGGAGCCTGTGCTCCGCAACGGGAGAGGCCACAACAGTGAGAGACCCACGTAACGCAAAAAAAAACAAAAAACAAAAAACAACAACAACAAAAAAAGATACAACTTATTGGTATAAATGTTTTACTCACCCTCCTCAGCCCCATTATATCACAATCTTCTTTGAAAACAGAGATTACGTTAATCATCTTCGGTTCGCTCTCAGTTCCTAACACATAATATTTAACAAATATTGGTTGATGAACCGAATCATTTCTAAATATCACCAAGACCACTAATGAAATACATACCTTGTTTGCTTAATAGTACTAGTGACTTGTATATAAAAATATATTCTATTACAGAGACTTCTCTGGTGGTCCAATGGTTAAGACTCCGTGCTTCCACTGCAGGGGGCATGGGTTCGATCCCTGGTCAGGGAACTAAAGATCCTGCATGCTACATGGCAGCCAATTAATTAATTAATTAAAATAGGGAAGTTTAAAAAATATATATATTCCATTACATAGAATCAGCATGATTTCTGATAGAGTAACTCCCCTTTTATTTTATCTTTCCAGATAAAAACATAAGACAAGGGCTTCCCTGGTGGCACAGTGGGTGAGAATTCGCCTGTCAATGCAGGGGACATGGGTTCGAGCCCTGGTCCGGGAAGATCCCACATGCCACGAAGCAACTAAGCCCATGCATCACAACTACTGAGCCTGTACTCTAGAGCCCGCGAGCCACAACTACTGAGCCCACGTGCTGCAACTACTGAAGCCCGCGTGCCTAGAGCCCGTGCTCCACAGCAAGAGAAGCCACCACAATGAGAAGCCTGCACACTGCAACAAAGAGTAGCCCCCGCTTGCTACAATTAGAGAAAGCCCGTACACAGCAACAAAGACTCAACACAGCCAAAAATAAATTAAATAAATTTATTTTAAAAAAAAACATAAGACAAAACAGACACAACTGCTAACAGCCTAGTAAAGCTGCCTCCTTACATTGAGAACACTATATAAAGTGATTGTATATTTATAAAGATGCAAAACCAGAAACTATCTTAAGCCACATAACACAAATAATGTAAAAAGCAGTATTGTATCAAAAATCAAAATGAAGCCCCCTCTCCCCAGATATTCAGTTTTAGGAAGAGATTCTATGCATCTTTAACAGTGATGCTCTCAAACTGTTTGAAATAGAAAAATTAACCTCTTTTCTAATTTGTATACATAAATACTAAGATACTTTAATGACAACAGTACTCTTATCTTAAATAAGCACCATCTCAAAACAAATTCTGCTTTCGAAGGTCTTCTTTCAATTATTTGTCAGGATTCAGGGTAAGTTTTTCCACTGAGGAAGTTGTAGCATGGATAATGTGGACAGTACAGGAATCAAAAATTGAAACTGAAATAAAAACATCTACAGGGCTTCTCTGGTGGCACAGTGGTTAAGAATCCGCCTGCCAATGCAGGGGACACGGGTTCAAGCCCTGGTCCGGGAAGATCCCACATGCCACAGAGTAACTAAGCCCGTGCGGAGCAACTAAGCCCGTGGGCCACAATTACTGAGCCCGCGGGCCTACAGCCTGTGTCCCCAGCAAGAGAAGCCACAGCAATGAGAACCCCACGCACCCCAATGAAGAGTAGCTCGCGCTCGCCGCAACTAGAGAAAGACTGCGCGCATCAATGAAGACCCAACGCAGCCAAAAATAAATAAATAAATAATTTTTTTAAAAAAAAGAAAGAAATTGGAGTGCAAAAGGTTTGGAGTACAGAAAGGGAACACTAAAACTTAATGCAGATGAATAGATGTGGCCTACCTGGAACTGAAATATAAATTGCAAGACTGCAACCACGGGAAGGGAGCAGCTTTGCTTGCTTGCCAGCCAACCTTTTCTCCACTGATATAAGCTCTATAAATAGGCCACGAGTGATAATGGCTGCTCAAATCACTTCATGTTGCGGATACTACTACTGACGAGTATCTGGCCTAGCACCAGGGCTGTGAATAAACTAGCATCAAGTAAGAAGCCAAGGAAGTTACCAAATGCAAAGAATGCACCGTTGCTAATGAGAGACTCAAAAGCACCATCAGCGTAAATCAAGAATAATTTAAAACACAGGTTTCTAGATTTCCCTCTGGCCATTTTCTATCTCCCTCAGAAGACAGTACAAATAAAGAGGGGTCACCACATGCTGGGATCTGAGGTCCCCAAAATAAATACTGCCAAAATCCTATCTACTACACATGCCCTCAGGCTCAGAGCAAATTGTTTAGTGGATCGCAGTGGACATAAATAATGGGAAACCCTTGATGATATAATGCTGATTTAAAACTAAACTATGCTTCTATGCTAGGTCAAAACTAAGGCAGACAAGATACTGCTTAAAATTCTAACCACGTGAGGTTTTTGTTCTTAGTACAGAAAGGAAAACAGTCCTGTTTTCCTAGAGTTTTAGTCCATACCCAACTTCCCTATCCCCAAAAATACCTTTCTCTAATTATAAGGCACCTAACAAAATGCTGACTCTGAACATCACAGAAGTTAATTTTTTTAAGCCAGACAACTCAGTAAAAAATAACTTCTACTGATCCCTTTCGTCAGTATCTGGTTTCCCTAATATTAACCATGCTGATGAAAACTTGAATTTTTAGATTATCTAAACACAATCCTAGTTTATCCACATTCTTGGGAATGGCTGCTATAATAAGTTCTAACATTTAATTTTGTTGCTCTTTGGACAACAATCAGAACTAATTTACTAATACATGGACTTGTATTCCAGGCATAGGAAAAAGTTATTTTGTACATGAACTGGCAGTACAAAAATGAGCATTCAAGTCTCCAATCATTTTCTTTTAATCTTAGAGACCCATTTAAGAAAAAAATGCTATTTTCCAATACCTAATTTTAAATTATTTTATAAAGAAAAAAACTAACTCCATACTCTAGTTATTTTGTACAGTACTTTTTGTCCTACAGCCTACTTTTCTTCTCCACATTTCAGAGCCGGAAAGAAACTTAGAAATCATCTGGTTCCCTAGATTTGAGTTCCTTGAGCAGAAATTTCTTTTATCTTTGTACCCATCTCCACCTGGGCACCTGAGTGCTCAGTAAATGGGTTTTTAATTTAACCAGGTATAACTGCCCCCACATACAAATTAAGTTCTTCGAATATATTTCTACTTTTTTTTTTTTTTTTTTTTTTTTGTGGTACGCGGGCCTCTCACTGTTGTGGCCTCTCCTGCTGCGGAGCACAGGCTCCGGACGCGCAGGCCCAGTGGCCATGGCTCACGGGCCCAGCCACTCCGCGGCATGTGGGATCTTCCCGGACCGGCCTGCATCGGTAGGCAGACTCCCAACCACTGCGCCACCAGGGAAGCCCCAATTTCTACTTTTGATTAATCTTAACTAGAAAATACTCATTCAGGTAGTTTTTAAATTAAAGTCAAATTAGTAACTTAGGACTTACACCATCTATTGGCTATTTTAAGTGACAGAATCTGAGCAAAGAGGTATGAGGTATCTATCTGGAATAAAGACATAAAAGAGAATAGAAACAAAACTTAAAACAAACACCGTAACATAGAAAACAGACTTGTGGTTGCCAGGGCAAGGTGGGAGGAGGGGATGGAGTGAGATTGGGGTTATCAGATGCCCACTAGTATTATGTGGAATGGATGGACAATGGGGTCCTGCTGTATAGCACAGGGAACTACATTCAATAACCTGTGATAAGCCACAGTGGAAAAGAACGTAAAAAAGAATGTATATATATGTACAGCTGAATCACTTTGCTGTACAGCAGACATTAACACAACATTGTAAATCAACTATACTTCAATAAAAAACACTCACTGTAAATTAACGCCACAAATTTTAAATAAGACAACCACCAAACCCGAGTCATACTGGTCACTTCACAGTATTTTTAAATCACAGTTACTATTATTGGCTTCTACTAATATGTTATGATAAATATGTACAATATATATAATACACATTTTCTCTCCTAGCAGTTTAGGAATATAAGAGAGTAAAACAAGCAAGATAATTTTAGTTTCACCCTGCTCCTTCCTTTCATCACAAGGGCCGGTAGGCTATGTGTGAAAACTGACTGAACATCAGTCCCACTTCTGCTAAGAGAAGGTGTCCACACAGAAGCAGAAAACATATACTTCCCTAAGTTCAATCATTAGTTCTGAAAGAGTAAGGTAAGTTAGTTTCAATTAAAGATAAAGGCTCGGACTTCCCTGATGGTTCAATGGGTAAGACTCTGAGCTTCCAATGCAGGGGACCCAGGTTCGATCCCTGGTCAAGGAACTAGATCCCACATGCATGCTGCAACTAAGAGTTCACATGCTACAACTAAGAAGTCTGCACGCCGCAACTAAGACCCAGAGCAGCCTAAATAAATAAAGATAAAGGCTAAAACAGGATTGAGAAAAGTTTCATGACACCAATCAAATTTAAACTTAAGACTGGAATTTGACAACTAAAAGAAAAATAACTATCAAATTACTTTAGTCTGGCTGTCAAGAATCAACCCATAATAAAGAAATAATACCAACAAAACTTCTACTCAGTGAACTTAAGGATACAGAAAAATCTTTCAACTAATGTCTACCTCATCCTTCATATTCCCCTTAAAGAAAAAAATTAATAACCCACTAGCAGACTAAAGTACTTTTATAATCCTGGCTCTACCTTCCTCTACCCCACAGAGTTTACATCTATCCCTCTGTAAACTCAAGGCACTGGCCACACCATCCAAGATCACTGATACTCACAACTTTGCTTAGGCTGTTCCCTAGCCTGGAATGCCCACGTGTAAATCCATCTCAAACTCCAGGTTTAAATGTGTAAGTTCCTTCAACCAAGATATGCTTCAGGAGGTGAATAAATAAATAAACAGTGGTAGATCCGGACAATGGAATATTATTCGACCCTATAAAGAAATGATCTACCAGGCCATGAAAAAACACAGAAGCAGCTTAGATATGCATTACTAAGTGAAAGAAGCCAATCTGAAAAGGCTACATACTGTATGATTCCAACTATATGACGTATATTCCAACTATATGACGTCACAGAAAAGGCAAAACAGTGGCAACAATGAAAAGATCAGTGGTTGCCAGGGGCTGTTGGGGGTAGGGTGGGGTGGAGGAGCGAAGGACAGGCAGAGCATTTTTAGGGCAGTGAAAATACTCTGTATGATGCCATAATGATGGATACATGTCATTACACATTTATCCAAACCTACAGAATGTCCAACACAAAGCATAAACAGTAATGTAAACTTAAAATTTTAAAAAAAGTGTAAGCTTCTTTAGCATCAAGACCTGACAGTCATATTCACCACTAGAGCACCAGTAACTAGAGCACTACTGGCACACAGTAAGCAATCAATAAATTAGTGCTGTGAGAATAAAGAAGTTCCACCTGAATGTTTTGTTGTTTCCTCAATAGCTCTTCCCCTCTTCTATAGTCTCATAGCTTTTTACCCAGTTATCAATACATCTATTTCATTTTTAATTCTCAATTACACAAGAAACTTTATTTGGCCCTAAACTCTTTTCTAAAATAATACAGAATACCGAAATCAGTGTGGTTCAAAAGAAAACACATTAATAGTACAACATTTTCCACCTTTTACAGATTTTCTTAAGTATTGTCAATTCAGTAGACAAGAATATACACTGTTTTCATGTTGCTAGTTACCTGGAGGAAAATTAAGATGATTTACCGAAGTTATAAACATACGGTCTCGGTCTCTACTGTGTGTGTGTGACACACACACACACACACACACACACACCAGTTCCAAGCTTTAAAAAGAAAAAACAAAAACATTCTAATCGCCCATATATCAGCTTTATTCATGCACACATTAAAATAAAACCATAAAAAAAAAAAACCATAAGACTGAAGATCCCGGCAAAACAATCCCTTGAATGAGTAACTACACCACCTCCCAGAAATTACTAGTCATACACTAAGGACACTTAAGGTACCAATGTCATATATGAAACAGAAATCTTTGAAGGACAAACATTGAGCACTCAGTCCTCTCAGAACTGCATTAAATTAGAATCTAAAGCTAAACCTATCTTTAATCATGAAGACTATAAAACAAAAAGCATTTATGACACTTTCATAAATGCAATTAAGAGTAATATAAACTGAATTAGTGAGTAATGTAACAACTACACTGTGAACTTAATATGAAGCTAACAGTAGGGAAAGTTTCCAGTTTAGTCCATCTCATTTTTCACAAAATGATTCAGAAAAAAAAATTTTCCATTAGAAAATCATATTTAGCTGATACCTCAAGTATAATTACCTTGAAGTTTCTCCCTTCCTTTCATATTTTATCACCTATTTGGAAACTTTGTTAACATTATGAAAAAGATATGGTTTGAAGTTTTAAGATTACTGAAAAGCACTCTGAAAGAATCTGATTTAGAAATATCTAAAAATATTTTTATTTCTCATTTCATGGAACTGCATGAAATTTCATTAAGGTTCTTCATAAAGTAGCATACAGGTCATCACAGTAAATACCATCTTAGTTTCCTGATTTCAAATTTAATTCATAATTTTATTTATTCAGCACCTACTATGCATAAAGCACTCAATTAGGCATTTTATTAGCCAGATTATTTGGCCAAAATATTACACTTCCTACTAAAAAAGATCAGCATTGTGACTCCTCAGGACATCAGGTAATAATTGTAGGCCTCTAAAAATGCTTGTTAAATCAAAAGGCAATGCTCTTACTGAAGGAATCTTGATTGCTAGAATCAGCAACACCGCATTATAAAGTTAATAGCCTCCATCCTTAAACTATCCCAGGAGAAGAAAAGGAGTAATTCAAACTGTTAACTTGTGCCCAACGACACTACACAATAACAGCCTAAGCAAAACTGCCAGATGTATTTGTAATTAAAAGGTCCAACCTTGACAAAAGCATCATCATCAGTGGGTTTTTCATCCTACTGGGTGGAAGGGTTCAGAAAGCAGAAGCTCAGGCGAGAAACGAAAAGCACATCCAGCACAAACTGTTCAAGCGGTTCAATCTGGAACAAGTACAGACGTTCATTCCTTCAACCTGTGAGCATCTATTCTGTGACAGCGAAGAGGACGATTTAAAAGGGAGAATGAATGACGTGAAGTTCTGTTGGGGGTTGCTGCCCCAACAATACACTGAGATCGGTGCTACAATTAATAAAGTACAAAGTACGAAGTACTACTGCGGAAAAGAGGAAAATTCTCTCTGAAAAGAGTCAGAGAAGACGATGATCTTTAAGCTGAGGCTCGTCAGTTTACATCCTCGCCAGGTTTCTAAATAAAGTTGACAAACCGGCCAGAAGAGATCAATTTTGGAGACTGACACATCCCTCCCATTGACCGGAGGCCGAAGGTAGTGGAAGCACTGCCGAAACGCAGGCGGCGCCACGCCGGAGAAAGCCTTCCTCCCTCCTCCTAGGCCTCGGCAGCCGCGGTGCTGGGGCGGCCGCCCGGGCTCTCGAGAGTCGGGGCAGGTGTCGGCGCCAGATCCCGGCTCGCGGGGCCAGCACAGCTGGCAAAGCCGCCGCCGCCGCCGCCGCTCCCCCAGCGACCTGGGGCCCCAGAAAGTTGCGTGAAGACAACTCCAGTGCGGCGAAGCCGCTCCCCCGCGCGGCCCACGGGCTGCGGCACCTCCAGCCTCCTCTCCGCCGCCTGGTAAAGGAACCCGCCGGGCCAGGGAAGAGGAGGGGGGCTCGGCCCGCCAACTCGGCCGGGCCCGGAGGGCGCGAGGGTTACCAGCGAGCGAGCAAGCCAAGGGTCGGGCTGTTCCGCCCCTCTCGCTGGCCCCCACCCGGGCCGCGCCTCCCGCCACGCCCGGGCTCAAACACCCGGCGTCCGACAGCCCTGCCCGTCACGACCCGGACGCCCAGACGCCGCAGAGCCTCGCCCGCGGCCCGCGGCCCGCACCCCTCCGACTCAACCCGACCCTTCCCGGGAAGCAGCCCGGGTCCCGCGGCTCGACCGGTAGCCGGCCGCGGCCCTGCGCCCCTTCCTACCTCACCTGCGCTCCGCGGCGGCCCCGCACCTCCTCGCTCGCTCCGCGCGCCCCGTCGGGGCACACACCGACCCCCCCGGGCCAGGTCTCTCCGGGCCGCGGCGACTCTGAACGTCACGGCCACCGCCGCCTTCTCTTCCTCGGCACAAGCCCCGGCGGCAAGCAGGGGGTCGCGGTCAGAGCCCCACCGGGGCCAAAGCGAATCTCGCCGCCTCCGCAGCCTCCACCGCCAAGTCCCTTCACTCGTCCGAGCCGCCCGGAGAAAATGTCACCAGAGGCCGTTCCGCTCGGCGCCTCACTTCCGCCCGGAACCACAGAGCCTGAGCCGGTCGGCTAGAGGGGCCGCTGCGGCTGGGACCACTAGGGACTCGAACGGGAGGCCCAGGGAAAGCCAGACAGCGCCATCTGGCTGGGCTGACCCGCGCTCCTACAGCTGCAGAGCGCCCGGCGTGGGAGCACAGGCTTCCTGGGCTTCTTTCCCGCTCTCCCTTCATCTGCTCAGGCAGCTCCCTTCCAGAAATTTCCCAAAGGGCCGGAAAGCCAGTCAATACAAGCCACGGACAATGCCCTAAGAAAAGGACGTCGCTCCATTTTCCGTTCGCTGCTCAGTACTCACCCCTCCTGAAGCCTTCCCGAATGAAACTTGTGGTGTCACTCCAGGAGGGAGTGCGCTCCGTTCTCTCCCCACCTTTTCGCGGATGCCGACAGCTCGGCTCGGCGAGATTTGGCTGTGCTCCTCTCATGCAGTGGCATCAACATCCCGTTCAAGTTTCTGGATGAACCTTGCACGCCTCGCAGACAGATCGCCACCTGCTGGTGAGTCAGGGTCCCGCAGGGAGACCCCGCTCCGCCCCTACGCGCGATGCAGACGCCCCAAATTCCACCTCTGCAGTCACTCCTGATTTGCACCAGCGAGCCCTGAGTTTTCGACGCCCTTCGTTGAGGTCTGAGATCGTGAAGGAAACGTGCTGGACGCTTACCCGGAAGAAAGGTAAGGTGGGCTTAAGGAGAAAGAACAAACCTCACAACTCAAGATCTGGACAAGGCTTTGCGCTCGCTAAAAGCAGGGTTTTGAGAAATAAATGAATACATAAGGGCTTGAAGAGAAAATGTAAAAGGCATTTACCTTTTCAGGAGCCATGCTGGGACCTGGGGTGACACTCCCCTAGAGGAGATTCTGAAAATCACAGCGCCGGCTCCACGCTCCCCTTAACATCAGTCTCCCGTTTAGATCCGGCCCCCCAGCTCCCCCATTTCTCTCATTTATGCTAACTGCCCACAAGCATGGGAATTTTCCATCCCTAAATGAGTAAATTGATAAAATAGTTTTACAATTAATAGCTAACTTCTCTGAATGCCTGTTATGTGCAAGGCACTATACTATGCATCTAAGTGGATTCATTCATTTAATCCTCACAAGTCTATGGGTTTGGTGGTATTCCTGGCCCCAGATGACAAAAGTGGAACCAGACAGAGTGATAAAGTGACCTGCCCAAGGTCACACATCAGTAAGTGTCAGGAGCCTGCATTCTCAACCACCACTACCCACTGCCTCCTTGAAATTCACTGAGAACATACTGTGTGCCAGATAAACATTTTGTCTCTGTATGTTATTTCACTCATTTATTTATTTATTTATTTCCCTGCTTCCTTAGTCCTCAAGGAATTTGAGAATTTGTGGGGTAATGACAAGAGCCCAGTCTCTTTCAGGAGAAAAAGAGAAAAGAAAAGAACTAACTATTAAAATCACAGCTGTCAGTCTGGAAATGAATGAATGAATATGGACAAATACATTCAGTTTTAAAATGGCCCCTCGATGGTCTTATCTCATCAGTGCTGTAGAGATGCTGAGGTAGGCCCCTGACTACTGAAGTACCATCTTGGCTCCTTCTGTTTGATACCAACAAGTCAAGTCCCTACAGTGAATGGACTGCTTTTTTTCAGAGTCTGGGATGTTTGATATACTAATTACTAACATCCCTATTACTGCCATATTTAGATTGCTAAATAGGGCACTTGCTTTCTTCTTCCCCTTCTGTAGGAGCAGGAAGGGCTGGGCAGTTGATCCTACTTCTGCCTTGGAATTGTCTCCTAGAATCTCCTTTGCACTACATACTCAGCTCTCCCAGCCCCTGAAATCCCATCCCCATAAAACCAGCCCAGTCCAAATCACACCATCACCCACCCTCCATCCTGTTGCCTCTATGGAAATTTCTCTCAAGATTCCTCTGCTCACAGACACTGTCCTACCAACATGTCCACCCCTTGGCCTATCTGTAGTATTACTACTGGGTCATATCAGTGGTTCTATGCTCAATTTCTTTTATAAACCCTGGAGGCCAAGGCCAAGCCCATCTGAATCACCCTTCAGCTTCATTGCTTGCACCTGATGCACCACTGGGACTGGGGCTGGGCTTGCAGCAGGTGCCTGTTAGAAACCGTGGCCTAAGCAGTAGCATCACAATGTGGCTGGCCTTGCTTTGACTATAGTCTGTTCTCTCTGACTGAGCAGGCGGCTTCCAAAATTTGCCCCTGTAAGGTGGATGCTGTTTTTAGAACCACTCGTTAGATAAGGAAAACGGGAGATCCAAGGGATGGAACCCTCACCTCAGCTCTAGGCTACCCCTCCCTCAGTGTAACCACCATTACCTCCCCCCTCCCACCCACAAAACCAGCATCCACTACAATCCCCCAGCACCTGCTATAAGACAGTTGAACAGTTGAATGGGGAGGAGAGGTGATGTTGAACCTCTTGACCCCGGTGGCCACATAATTGCAGACAAGTCACCATGTCCAGAGTTAGCATCACCTGTTCTGCCCCACGGCATTATTCCGCAGAATTAAATTATGCCCTCCATATGGAAGGCCATCCGGAAGCAGCCTGAGAATTCCAAGTAGTGGAAGGTGACATGGTCTCCTGGACCGAGAGCTCTGGAGCCTGACAGATTTGGATTTGGACCGGGTTCTGCCTCCCTCAGCAGAGTGACCTCTGGGCACTTCTGCAACCTCGCTGTGCCTCAGCGTCCTCACCTGTCAAACACGGCGAAACCTGATACTACTTTGCAGGTTCTTGCGAGGGGTGAGGGCGAAATGAGCTTGTGTAAAGCTCTCAGCAGAACTCTTGGCTCAGAGAGAACACTCTCAACAAGGCCGTTGTTCTGATGGCAACACTCCAGGCCAGCACCTCCTACAAGCACAGACTCACACTGGTCAAGTACGGTGTCTAGGGACTCATATTTCCAGAGCAACAAGTTCACGCGGAACCAGAATGAAAGAGGGCAGAGGGATGCCGTGAAGGTGGAGTCACGCGGTGGCCAGGGGTGTCTGGGAGCGGCACCACCCGCAGCCCCCATACAGTTCTCTGGGGTGGATGGTGGAGGTGCCTCTGTCTTGGGCTCCAAGTTCCTCTTTCCAATCAGGTGACACCCCTTCTATATGGAAAGTCTGTAAGTCTATTAAAAAATGGAAATAAATGCAAAGGACAGTATTAAATTTTTCAACAAGTATGTATTGGCCTCTTTTTTAATAAAAGAATAGCTTTGTGGGACCTCTGGGGTGGGAGGGGTGAGGAGTTCCTCTGACACCCCATCTAAACTAGCACCCACCACCCGTCACCACACCTGCTTGTTCCCCTCATAACATTTACCCTCCTTTGCACCTGCCATGCATATTCTTTCTCATCCATCTGACACACCAAAGAGTAGCAAGGGAGCCGGGTCATGTTGTCCTGCTCTGTAGTGGACACACTCAGCACAGGTGTGGATGGAGGAAATCCATCTAAGCATCTAGCTGGGGAGACACAGGAAACTGAAAAGATGTCAAAACAAGGAAGTGGCACCAGATGCCAAGTGGGTGAGAGGCTGTGAGGAGGGTAGGAGGCCTGACAGACAGTTGTTGAAAAGGAAGAAGAGTCAGTGCCTCAAGGGCAAAGCTTAGGCAGTCCTCCCTCACAGCTCCCTTGGTGTCCAGCACAGGGAATGGCAGACAGAGCAAGGAAATAAATGTCTGTGACTGAAGGACAGCTGTGCAGAGAAGCTGACATTTGGGGGAGGAGAAATAGAATCTTTCCTGTAAACAAAGGATGTCACAGTCATCAGCAATTACAGCCACTGCCAGCTGATGAGCTGGTGAGTCCTGAGGGAACTCAGGAAGGAAAAGAATACCTGCCATCTAGCAGCCATCAGACTGCAGCCACTCCCTATGTTGTGCATTTTTTTTAAGTCAACAGGGAAAAGGAACAAGAGGTGGAAAAGCCCCTGGGATGTTTGAAGGACAACAATCCAAGGGCCCGGCTGCCTGTGACTGGACAGCGAGGGATGAAGCGGGAGACGGCTAGCAGGCATGTCTGGGGCTTAATGTGAGTGGAAGGAGTCTGGGCTTCATTTTTAAGCACTAATGGGGCAAGCAGGGTCCGAAGTTCTCAGCAGACTTCTAGGGAATGTTCCGGTCAAAGCCAGCAGAAAACATATTGTCGTGGCCCACTAACAACTTGGAGAGGAAGGAGAGCACTGACCCCAGGCTGACCACCGCAGGGGACGTGTGGACCTCCGGGAGCGGAGGGAGGGGAGAAGCGAGAACTGCCAAGAACTGCAGTCTGCAAGCGAGAAAGAAGGTGTTAGGAAAGAAGGGAAGGGCCTGTAGCCCTAGGGACCTTCCCTGTGGGTGGCAGGTAGGATGCCTTCCAAAGACACAGAATGATCTGGAAGAAAGGACTTGTAAAAGCTTCTGATCAACATCAGCTTTGAGGAGAACATCTCCAGTCCTGCACCTTCCCTGCAGCTCCAAACACTGCAGTATTTAAGTAAGAACAACATCAGGGGATCTGTGTATAATTAAAAACACGTATCTGGTCTTTGTCCCAGGTCTCTGGCACAGAGCTCCTTTAAAATGCTTGGAATTTCCTGGGTGATAGGAGTGCCTTTTGTTATTTGCAAGAGACCTGAGTTTATGCTAAGGAGGTGATTCTTTTTTTTTTTTTTAATTGAAGTATAGTTGATTTGCTAAGGAGGTGATTCTTGATTGGCCCCTGGGGTAGCTTCAGGAGGGGGGCAGCTTCTCAGAGGAACTAACCTTTGAAGAGAGAAAGGGTTGGAACTTTCAGCCCCTCCCCCACCTCTGGGAAGGAGATTGACTTCAATCACCAATGGCTAATGATTTAATTAACAATGCCTACATAATAAAACCTGGATAATAACCCCTACGTGATGGAGTTGAGAGAGCTACCAGGTTGGCAGTCCCACTCCCACATTCCTCTTCCACAGGCTGTTCCTGGCTTGTTTCCTTTATAATAAACCAGCAATAGTAAGGAAAGTGCTTTCCTGAGTTCTGTGAGTCATTCTAGCAAGTTATCAAACTTAAGGAGGAGCCATGGGAACCCCTGAATTTATAGTCTGCAGAATATAAGTGTGGGTAGCCCAGGGCCCCTGCTTGTGGCTGGCGTCTGAAGTGGGACAGTCTCATGGGACCGAGCCCTGAACCTGTGGGATCTGCACTAATTCTGGGCAGTTAGTGTCACAACTGAACTGAATGGTTGGACACCCAGTTGTTGGAGAATTGGTGTCAGAAAAGCAACCACACAGGATCCTAAACTTTGACTTTAAATAAATATGTTACATTTGGCTTCAAATAAACATGTGACATTAAGCAAGACCAGTCCTAGGCCAAATCTCTCTTCAGACTCCTCACCTCCTTTCCCTGTGACCACGTCCAACTCTTTGCTGGCAGTCAGTGCTGCTCACACCCAAGCCTCTGGAAGGCTGAGTAGTTTAATGCTTACCTCGCACAGGGGTATGGAAACATAAAGGAGTGCCTCTGAAGAGGAATTCCTCTTTCCTGGTGACGGTGCAGGAAGCAAATGCTGGGTGGGTCTGATCCTAGCATTCCTCATTTGCACTCGCACACAGTTAAGTGGAACCTCCTCTGCACTCTTAGGAGAGCAGCAAAGTATGCGTGCCATTCAGTCTCGTTCAGAAGACACCCATCAGAGGCCTGCCCACTGAGCACAAGGCACACAGTCAGCAAGGGGAGGGAGGTTTTACAGAAGAGGACACAGAGGCCCAGAGAAGACAGTGCACACCTGGCCAGGGTCACATGAGCTAAAGGGCAGAGCCAGGATTCCTGGAGGAGAACATGTCACCTCCCTCAAGACCATTGGTCAGTGTGGTAACAGGGCTCCATCTAGAAACAAATCGCAGACGCAGAGGAGGGGCATGAGGGAGGGAGAAATTAATTCCTCTTCGAAGAGGAAGTTTTGACCAGGGCCTTGGAGAAAGAGCAGGGCTTCCAAAGACAGAAATGTAGAGAAAGGTATCCCGGGCAAAGTAGGTCCAGCTTGAGGAAAGGCTGGGCTCCAAAAGCGCAAGTACCACCGGACAGCAGAATAGGTGTATTTCTCACACAAGCGATATATCAGGTGTTGCGGTTGGGGCCCTTGTCCCCCACGCTCCAATTTTGTTTTTATCTTTTTGCCGATTAATACTGTCAACGTACTCTTGTTTAGTGTTTACCTTGACCACTTCATAAGTATGACTTCATTAGCTCCTCCAAACTGTCCTGGAAGGTAGTGGGGCGGGTGTTGTTAACATTTTGCAGAGATTATATAGCAGACTGACACAAGGAGATTCTGAATAAATGCTTATTCTGAATGAATGAATGAATGAATGAACGACTTGCCCAAGGTCACCAGCACTAAATGGATGACCATTTAGTGCTGGTGACCTTGCTCCGTTGCCTCCAAATCCCAGACTCTTTCCACTACCGTTCATGTCTGGAGGACTTAGCAGTGTCATTTTGTGTGTGTGTGTGTGTGTGTGTGTGTGTGCGCGTGTGTGTATTGGGGGTGGGGAATTAGACTCATTATTGTGTTTTATAATGTGCTGATCATTTGAAAAAGGCTTGGGGACTGAGAACAATACAGGCATTCATTACAGAACTTCAGTAGACTGACAGCAGCAACAATAACCTAAAATTAAATGAAGCAGAGTATCTCATGTGACTCCTCTCTTGAGGAGTCAGTGCAAAGGAACCAAGCTTTGGGAAAACAGGATAGGGTCCCCGAGGAGAAAGACAAACAGAGATTTACAGAAATTATGGGGGTGTCAGCAGTCTGGGAGAGCCCCACCAGCCAGGCGTACAGGTTCCCGGGAGCACAGGACACCAGACAGCTTCCAAAGGCCTCCCCCATCTCGAGCAACTGTGATTCAATGGGAACCACGAGTAACCACCAGGCCTAAGAAGGAGGCTTAGAGATCACCCTCTTGTTTTGCAGAAAACTAGTATATTTTTACTAATACTTTTTTGAAAAAATGTGTTCCTTAAAGCACTTAGTAGAGCTGTTCTGGCTTTTTAATTCTGCTTGTGGTTTCTGCCACGAGTCCTTCAGAGGCACTAGAAGGGTACGAGTCCAGCTCTGCAGGGAGGCATCTCAAGATCCCTTTCTGGGGCAATAGGGAGGCCTCACTGAGTGAAGTCAGGCCCACCACAAGTCCAGTATGTTTACAAAGTTGGAGAGCAAGTGCAAAGCTGGCTCCATTCTTGTCACCCAAGAGAACATGCACTCATGTACTGTGGATCAGACTGAGGGATGTACACTGGCCATCCCTGCCCTCAGAGAACTAATGGATAAGACAGTGTCTCCTGAATGAGTTACCTCTGCTATACAGGCGGCCTTACAGAAGGCGAAACAATAAAATCAGTTTGTCTTTGGTGTGTGTTACTCGTGTCCAGGACCCTCCCTGACCCAGTCAGTGCCTTTACCTCCCACCACTCAAGGCCTTAGGACTTTAGCCCTCCTTGCCTCTCTCCCCCACCTTCTGACACCCAAAACTTCCTGGTCTAGGACTCAGTCTCTAAGGCTTCTACTCTTTTTGTCTTAAAAAACAATTAATCAAGGAACCTAATTCTTGCTAGAGTGGTAGCTGACTAACATATTACCCCTCCCAGGTGACAGAATACTTTGTCCAAATAAAATAAACACTTCTTGGGCTTCCCTGGTGGCGCAGTGGTTAAGAATCTGCCTGCCAATTCAGGGGACACAGCTTCAAGCCCTGGTCCGGGAAGATCCCGTGTGCCACAGAGCAACTAAGTCCGTTCGCCACAACTACTGAGCCTGCGCTCTAGAGCCTGCGAGCCACAGCTACTGAGCCCACCTGCCACAACTACTGAAGCCCGTGCACCTAGAGCCCGTGCTCTGCAACAAGAGAAGCCACCGCAATGAGAAGGCCGCACACTGCAAAGAAGAGTAGCCCCTGCTCACCGCAACTAGAGAAAGCCCACGCACGGCAATGAAGACCCAATGCAGCCAAAAATAAATAAATAAATTTATTAGAAAAAGGTGAATGTTTAAAAAAAATAAAAATAAAATAAGCATTTCTCTAGAAGCTGTCAGGAAGTGACATAAAAGGAAGGCAGGTCAGTTGGGGAGAGGAAGATATTTTTGGTTCACCAGGTTTTTCAGCATTCTCAAATCACAACACGCTGATGACCTGGGAGAGCCAATCCGACAAACAGTCATCTGTGCGTTCTCACCGAGCCCCAAAGCCAACTGTTTCTGCATTCCCGTTATACCAGGAACCTGGGAAATACCAAGAAGCTCTAGAATTTACAATCCAAAAGGTCAAAAATAACTCAAAGAGAAAGAACAATAGGAGAGCTGAGAACTAAGTCTGTGTTATTGGTTATTAGTGCTCAAATAACTCAGAGAAGGAAAAGATTGATGTTGTGTGGGAAGAGTCCCACTCTATGGTGGGATGAGACTGGGTCTAAAGTGTAGGTAGAATACAAATATGGAATGTTCCAGGCTTTTTAAACTTCAGAAGTTTCAAGAGCCTCTCTCCTCATATCACGCAAACTGGATTTCCCGTTGCCACAAGGACTGCAGGAAGCTTGCTTCCAGGCTAGCTGGCCACATCCTTTTGGATAATCATGTGCCTTCAACTGCCCCTTTGGAGACATGTGTTCTCAGCCAAAACCCTAAATTGACGTTGTTGAACTGCAAAAGCCGGGAACAGCTAGGAGAGAGCTTATCTTCCTGGGAGGCCCAAAAGACATTGCCCCTGTCTACAAGGGTGTGGGATGAACAGTCACTGCCAAGGTGACCCTGTCCCTGCCAGAGGGCCTGCCAGAATATAGGGACAGAAGAGACTGACATAGAGGGCTCACCCCAGCCAGTGCCTGTTCTGCTGCTCTTGCGCTGCCTCTGCCCAGCTCCTATCTCTCCCCGAAACAGGGACTGTTCCTGTTTGTCCTACCCTCCCCTCCCCACCACCAGACGGTATGTCCCCAAGGCCGACCACCAGGGAGCAGGTAGAGATTCCCTCACCACACTGCTCCTGGGGAGCCTGGTCGCTGCATGGAGGGAGGGGAGAGCAGAGGGGACAAGGTGGGGCTAAAGAGAGAAGAGAGGTGCTGGCTGTTTCTAAGGAGTCTTAACTGGGCTGGAGGTGGCTCAGCATGGAGAGAGATCTGTGTGTCTCATGGTCCCCAGCACCGTGCGCCCTGGAGGGATCTTCCCATCCTGCACAGCCTCCCCCTCACCCCCCACCCCACCGGCCTCAGTCCCCCCACACACCCCGGGGGGAGCTTCTCCTCCAGCTGCTCCACTCTCCACCTCATTGAGGGGAAAATAGAAGAACCTTCCCCACTGGGGCCTTTAGTCTCCGGCAGGAAACATCCATTGGCTGAAGGATTCTCCTTCTGGGGCTGCCCCAGGCTACTGTGAGGGCACTTGTACAGTCTCAAGAATGATAACACACTCCCCAAACTGCCACATTCCAGGCAACAGGTAAGGTGACGATGAAGTAAATTATGGGCCAGTTCAGCCCTTAGCAAAATTTCCTGGGAGTTCCCCGGTGGCCTAATGGTTAGGACCCTGGGCTTTCGTTGCCGTGGCCAGGGTTCAATCCCTGGTCACAGAACTGAGATCCCGCAAGCATGCGGTTAGGCCGAAAGAAAAAAAAATTCTGGAGCGGAAGATGGGGAAGGGGAAGCAACATATCAGGACCTAAACAAAGGATCCAGAGTTCATTTCTTTCTTTTTATTTTTTTAAAAAATGTTTATTTACTTATTTATTTATTTATTTTGGCTGCTCCAGGTCTTAGTTGCAGCACACGGGATCTTTAGTTGTGGCATGTATGCGGGATCTAGTTCCCTGACCATGGATCGAAACTGGGCCCCCTGCATTGGGAGCACAGAGTCTTAACTGCTGGACCACCAGGGAACTCCCCCTAGTGGATGATAATCTAAGCCCTCCAACTCAATTTCTTTCCTTTTCTTTTCTTTTTTGAGTCTTTTTTTTTTAATTGAAGTATAGTTGATTTACAATGTTGTGTTAATTTCTGCTGTACAGCAGTGATTTAGGTATACATATATATATATATATATATATATATATATACATTCTTTTTATATTCTTTTCCATTATGGTTTATCACAGGTTATTGAACATAGTTCCCTGTGCTATACAGTAGGACCTTATTGTTTATTCATTCTCTATATAATAGTTTGCATCTGCTAACCCCAAACTCCCACTCCATCCCTCCCCCACCCCTCTCCCCCTAGGCAACCACAAGTCTGTTCTCTATGTCTGTGAGTCTGTTTCTATTTCCTGGATAGGTTCATTTGTATCATATTTTAAATTCTACATATAAGTGATATCATATGGTATTTGTCTTTCTCTTTCTGACTTACTTCACTTAGAATGATAATCTCTAAGTCCATCCATGTTGCTGCAGGTGGCATTATTTCATTTTTATGGCTGAGTAGTATTCCATTGTATATATGTACCACATTTTCTTTATCCATTCATCTGTTGATGGACATTTAGGTTGTTTCCATGTCTTGGCTATTATGAATAGTGCTGCTATGAACATAGGGGTGCATGTATCCTTTTGAATTATAGTTTTGCTATATACTATAATTTTCATAATTTTCATATATCTATAGAAATATAGATATATGCCCAGGAGTGGGATTGCTGGATCATATGGCAACTCTATTTTTAGTTTTTTGAGGAATCTCCATACTGTTTTCCATATTGGCTGCATAAACTTACATTCCCACCAACAGTGAGGGAGGGTTCCCTTTCTCCACACTCTCTCCAGCATTTATTTGTAGCCTTTTTAATGACAGCAGTTCTGACCAGTATGAGGTGATACCTCATTGCAGTTTTGATTTGTATTTCTCTAATAATTAGCAATGTTGAGCATCTTTTCATGGGCCTGTTGGCCATCTGAAGCCAGCGCACTTTCTTTTTTTTTTTTTTTTTTTTTTGCGGTATGCGGGCCTCTGACTGTTGTGGCCTCTCCCATTGTGGAGCACAGGCTCCAGACGCACAGGTTCAGCGGCCATGGCTCACGGGCCTAGCCGCTCCGCAGCATGTGGGATCCTCCCGGACCGGGGCACGAACCCGTGTCCCCTGCATCGGCAGGCAGACTCTCAACCACTGTGCCACCAGGGAAGCCCCCAGCTCACTTTCTTTATGTCCTATAAACCAATTTAATTTCTACTCTAAGTCCCCCTCCTGGCAGGAAAGACCATGTCAGTCATTGCTGAAGCTTCATTTCCCTTCCCCACTCAGGACCCACAAGTGCCTGTAAAGTTAGGATAGGGTCTAGTCTCCCATCCACACAGATCTGTCACTTGCCAAAGCCCAGTGGTGGGCAGTAGCTGGGGTCTCTTTCCATGTTATGCATGGGGAGAAATCTTTGCCAAGGCTGGATCCTCAAAGGCCTCCCACTCCACGAAGGAGGATGGGCCACCTCCATCATGGACGGCTGTGCAGGGATGAGATCACCCACACCTCTCTTACCTTCCAGGCCCCCATGACTCCTTCTCTCTCAAAGGCCGTCTCCCATCCCCCTACAACACACATGAAGCCCAGTGAGCTTAGATTTTTTTCAGAGGACAAGAGTCACTGACCTCAACCTCCTGCTTTGCACCCAACCTGAATCACGGAAACAAGAAATTACCAACCTTGCTGTCTACTTGAAATGGAAGGGGCAGGCAGAATACTATAAGAAACACACAAATTAGTATGTCAAAACAGCATCCTGGGGGCTTCCCTGGTAGCACAGGGGTTGAGAGTCCGCCTGCCGATGCGGGGGGCACAGGTTCGTGCCCCGGTCCGGGAGGATCCCGCGTGCCGCGGGGCGGCTGGGCCCGTGAGCCGTGGCCGCTGGGCCTGCGCGTCCGGAGCCTGTGCTCCGCAACGGGAGAGGCCGCGGCAGTGAGAGGCCCACGTACCGCAAAAAAAAAAAAAAAAAAAACCCAGCATCCTGGGACTTCCCTGGTGACGCAGTGGTTAAGAATCCGTCTGCCAATGCAGGGGACACAGGTTTGACCCCTGGTCTGGGAAGATCCCACATGCCGTGGAGCAACTAACCCCGTGTGCCACAACTACTGAGCCTGCACTCTAGAGCCCACGAGCCACAAAGACTGAGCCCACGTGCCACAACTACTGAAGCCCGTGAGCCTAGAGCCCGTACTCTGCAACAAGAGAAGCCACTGCAATAAGAAGCACGTGCACTGCAACGAAGAGCAGCCCCCGCTCACCGCAACTAGAGAAAGCCTGAAGACCCAGCAAAGCCAAAAATAAATAAATAAATTTATTTTAAAAAAAACATCCTGCCACTCATTCATTCTCCAGCACTTTATGCACACATGCTTTGCAGCCAAGCACCGTGCTAGCACTGAGGACACAAGACACAAAAGCCCTTCCAGGTACAGCCCTTCCAATGTCACCTAACATTAGGAGCATGTGACAACATAATGGGAATGTGCACACAGAGTCATAATAGGAGACCAGGAAGCTGCAAACTTGGCCTGTGCCCAGGAAGGACACACCTGGGAGGAGAACTCTGAACCAAGACTCTGAGAATGAAGAGAATTTGCAGCATAGAAAAGAGGAGGAAAGGCTTCTAGGCAGATGTCACAATGGAATCAAAAAAGCTAAGGGTTTCCCTGGTGGCGCCGTGGTTGAGAGTCCGCCTGCCGATGCAGGGGACACGGGTTCGTGCCCCGGTCCGGGAGGATCTCACATGCCGCAGAGCGGCTGGGCCCGTGAGCCATGGCCGCTGAGCCTGCGCGTCCAGAGCCTGTGCTCCGCATCAGACAGGCCACAACAGTGAGAGGCCTGTGTACCGCAAAAAAAAAAAAAAAGAGCCAAGCCATTCTGGGAATGTGTGGGCCCGGCCGGAGTCAGAATGCTCATTCAGGAGTGATGAGGGCAACAGTGAACAAGGAGTTTAGAAAAAAGAACAAAATCCCCAGGGAAGACTTATCTGTAACATGGTCTGAGATGGTTTTTTTCTTTCCTTTTTTCTTGCTAGGTTCGGGGATGGAGGTGCAATAAATAACCCTCTCTCTCCCTCTCCTCAAGTTTGGAACCAAAAAAACCATAAAAGTTTGGAACCAGTTGAGAAATAAGACACAGGCAACAGGTGAACATTTAAGTGTCAACTTTATGATAAATAAAAGCTAGATTGGAGGACACGGTTTAAATGTGCAGGCCCCACAGACTTCGTGATATGTCACGGCCCCTGTCGACAGACTGGACAACCTCAGCCCTTCTCCCAAGTAGTGGATTTACTGCCTGGTGAGCAGCCCAGAATATACCCTCTCTGCAGTGGGGCAGGCCCTAGAGTGATATGTTAATTCACTGGGACTGCCATAATGAAGTGCCATAGATTGGTGACTTAACAGAAATGTATTTCCTCATAGTTCTAGAGTCTAGAATTCCACGATCAAGGTGTCAGTTGGTTCAGTTTCTTCCGAGGCTTACAGTTGGCCTCCTCCCTGCTGTGTCTTCACATGGTCACCCCTCAGTCAGTATTGTCTGTGTCCTAATCTCCTCTTACAAGGACACCAATCAAAGTACATTAGGGCCCAACCCAACAACCCCGTTTTAACTTAATTATCTCTTTTTCTTTTTTTTTTTTTTTAACTTAATTATCTCTTTAAAGGTCCTATTTCCAAATACAGTCACATTCTGAAGTCCTGGGAGTTAGAGCTTCAACATATGGATTTGGGGGGAACACAATTCAGCCCATAACAGGTACACAGCTGGTTTTAGCAGAGCATGCTCAGGTCCTTCCCTCAAACTTTGCTGTCAGATGTCTTTCTTCCGAAGAGCGACACCGGGACTGTGGCTCAAATGAAGCCCCCTCCATATGGACGCATCGGAGTGAGGAACAGAGTTCCAGGTCACACCCCACATCCCTCTGTGGGTACTCACATTATTATTGTTTTCTGAAATAAAGGACTACATCACATCTATGTAGAAACCAAACTTTTCATAACACTTTCACATCAAAAACAAAGCATAAAACAAAGGTAGGAGTTTTCAGAAATCATCTAACCATACTCCCTCCTTTTACAGATGAAAGAACCCAGGCCTGGTTGGAGTCCAGCCAAGAGCCACACAATTAATTCATGGTCACCTGTCTTCCAGCACTGTCACATGCCATAAGTTCACTTGACTTTAAGGTCCCCAACACAAAACTTTCTTCCCTCTTTATATCCGCTTCTCTGCGGCACCTATCCTAAGGATCAGCACAACTGTTTGAAGAGGGAATTGAAGTAAAAGAGATTCTGAGTCGCTAACTGCTCTGAATGGACTCAAGTCACTTGGCCTAAGAAGTGTGTTTACATTTGCATTGCCCAGTCCTCAGCCTGGGTCCAATCTGGTAAGTACTGAATTCACGTTAGCTGCATGCATGCATGAATGGCTGAAGAGCCAGAAGACTGGAGACAGGAAATGTCGCTTTTTCAGAAGTGGGTGAAGAGAGATTCTTCAAACAATAGAGCCCTGGACTTGGCATTGACCTGAGGTCTCTACTGGGCTTGTACTCTGGCACCTCTCCCCATTCTGCAAGGATCTTTCAAGGTCATCTTGGGTTCTTTCCTCTCCTCCAGCCCTATATCAAATTTGTTTCCAAGTTCTCTCATATCTCCTTCTTTTCCATCTCTGTTGCCATATCCTGGCCTAGGCCCTTATCGTATCACGCTGGTCTGGACTCACGTGTCTGGGCAGGGTTGAGCACGGAGGCCTGCGAGGCAGCTAGGAGGCTATCTCAGCAGATCAGGCTGCAGTGGACGCTTGTTTTGTGTTCCCTCCCTCTCCTCGGCCTGTGTCTTCCTCCTTATCGTTTCCCCTCATATGTACCCCCTGCGTCCTCCTTCCAACCAGCTCCCCACTCCTCACCCTTTCAGGCTTCCTCCACCTCCTCACTCGTGCCCACCCTTCCCCCAACCCCTACTTCAGGTTTCAATTAACTAGATGTCCATAGAAAGATTCCAGGAAATTTATTCTCCCTAAAATAGAAGTGACCCATAACAAGGCTTAATGAGGTCATCCCCCAAGGAATTTAATAAGGGACCATCGCTTCAGCCAGTGAAATGAGAGTGTCAGCTGTGTCTGAGTGAGTCTTTGCAGGAGGGAAGGCTGCTCTACCCCTGGGGCACATTGGTAGTCTGGGGCCCCTGTGACAGGAGGCAGGAGTGTAGAAAGCAGGGACACATGGCCAGTGGGCTCAGTGGGAAAACACAGAAGTAAAAGCTTACCCTCTTCAGAGGTTTGCCAAGAACTCACAGGAAACCTGACGCCCTCCCTGACTCAGCTCCCTGCGAGTTCCCCGTCCTGAGACCACCAGCCCAAGAGCTTTAGGTGTCTTGAGATGAAGATTGCTGGGAATGGACTTTTGCCCTTACTAAACTGATAGAGATGGGGCAGTGTCCAGTGTGTTGGAGCTTCCCTTACAGAGCAGGGAAAAGACGATGTTTGTTTTTCCTGCTTTTGAAAGACGATTGCCTCTGCAGCCAGGAGTGGTGCCAGCTGTGGGCAGTGTCCAGCCTGGGAGGTGGGTCGCCAGGGACTCAGGGGGAGTCCTCAGCTGTCTGCATTTTCTCTGCCTGTGCATTGTTTTGGAACCCACAGCCCCCTGCCTCACATCTGCTCACCCACTAAAGGACCATTATCTCTTCTGCCCAAACCAAAGCACCCAGCATCTCAGAGAGTCTCCAAAAGCTACAGCCAGAAAGACTCCTAGATGTGACCTTAGTCTACCCATTTCCCCAGTTTGCAGATGAGCAGCTGGGGCTCATGGAGGTTAAGGACTGTCTCTGATGTGCTAGTTTTCTGTGTTGCATAACCAACAACCACGATCCAGTGGATGAAGACAACACACATTTACTAGCTCAGTTTCCATAGGTCAGGAGTCTGAGTTTGACTTAGCTGGGTCCTCTGCTTCAGAGTTTTGATATGTTGCAATCAAGGTATCAACTGGGCTGCCATCTCATCAGAGTCTCACGCGGGGAAAGATGTTTCCAAGCTCCCTCAGGCTATTGACAGACTTCCTCTGCCTGCTGCTGCAGAACTGAGGTCTTCTTTTTCTTGCTGGTAGTCAGCCAAGTGCTCTCAGCGACTAAAATCTGCCCACAGTTCTTCGCCAATGGCCTCTCCATAGGCCCTTTCACAGCATGGAAAGTTCTTCAAAGCCAACAAGTGAGAGAGTCTTGGCCCCAGGGAGGGCCCAGTCCCTCTTTTAAAGCTTTTACCTGATTAAGTCAGGCCCACTTAGGATCATTTCCTCTTTGATTAAATAAAAACCAACTGATTTGGGATCTTAATTACATCCTCAAAATCTCTTCACCTTTGTCATATTCTATTAGTTAGAAGCAAGTCACAGGTCCAGCCCACACTCAAAGGGCATGGATCTTACAGGGCAGGAATAAATGCAGGAGATGTGGAGCTTAGGTTCACCACATGACATGTCACATAGCTAGATAAAAGCAGAAATAAGATATAGAACCTAGGTTTCATACAGAAACAGGTTTCAGGGACCAGTTATGTTTCAGGATTCAGATTGTTCCAGATTTTAAAAAGACAATCAGCCACACCTTAGACTCACAACACCCGCGGTGCAGTCTGGGACAGGACTCCAATCAAACACTGTAGATTTCTGCAGTGAAACATGATTACTCACACCAAGTGGTACATGTAGACCAAAATTAGCTGCATGGTGGTTCAGATGCAGTTTTGCCACAAAATAAGTACAGGTCAGATTGGGTTTTGCCAAATGAATTATGAAAGACTTTTAGGTTTTTAGAGCTTTGGGGCTTCGGAAATTCCAGTAAGGGATTGTAGACATCTAATAACTAATACTCATTGAGTTCCTGCTCACACCAGATTTGGGCTAAGATTTGTGCATTCTCACAACCCTGTGGATGGAGAATATTTTTAAGATATTAACTATTTTCCTCCTTTTTCCTTCTTCTCATTCAAGTGGGCTCTGCACTCATTGACTTGGGGGTGTTACCAAATTGGTTGACTGGACCTGCTCTGGGGTCCCAGCCCAGGCTGAGACCCCTTGTCTCAACCAGGGAGGTTCTTTTTCCAATCGAATTTGTGCAGCCGATAACAAAACTGACGCTAAGACTGGAATAGCACAAGCTTTATTCAATGACCAAAGAATGGAGAGGCAGGAACCTAGTTCAGAAATCAACTTCTCAACCCAGTTAGGGCAGAGACACCAAATATACAGTATAGCAGGATCAAGTAAAAGGGAGGGATTTGGAAAGAGTGGGAGGAGTATTAATGAATTATCTGAGAATAAGGGTGTGATTTGGACCTGGTACTGATACAACTCTCCTTTTCAGCCCTGGTATGGGCTTTTCCAGTAGTCGTCATGGCAATTGTCAATTGTCACGGCGCCTGTGGGTGTGTCATTTAGTTGCTAATGCATTACGAAGAGCTATAGTTATTCCGCCATTTTGGGCCTAGTTTGTTCGAACTGTTTTTTTCTCTTCAAAGCTTTTTCCTAAAACTTAGATAAGAGCAATTGGTTTCTATTTGAGGGAGGGGCAGGGCTATGATTCTGGGGCAACAGCCTTGCTAACAGGGGGAGGTTGGGTGGGGAAGCAGCCTGAGAGTCTCTCCTGCTTCTCTGTTCCCAAAGCTGCTCCAGCCCCAGATGGGGAGGGGATGTGGGGCTTTGATAAACCACTTTGGACACAAGCAAAAACCAAAATAAGACAAATCAATACACTGGAAATAGATGCCTCACCCTAGGCTACAGAGAGAACAGAGAAGAGTTGGAGCTCCTGGAAGCACAGCTATGCTGGCAGGACCCCAAGGGTAAGGGCTCATGCTGCCCCTGGAGAAGCTGGGGGCCTGGGTGCTCTGTGTGCTTCTCCGGGGGGCGTGGTGGGGGACTCCTGACTGGACTCTGTTTGGCTCCGGCTGTCCTTACTGCTCTCTCATAATGTTGTGCAAGCGAGGCCTTGCTTTGTAGCCAGAACGTCTGCTTTTCTCCTGCCCGATACAGACCGGGCAGATGAATAGATAGTGCTTAGTAAATGCTCACTCTTCAGGGAGGACTTGAAAGGTGATGGGGGTGGGAGGTGCTCTAGGCCTCTCCCTCCAGGAGTTCCTGTGCAGTTAACTTCCTCTGACGTGTTTGGTTTGGGAGACCCTCTGATCTACTTCATTACAACCTGGGTCAGGTTTCATTACATCATCCTCCACTCAAGGCGCCAGGGCCTCATGACGAATTGGTGCAATCTGCAGGCCTGAAGTGGGATAGTGCTGTGCTGTGTCCCCGTTGGAGTAAATCCCACCATGTGATTTTTGACTCTGGCCCCAGAACCCCAGGGCTAGCCTTTCAAGGAATGGGTTTGTCCGTTTTCTTCGCCTTTGAACGTATTTTTAAAATATGACTGCCCCCTGGTGGCCAAAATTATATATGTAAATACCCAATGTCCTTCAAACACAATCCAGACAAGGGATTCCTGTCACAGGAAGGAGAGAATTGCTGATCCGGTTACTGAGTTTGTTTGGGATTAGGGTAGGAGAGCAGAAGGGGACAACTTTTTCTGTGCTTGCTGGCACAAAAACCAGATCAGGCAGTTAATTGGATCTGGATCGTTTCGGCTATAAACTTCATGAGGGCTGGGAACCACTTCTGTTTGAGTTCAGTGTTTCATCCTAGTGTCTAGCAAAGTGTCTGGCACACAGTAAGTGCTCAGAAACATACTGAATGAATGGATGAACTGCAGACCTGCCTCAAACGGAGCAACCACAACCTCACTCATTTTTACCTTATTTCACTGCCTCTTCATAGATGCTGAAAAAGCATTTGAAAAAATTCACCATCTATTATTTATTTTTTAAAAACTCAATAATTTCAGAATAGAGGGACTTCCTTGACATGTTAATAAATAAATCTGAACCCAGGCTTAAAGGTAAAGCCCCTTTAGTAGAAGAATCTCCACTCAACTCAGCAACACAGCAAAGCTGTTCCTTTTAGCAGGTTGTATTTTCCAAAGACAACCACAGTGATATCTTCCATCCCACATGCTCCTCTTAGAATGTAATCCTGACAATCCACCCACTGGCTAGGGAGTCTATGTCCCTTTCTCTTGACTCTGTGGGTGGACTTTGATACAGTAATGATGGAAGTGAGGCTTTGTGACATTCAAAGTTGATCATAAGAATGCTATTACACTTCTGCTTGCTCTGTTAAAATGTTCACTCTTTTTTTTTTTTGGCTGCGTTGGGTCTTCATTGCTGCACATGGGCTTTCTCTAGCTGTGGTAGCGGGGGCTACTCTTCGTTACGGTGCGCGGGCTTCTCATTGCGGTGGCTTCTCTTGCTGTGGAGCACAGGCTGTAGGCACGCGGGCTTCAGTGGTTGTGGCTCGCAGGCTCTAGAGCTCAGGCTTAGTTGCTCCACAGCATGTGGGATCTTCCCAGACCAGGGATCGAACCCGTGTCCCCTGCATTGGCAGGCGGATTCCCAACCACTGCACCACCAGGGAAGCCCAAAATGTTCTCTTAAAAGCCAGCTATCATATTAGAAAGAAGCCCAAACCAGCCATCATGAAGAGACCACACAGAGAGGTCATGTGTAAGTGTTTTAGCCAGAGGCTGACAGCTTGAGACCCAGCCCAAAGCCAGCAAAAACTGCCAGGCCAGTGACTGAAGACACCTCTGGTGATTCTGCCCCTCAGCTCTTTAACCATCCCCAGCCTTTAAATCTGCCCAACTTGAGGCTCCACATAGTAAGGAGCAAAGATGAAAAATGCTCACGGTGCCTCGCCCAGATTTCTCACCCACAGAATCCATGATTGTTTTATGCCATTTGGGAGAGTTCATTACACATTAACAATTACTAAAACTTTTGCTGTTACTACCGTTAGCACGTTGGTATGATAGTACTGCCTGAGAAAAAAATTAGAAGAACCAAAATTGATAAGGAGGAAGTAAATTTATCATTATTTGCATGTGAAATAATTACATATCTGGAAAAGCCAAGAGATTCAACTGAAAAAGTATTAGAACAATGAGAGAATTCAATAAGGGACTAGGTTCAAAACTTGATTTCTTTCTTTTTTTTTTTTTTTTGGCCTCACCACACGGCATGCAGAACTTCCCCAGCCAGGCACTGAACCCATGCCCCCTGCAGTGGAAGGCTGGAGTCTTAACCACTGGACAACCAGGGAAGTCCAAAACCTAATTTCTTTCTACTTTTACTTGCATAAATGACCAAAGTTGGCTACTCACAATTGGAATTGGCTACTTCCATTGGCTACTCACAATTGGAATTTTAATTTAGAGACATTATCAGTGGAGAATACACACTGGTTGCCAGTTTAGCAAATAAAACAAAATACAAGACACCCCGTTAACTTTGAATATCAGCTAAACAACAAAGAAAGTTTTAGCATAACTGTGCCTCATGGGTCCTATTTGTTAGAATGAAGTCACTAAGCTCAGCCCACACTCAAAGGGAGGGGTGTAGACAACACAGAGGATCCCAGAAGGCAGGGGTCGTTGGGGACATCCAGAGGCCGCTGTCATACTCTCATTCATAAATTTTCCTAAGAAATCCATTTTATTCCAAATAGACACTGTTGCTCAGAGAGCAAGCCTGGGTACCTCCCCTCCAGAATTTCTTCCCTGGGCAATGATTTTATTAGATGAACCAAGGGCTTAGAGGTTTTCCCACTAGGTTTTCATCTAGCCAGTGTTGAAGTGAATGGGTGTGTTATCACTGGCGTCCTATGTGAATAATAAAATGGAAGATGAAAGATGAATTACAGTGTTTGCACTTTATATGTTCAAAGTGTTGCTGAGGTCTGTAAGTTATAAATATATGTACTGATGGATGTATTACCTCACAGCCCAATTGATATCAGGATTGTGAGATGATGTTTGCTTCCTATAAAAGGATTTGAACTGAGGTGGTAAATGTGACTGATGTGTTCAAGAAAAGACAAGATGGAGAGCTTCACCAGAGAACTGGAAGTTACATGTTTTTTAAAAAGAACAAAATGGAAATTATAAACTGAAAAATACAATAACTGAACTTAATGAAATAGATGTGTCTAACAGCAGATTAAGAACAAGACTAGTAATATGTAAGATCGGTTAGTAAAAATATCCATACTGAAGGAGAGAAAAAAGATGGAAAAAAATTGAAAGAAAAAAAAGAATGGAAAATACAGAAAAGCATGTAAGATATATGAGCTACAGTGAGACAGTCTAACATCTAGGTAATTGGGAGTACCAGAAAGGGGAGAGAAAATGAAGCAGAAGCAGTACTTGAAGACACAATGGCTGAATTTTCCCAAATAGATGAAAAATATTAAGCCACTAGTACAAGAAGTTCTATGATCCTTAATTAAGAGAAGTTCAAAGAAAAACACACTTAGAACATCATAGGATTGCTGAGAACCAAAAGCAGTCACAGAAAAAATACACACATTACTTTCAAATGAACCATGTTAACACAGGTGACTTCTTAGCAGAAATGTGTGTATAGACTCAGGGGGTCCCCCATGATCCTTGCCTCCTGGTGTTCACATCCTTGTCTCATCCACCCTTGAGCATGGGCAGGGCCTGTGACTTGCTTCTAACCAACAGAATAAGGCAAAGGTGACAAGATGTACATGATTACGTGTGTGAGGACATTATGTTAACTATGAGGTTGCATGATTATATTACATTAGATCATGGTGCCCCTCTTACTGAGGTCTTATCACCCTTGCTGGCTTTGAGAAGTAAGTGGCCATGTTGGGGAATCTCATTTGGCAAGGGACTTCGGGTGGCCTCAGCTAGTAGCTAGCAAGAAACTGCTGCCTGTATGCCTACAACCTCAAGAGCTGAATTCGGCTAACAGACTAAATGAGCAGAGAAGTGGATCCTTTTCCTAGTCAAGCCCCAGAAGAGAACCAGTCCTGACCAACATCTTAATTGTAGCGCTGTCGAGGACCCAAATAAGCTGTGTCCAGATGCCTGACCCCCAGAAACTATGAGATAATAAATGTTTTTTGTTTTAAGATGCTAAGTTAGCTGTAATATTGTTACACAGCAATAGAAAACTAATACATGATGGAAGTAAGGAAATACTTGAATTATATATTTAAAGAGTTAAGGGACTTCCCTGGTGGTCCAGTGGTTAAGAATCTGCCTTCCAATGCAGGGGATGAGGGTTCGATCTCTGGTTGGGGAACTAAGATCCCACATGCCTCGGGGCAACGAAGCGGCTTAGTGAGCTAACTACAGAGCCCACGCGCCCTGGAGCCTGTGTGCTACAGCTAGAGAGAAACCCGTGTGCCACAACAAAGAGCCCATGCGCCGCAACGAAAGATCCCTCGATGCAGCCAAAAATAAATAAATATTTTTAAAAAAACAAACAAAAAATAAAGTGTTAAAAGAAAATAACTGCCAACCTATAACTATAAACCCAGTGAAAACAGGTTTTAAAATGAAGGTGAAAAGCACTAATGAAAAGAGAAAGATTGATAAATTGGATATTAACATTAATTCTGTTCATCAAAAGCTGCTATTAAACGAGTAAAGCGACAAGTCCCAGAATGAGAGGAGATATTTGCAATACTTATAGCTGATTAAAAAACTCATATCCAGAAGATATAAATAACTCTTACATACCAATAAGAAAAAGGCAAACAGCCTAACAGAAAAATGGGCAAAAGACTAAACAGGCAATTCACAAAATAAAGTACCCAAATAGCCAACAAGCACGTGAAAACGTTCCACCCTCATTAGTCACCAAGAAATTGCAAATTAACACTACAAGGGGGATAATACCACCCAAAAAATGGTTTAAATTTTTTTAATGATAATACCAAGGATTTATGAAGATGTGGAACAACTGGAACTCACACACAGCTGGTGAGAATGCAAATTAATACACTCATTTTGGGATTGTTTTCGCGGTATTTTCTAAATTTGAACATATTCTTCACATGTTCAAGGTGTATTCTTCACATACATGCAAACATATGTGCACCAAAAGACATGTATGAGAACATACATAGCAACTTTATTCATAATAACCCCAAATGGAAGCAACACAAACGTCCATCCACAGTAGAATGGATCAATAAAACAATGAAGTATTCTAAAGTAGGGCACGGATAATTCTTTTGGACCAGATAATTCTTTGTTGTGAAGACTGTAGTATATTTAACAGCACCCCTGGCCTTTGCCCACTAGATGACAGTAGCACTCTCCTAGTTGTGACAACCAAAAATGTCTACAACTATTGCCAAATGTCTCCTGGGGGGATTATTACCACCCCCCCGATTGAGAATCACTGCTCTAAAGCAATCAAAATAGGCAAACTTCTGCAATATGCGACATTGTAGACAAAGGTCAAATATATAATGTGTGAAAACAGCTAGACACAAGAGTACATGCGGTATGATTTCACTTAAAGTTCTAAGACAGAGTGAATTAATCTGCCTGACAGAAGTTGGGATTTTCATTACCTTTGTGAGAGTAATGACTGGAACGGGGCATATGGAAGTGGCCCCTTGGTGATATTCTATACACAACCTAATCTGGGTGATGTGCACATGAGTGTGTTCACCTTGTGAAAATTCATCAAGCTATATACCCTTATGATTTTGCTATATGTACTCTGCTTCGAAAAAAGTTACTTAGGGTTTCCCTGGTGGCGCAGAGGTTAAGAATCTGCCTGCCAATGCAGGGAACACGGGTTCGAGCCCTGGTCCGGGAAGATCCCGCATGCCGCGGATCAACTAAGCCCGTGCGTCACAACTACTGAGCCTGCGATCTAGAGCCCGTGAGCCTCAACTACTGAAGCCTGCACGCCTAGAGCCCGTACTCCACAACAAGAGAAGCCACCTCAATGAGAAGCCCGCGCACTACAACGAAGAGTAGCCCCCACTCGCTGAAACTAGAGAAAGCCTGCGCGCAGCAACAAAGACCCAACTCAGCGAAAAATAAATAAATTAATTAACTCTAAAAACTAGTTGCTTAAGAATAATACATATTTGTAAACCTAGAGTTGAAGAGAGAAATTATTCTTTAAAAGAGTTACTTTACTTACATACTTATTTATTTTTAGGTCACATGTAATGCCCAAATTTATTGTTCACCCAGTATTCTAGATTATATCGCACCAAAAACTTTGAATTAAATTTACATGAGTTTGTATCTACTATTATCTATGGTCTATACCTTTCATTAATGATGTTTTCACATTTACAAAATTCCAAACTTACGTGCTTTTTTTCTTATAATCTCCCCTCTAATAATTTCATCATTACTAATCATCCACAGTTCTGTGACTTGCTTACTCATCCATTTCACATTTATCTCTAAAAGATTTACTTTAAAAATACAAACAGGGGCTTCCCTGGTGGCACAGTGGTTAAGAATCCACCCGCCAATACAAGGGACATGGGTTTGAGGCCTGGTCCGGGAAGATCCCACATGCTGTAGAGCAACTAAGCCCGTGCACCACAACTACTGAGCCTGTACTCTAGAGCCTGCGAGCCACAAATACTGAGCCTGCGTGCCACAACTACTGAGCCCACAAATACTGAAGCCCACATGCCTAGAGCCCGTGCTCCACAACAAGAGAAGCCACAGCAATGAGAAACCCACGCACCGCAACGAAGACCCAATGCAGCCATAAATACATACATACATACATACATACATACAAACAGAAGGGAGCTCAATGTCTCAAATTGGAAGAGAAAGAATAATTGAGCTTTGTTAGAACAAAAAATGGCAGAAAGAGAAGTGACAAAGCTGAATAAAAAGAAAGGAAATCTTATTTCCACAAAGAAGAGAATGGAAGCTAAAAGAAAATTCAACCCAGGACTGGTAGGTAAAAGAATTTTGTCTGTAATTAGGGTGGGGAACTAGAAGTCCCTACTTGTTAATCCTCATTCTCACTCTTTCTTAACTAATAGAAACCCAAATTTATTCTGTGCAACAATGTGCCCATAAAAATACTACATTTTTCAGCCCCCTACCCTTTGCAGGTAGGATTGTCCAAAGTGATGTAGACATGAAAGTTGGTGCTACAGCAGCCATCATATGACTGTGAGGTGACCTTGAGGATAGAAACCAGTGCTAAAACCATGTGAACCACAAAGAAGGAGCCGATTTCCCTGATGACTAGAGAAGTCCCCATCTCTACCTTGAACTGCCTGCTTCTGGCATTTTACAAGAAAGAGACAAGCATTTCTTTGCATTTTTTGTTATATGCAGCTAAATGCAATTCAAAACCGACACAATGACTCAGAGGGACCTGCTGGCCAATAGAGAGCATTTGGTACTACAGTATAAACTTGTGCTAATGATCCTTGGCAGCATTAGAGCAGTGGCCCCTAACAAAGGAACAGGGGATGGGACAGGGGCAACAAAGTTATCAAAAGGGCCCAGAATCTATACATACACACAGAAAAACCTTCAGGCTGAATATATACCATATCTCACACACATATATGACAACTATTTTTCAAATATCTAGGGCTGCTGTTTGATGAATAAGTTCAAATTGATATAAAGTCTTAATTTCTGAATAATATTAGCTTTTTGTTATTGTATACTTTCTCAATCATTGGTTACTAATTTTACAACCCTAAAGGGGGAGGGAATATCTGATAATTTTTGATGTTTATAAAGTATTTTGAATTGGAGCTATCTGAAAGTCATAAAGTATAATATATCTGTACGTTGAAATACTACAGTGTTACAAAGAATATAAAAATATGTGGGGACTTCCCTCGTGGTCCAGTGGCTAAGACTCTGTGCTCCCAATGCTGGGGGCCCGGGTTCAATCCCTGGCCAGGGAATTAGATCCTACATGCTGCAACTAAGAGTTTGCATGCCACAAATAAATATCCCACATGCCCCAACTAAGACCCGACGCAGCCAAATAAATAAATAAATATTTAAAAAATATATATGTGTACATGTTGGATTTGCATAGATAAGTCTAGAATGATTCACTCTAATGATAGTAGAGAATAAGTGGTCAGTTACTCTTGGGAAGTAGAATTGGGGCTAGGAGTAGGAAGGAGCTTAGACTTCAAATTTTATATACTTTTGAATTGTTGGAATTATTTGTAATAAACAGATATTACTTTTGTGGTTACAAGTAGTTTGGAGTTTTTTGTTATTTTCTTAAGGAAATTTTTTTTTCTAACATTTGAGGAGCTTGGGCATCCCCAGTCTACATTTCTAAAGTAGTTAAAAGCTAAGCAGGGAGGGCTTCGCTGGTGGCGCAGTGGTTAAGAATCTGCCTGCCATTGCCAATGCCAATGCAACATGGGTTCGAGCCCTGGTCCGGGAAGATCCCACATGCTGTGGAGCAACTAAGCCCGTGCACCACAACTACTGAGCCTGCGTGCCACAACTACTGAAACCCGTGTACCCAATGAAGAATAGCCCCTGCTTGATGCAACTAAAGAAAATCTGCGTGCAGCAATGAATAAATTAATTTTTTTAAAAAAGCTAAGCAAGGATATTGAGACTTATTACAGTTTAGCCAAAAGTAGGTGATACAGAAGAAAGATCTTTGGGTTGGGAAATAAGCAATCTGGGTTCCCATCCCAACTTGGTCAGTGACTGGGTGTGACAACTGGGCAGTCATTTTATTTCTTTGGGCCTCAATATCCTTGTCTGTAAGACTAAAATTTGGACTGAACAATCACTTCCAGTCTGATATTCTGTAAATGTATAAGCTGTCTCTCTGAGATTGAGGGGAAATTCTTATTTATCTTTGTGGCCTCAGTACCCAACACATAGTATTTAATAAAATTTGTTAATAAATAAGTGAAAGAACAAATAACAGGGCAGGTAGGGCGACTATTATATCCATTCGATACCTAAGTTTACATGATGTCTTTAAGGTCACATTGCTAGGTAGTATAAGAGCCAGGTTTTATGCTCAGTGTCTGAACATGCTGTGGAAAATACAGCAATTCTCCCTCCCAACGCAGTGGAGGCAGGCTGTCAGCCCACAACTGTTGCTGCAGAACTGAAAGAAAACTGTAAATATGAGATCTGAGCACTGTAAGATAAACCTGAAAACATAAACCTGCACAGTGTGAGAGGAAGCTGTGCTAATAAGAGGACATCCATGCATCATAGTACTAAATAAAGCTGGCAGAGCAGCCTTTTTGAGTGGTGTGTCATCAAAGCCCGGGCATCAGCTGTCCTGGAACAGGGTCAGAGCCAGACTATGGTGAGCCAGCTGTCACGTGCTCCTGTGATAACTCACAAGTAAAAGTTCCCCTGGCAACCAAACAGGCTCCAAGGACATCCACACACAATCCTCAGTCTTCTCTTAAAATAGCTTCAGACACATTTGATGAGGAGCATCTTTTCATTCAAGCTGCACTTCTTACTCAATATTCAGTTCCACATGCTTCCCAAGGAGCAGAAGCTGTAATAGCTAATCCCATTCTGCTGGTAACTCAAGCCCCTGCCAAGGTCATGAGTTCTTTTTTTTTTTCTTTTTCTTTGCTGTACGCGCGTCTCTCACTGTTGTGGCCTCTCCCGTTGCGGAGCACAGGCTCCGGACGTGCAGGCTCTGCGGGCCATGGCTCACGGGCCCAGTCGCTCCTCTGCATGTGGGATCTTCCCGGACCGGGGCACGAACCCGTGTCCCCTCCATCGGCAGGTGGACTCTCAACCACTGCGCCACCAGGGAAGCCCAATGAGTTTTTAATTTAGTATAGATAAAGGCAAATCTATTGACAGTACAGCACCTCCCCCTCCCTCGCCCACAGGGCAGAACTTTGGGCAAAGGATAGTGACTCTGCAGGGCTTGGACCTATATATGCAATAGTCTCTAGGTATGTGCCACCCTGACTGGACTCGCTCAGACAGCTGAATTGGAGTGGGGGGAGTTTCATAGACCTAGAAATGCGGGTCTAATGAAACAGTAAAGGCAAAATGGTCAGAATCAGATATGAAAAACTGGATTAAGACAGACACAACTACATACAATGTATGATCTTGGATTGGAAAAACAATTGTTATGAAGCACATTGAGACAATTAGAGGAATTTGAGTATGGACTATATATTAGATAATACAATTTTATCAATGTTAAATTTCCTAAATTTGATCATTTTGCTGTGATTATCCAAGAGTGTCTTTGTTCATTGGAATAAATGCAGAAGTATGTAGGGGTAGGGGTGTGGTTCTCATAGACAAACATGCAGTCAGAACTAGAGACAAAAGAACAGAGGTCCCTTTCACACACACACACCCATACATATGGGTATATTTGATATTTCCAAGAAATATGCAGGTTAGAGACCTAGAAATGGAATTAGAGCAAGAAGGTTTAATTAGGGGCTGCTTTAGATGCTTGCTTGCCCACACCTCACATCCCTCCTGGCACATCTACAAATGGGCGGACTGTCAGCCTGAGCCATGCCCCTGACTCCTCCATGACCTAGTCTATTTCTCTTTGCCCTCTGTATCCAGGTTTCCTGGCTTCCTAGACCAGCTCTTTTTTAAAACCCCCAATCCTACTGGAACAAGTAACCAAAGGGGATTCACTTCAGATAATGGAAATAGAGGATATAAACAACAATGCTATATCTATACACTTAAAAATTTAGACGAGTGACTTCCCTAGTGGTCCAGTGGTTAAGACTCTAATGCAGGGGATGCGGGTTTGATCCCTGTTCGGGGAACTAAGATCCCACATTCTCTGTGGTGCGGCCAAAAAAAAAAAAAAAAAATGTAGATGACGCGGCAGATTTCTAGTTTATTTTTTTTACAGAACCAACTCTTCGCTTTGTTGATCCTCTCTATTGTATTTCTTTTGTTTTATTAATTTTTGCTCATATCTTCATTATTTCCTGCTAGTTTCTTTGGGTTTATTTTGCTCTTATTTTCCTACCTTTCTGGCATGGATGCTCACTTTACTAACTCCATTTGTGAATAAAAATGGTTTTACTTCTTCCTTTTTAATCTGTATACCTTCTCTTCAGCAGCTTTATTGAGATATAATTCACTTACCCTACAATTCACCCACTTAAAGTGTATATAGAACTTCCCTGGTGGCACAGTGGTTAAGAATCCGCCTGCCAATGCAGGGGACACGGGTTCGAGCCCTGGTCTGGGAAGATCCCACATGCCACGGAGCAACTAAGCCTGTATGCCACAACTACTGAAGCCTGCGTACCCTAGAGCCTGCGTGCCGCAACTACTGAAGCCCATGCACCCTAGAGCCCGTGAGCCACAACTACTGAGCCCGTGTGCTGCAACTACTGAAGCCCACGCGCCTAGAGCCCGTGCTCCACAAGAGAAGCCACTGCAATAAGAAACCCGTGCACTGCAACGAACAGTAGCCCCTGCTTGCTGCAACTAGAGAAAGTCCCCGCACAGCAACAAAGACCAAATGCAGCCAATAATAATAGCTATCTTTAAAAAAATTAAGTGTATATAATTCAATGGTTTTCAATGTATTCACAGACATTTGCAACCATTACTTCAAAAGGAACTCTGTACCCTTTAGCTATTACCTCCTATCCCTCATCCTTCAGTCATCAATTTGCTTTCTATCTCTATATATTTCAGGACATTTCATATGAATGGAATCCTACAATATGTGATTTTTTGTGACTGGCTTCTTTCCCTTAGCATATGGTTTCAAGTTTCATCCATGTTGTATCATGTCTGGGTACTTCATTCCTTTTTATGACTAAATAATATTCCATTGTATGGCTATACCACATTGTTTGCCCATTGATGGGCATTCGCATTGTTATGAATAATGCTGCTGCAAACATTCATGCATAAATTTTTGTATGTACATGTGTTTTCACTTCTCTTGGGAATACAGCTGGGAGTTGAGTTGCTGGGTCAGAAGGTAACTCGATATTTAGTAATTTGAGACCCTTCCAAACTGTTTTCCGAAATGACTGTACCATATTACCATCCTACCATTAGTGTATGAGGGTTCCAATTTGTCCACATCCTCACCAACACTTGTCATTATGTCTCTTTTATTCTATCCATCTTAGTGGGTATGAGATGGTGTCTCACTGAGTTTTTGATTTTTATTTCCCTGATAATTAATGTCAAGCATCTCTTCATGTGCTAATTAAGCATTCATATATATCTAGACTGGAGAAATGTCTATTCAAATCCCTTACCCATTTTTAATTGGGTTATTTGTCTTTTATTATTGAGTTGTGAGTTTTTATAGATTCTGGTACAAGTCCCTTATCAGACATATGATTTGCAAATATTTCCCCACATTCTGTAGATTGCCTACTCACTTTCTTAATGGTGTCCTCTGAAACACAAACGTTTTCAATTTTCATAAAGTCCAATTTAACTATTTTTTTCTTTTGTTGGTTGCGCTTTTGGCTTCATATCTAAGAATCCTTTGTCATATCCAAGATCGTGACCTGTCTCTAACTTTTCTTCTAAGAGTTTTATAGTTTGAGCTCATATTGAAGGTTTTGATTCATTTTTAGTTTCTATATACACTGTGAGCTAAGGGTCTAACCTTATTTTTTGCATTTGGACATCTAATTGTCCCAGCACCATAAGACTATTCTTTCCCCATTGGATGATTTTGGCTTCTTTATCACTATGAAATGTACAACTTTATTTCCTGTTCTAACATCTATTTTGACATTACTGTAAACTTTTAGTTACTATTTACATTGTATATATTTTCCACGATTTTACTTTTAATCTACCTGTATTTTTTTTTTTTTTTTTTTGTGGTACACGGGCCTCTCACTGTTGTGGCCTCTCCCGTTGCGGAGCACAGGCTCTGGACGCGCAGGCTCAGCTGCCATGACTCATGGGCCCAGCCGCTCCGCGGCATATGGGATCTTCCCGGACCGGGGCACGAAACCGTGTCCCCTGCATCGGCAGGCAGACTCTCAACCACTGCGCCACCAGGGAAGCCCAGTCTACCTGTATCTTTAAAGTGGGTTGCTTGGGGACAGCATTTAACTGTCTTGATATTTTTATTCAAGCTGACAATCTCTGCTTAATTGGAGTATTTAAATCATTTGCAGTTAATGCGATTATTGATATGGTTGTGTGTAAATCTACCATCTTGTTTTCTATTTGTCTCATCTTTTCCTTTTTTTTCATTTCCTGACTTCTTTTGGACTGAGCATTTTTTATGATTCCATGCTAACTCCACAATTGATGTATTAGCTATACCTCTTTGTTTTCATTTTATAGCTATTGTTGTAGGGCAGGAGTTGACAAATACAGTCTGTGAGCCAAATCTGGCTTGCCTCTGTCTTTGATTATTTATTTATTTATTTATTTAAGCTGTGCCGGGTCTTAGTTGCAGCATGTAGACTTCTTACTTGTGGCAAGCAGACTCTTAGTTGCGGCACGCATGCAGGATCTAGTTCGCCAACCAGGGATCAAACCCAGACCCCCTGCACTGGCAAGGAGCCTTACCTATTGGACCACCAGAGAAGTCCCTCTTTTTTGATTCTTATATTGTACATTTTTTGCTCTCCTTTTTCTTTGAACATAAGTTTCAAAAGCTATTTTATCAACTAGCTACTGCAGCTAACAACCAGCCCCAAACTTAAAATAAGCTTCAAACAACAATCATTTCTTATTTCTCATGATTCTAAGGGTTGACTCTGTTGGCTTCTAGCCTGCATCAGTGTGGTTGATCTCTGCAGTCTGCTAGTGGCTCAAGTGGGGCTGGACAGTATAAGAAGGACTCATTCACATATTTGGCAGTTGGCAGCCTGTCTGGTCTTGGGGTGGGAACAGGGCTCAGCTGGAATTACTTGTCTCAGCTCATCCTCCAATAGTCCAGGCTTCTTCACATGATAGTCTCAGAATTCTAGAGCAGTAAAAGAGGGCAAGATCCAATGCAAAACCAGTTTTGTTTTGTTTTTTATTTTATTTATTTGGCTGCATCGGGTCATAGTTGTGGTGCACAGGCTCTTTGTTGTGGTGTGTGGGTTCCTCTCTAGTTGTGGTGCACAGGCTTAATTGCCCTATGGCATGTGGGATCTTAGTTCCCCGACCAGGGTCCAAATCCGCATCCCCTAATTTGGAAGGTGGTTCTTAAACACTGGACTACCAGGGAAGTCCCACACAACCAGTTTTTAATCCTCTGTTTTTCTAATATTTGCTAGATATAGACTCCACCTCTCAACGGGAGAAGTAGCAAGGTCACAATACAAAGGGTGAGTGCACAGGCATGGGAAGAATTATGGTGGTTATTTCTACAGTCAACCTACCAAGTTACCTTACCAAAAGCACTGCAATTAAGTTAAAAGACAAACGACAAACTTGGAAAATATTTACAATTCAAATATAGCTAACACATCAGGAGCTGTCTTAAACTGTTAAGAAAAAGATCAAACCACCATACCTAAATGGCTAAAGGAAATGGACAGTCTCCAAAAAAGGAAATACAAATGTCTTTAGCCATATATTTGTGGAAAAGGAAAGGAGGGAAATTTTTAAGGTCAATTAGATAATCTTTAAAAAACTAATTGCTTCTTGATTCCATGGTACAAAATTTTTTGAAGTCCAAAAAGCTACATAGTGAAAAATCTCTCTTCTTCTCTACACTACACTTGTCATGGTTTGATTTTATTTATGAAAGATTTTGCCATACAGGAAGTTTTGGTATTTCAAAATTTTCAAACATTTCAATCGTTTTTTTAAGGCTCCTGGATTTGTCATAAGTTTCTGACTCTGTGATTATTTAAAAATCAAAACATTAAAACTCCTCCATGATTTCTTTTACTAACTTTTTAAAAAAATATTTAAATCTTTGATCCCTTGAAATTACCCTGATATAAGGAGTGAAGTACAGATCTAGCACCATGTGTTGAATTACCTATCTCTCTACTACTGATTTAAAAGGTCATCTTTTTCATAAACCAAATTCCTGCATATATTAACATTTGGAGGTAGGCAGGTAAGCTGATCGGGGGTGTGGGAGAAACATAACTGAAGCTGCAGAACCTTTCCCCTTCACTTAGCTGACCTAGTGAGCGACTGCAGGACAACAGTCACAGTTCACCTAAGAGAACTACTGAAGGACATTTAACCACCAACAGCATAGAAAACCAATGTTTTTTCATATGAAAACTGTATTTGAGCATAAAAATTTAATACACAATCAGAAACCACTATTCTATCAATAATGACATTATTATCTCATCTAAGAACACAGAAATTAAGGTGTAAGGAATGCCATGAGGAAATAATTCTTTAAAGTCCTATTCAGTTTACTTTGTTAAGATGAAATTTATCTGGCTCTGGTCACAGTTCCATCATGTTTACTTTCTTTGTAAGTTCAGCTTCAACAGTATCCTAAAGGAAGAAAGAAACAGCATAAATATTATAAATAAGGACATAAAGAAGGTGCTCTAACTTGTAATGTTATTTAAAATACGGGAAGCAAAAAGGAAAAACATTGAAACAGAAATTTTTTAAAATACCATTACAAAATATTAAATATTCTTTGAGATATTCCCCTTGCTTTTATATCTCCCCACTTCCCACACCCCAAAAGTTTTCAGACTCCTGATGCTATTAAACATTAAAAGGTGGGGGGGGACCTTTAGAGAGGTGAATGACTGCAGTGATACTTGAATAGATTTTTCTGACTTTTACTCCTTAAGCAACATGCTTCTGCAATGTCTCTCACATCACTCTTTTCCAATCTCATTGCCACTGTTCTCATTACTTCTCATCTGGCCTAAACAGGACAACTAGTTTCTGCAATTTTCCTTTTCCCTCCTCCAATCCACCCTATACACTGATTCCAGAAAAATCTTCTTAAACAACTGGCCTGATCAAAAAGCATAACCTTCATCACATTTTCTTTAGCTTAAAAAACAAGGTAACACAGAACAACTTTCAGTGGTCCCCTACAGCCTCCAAGAACAACCTTCTTTATATTTAAGGTCCTTCATCTCATAAACCAATTGACCTCCTTCAGCCCTATCTTCCACTGCATACTCCTAAGCAGCTGGACTGCTTCACTGGCCGAAGCTTGAAAAAGTCCTCCATTTTTCAGCTCTTATGCTTTTGTTAATTCCTTCTGCCTAGAATATTCTATGTCTCTCAACCCTCCTTTTCCATACAGGAAAATCTATACAAAATTTTAAAAGACCACTATGTATTTTTTATGAAAAAAAAGATACGTATATGCCAAAAAAGTATTAAAAGGTGCATGGTAATGATACACAGCAAGTCTGGGACTGTGGCTCACCTCTGAGTAGAAAGGAAAGAAGGAGGAGAAAGGGAGCTTTAGCTATGTCAGCATTTATTTTTTAAAAATCGGAAGGAAAAAATGGAACTACTTACTAATTCTCGCTTTGCTTCTTCAATTTTCACCTGAGCAAGAGATGGATTCTTTTAAAGGAAAATAGAATAAGGAAGGTTATGTTGCCTCAGCTAGGATGCAAGGGGAAAAAGAATGTAACAATCCTTTTCAAAAGGCAAAAAATGTTGTAGAAAGTATATCCAATGTACATACAATACTAAAATTCAGCACAGACTTTATTTACTTTTTTAAAAAATATTTATTTGGCTGCACCGGGTCTTAGTTGTGGCATGTGGGATCTTTAGTTGCAGAATGCGAACTCTTAGCTGAGGCTTGTGGGATCTAGTTCTCTGACCAGGGATTGAACCCGGGCCCCCTGCATTGGGAGCATGGAGTCTTAGCCACTGGACCACCAGGGAAGTCCCTCAGCACAGATTTTAAATCCTTAAACATGGACCCAGTATTTTCATGATCATTTAGTGCCCTTGGGGAAAGGTGGAAAAGAGGAACATTTTTTTTTGTTTGTTTCATAAAAATAATTACCGGCATTAAATCTAAATAGGACTCCAATTTTTTCTTCAAAGGTATAGTCTGTCGTTTTAGTTCTGCCAATTTCTGGGGGTGAAAAAAACACAGAGTAATAGAGATATTCACAATGCAACTAACCACTGTCTATTTCTGAAATAAAACATGACAAAGCATTAACATTAGGATAGTTTAAATAACGTTATCAAATAAAGAGCTTCAAAGATAAATGGATAACAAATGGAAACAATCCTTAGAAGATGCTATAATAGGAAAGTTATACTCCCATTTATTAAGAATAAGATTTAAGTATGCTGCCTAGGAATACAAAACAATGTAATTAAGAGGAATCAGAACATCAGGGAATAATTAAGAGTCTCAAATACATACTTATGAATTGCCAATTTTAAATTCCAAAAATCAAACTACAAAAAAATCTTAAGAAAAAAAAGTAGAACAAAACCTTTCATTTCTCCCTCTTCCCATGAAAGATAAAACCCTTACACAATCTAAAACCCCAGAATTGCATTCTACAGGAGTATGGGACCTGTGTTTTACTGAAAGAGAATAAAGAGGAGGACCTAGGTGGTTAGCACATAGTCCCTCGATACATTCATTCAATAAATAAATCAACAACATATAAATGACTCCAGCAAAGAGTTTCTAGCATATAGTAATAAATAAAGGAAACCAAACGAATGGAAGAAGATATATAGATAAACAAGTAATAAAGATATAAATACTGGTGAACATAAAGTACAGCGGTAAAGGAAAATAAATCAGGTCAATAGTGAATAAAGCTCTATAAAAAGAAACAAATGGAAAAGTAGATTGTGCACTAACATTTTAAAGAAAGTTAAATCGGGTTAAAGTAAGCGTACCTCTGAAAGTGCTACCAGTGACTGATGAGACAGAGAAGCATCCATTCCTCTGGCTGAAAGTTGCTCCTACAATTACAAAAAAAGGGAGTTCAGTTTAAAAAATTATTTTGCAAGTGACCCTCATGAAATATTTTCAATATATAACACAGTAAAGAGAAGCTATAAATCATATATGAAGGACTATACCTGCTCCTAAGCACTTTTATGTTGCATGAGAGTCATTTCAGACAGAGATTTGTGACAAGATGGGGGCAGTGCTTAAGAGCCTGAGCTTCCGGGCCTGGCAGCCTGCATTTGAATTGGGATCTGCTGTTAAGTAGCTGTGTAACCTTGGGCAAGTTACCCGCCTTCAACACAGTTCCCTGGTCGTAAAAAGGGAATAACAATACTGCCTATTTCTAAGGATGAAAGTTGAAAATAAGTCTGAAGCGAGCTAAATATATTCAGTCCTTCATACAAACCTCTGCAGCTCTAATTCCAGACCTGAACTCCTCTGACTTGGCTTTTAGGAAGTCCATGTTCTGAAGACGATTGTCAACTTTGGCCCTTTCTGTAGACAGATGCAACTCTGCCTTCTTGAGATCCCTTTAAAAAATGAAGTTGAGAACATTTTCTTCTCAGTGAAATTATTATAAAAAGGAAGCTCTACCACTTTTTCGATTCAACTCTGGATTAGTCAAGAGTATCAAGAGGAGATAACACACTTGCTGGATTTTCTACCATAAATTTTATATCCCAGACTGGCTACCAAGCACCCTTCTAGGTCATCTTTCCCTCCATGTTGCCATCTGGGATTTTCCTCAAGGAATACTAAATAATTTTAAGATTAATTTATGCCAATTATTCTTGGAGAAAGTAGATCTGCTGCTCAAAAAAGTGACTTAACAGATCCTAAAGTCAATTTGAATTATGGAGGTCCCAAAGGCCTCTCTCCTAAATGTGACATGACACAGTGCTTTGCATATACATAGTCAATATTTGTTGGATAAATTTACACACCAGTAAATTACTTGTGCATACACATACTCCTGATCCCCAGCATCTAATCTCTGGGGCTACAGGGACCTAAAGAAGGTCCAAAGCATTAAGAGGGATACCAGAGCTCTAGTAAGAAAGGGCAACAAAATATAACATGACTTTAAGTTGCACCATAGTTTATAAGTAAAAAAAAAAAATTCACATACATTTTGAAAATTATTAACAGGTTATTTGTAAAACAGAGAGAAAAAAGAAACTGTATAAAGTAAAAGGTAAAAATATGTACTCAACCACTCCTACCTTCACCCAAGTCATTTTCTACTTAAAAAAACATTTTATCTTCCCATTTCCTAATGTGTTGTTTTAAATCATAACTATGGCCCAAACTAATGTCCTGTTACTGCCTTTATAATAAAAATTGTCACCACTTCCAACTCAATTACTTACTCTTGTAGACATTTTTCTAATACTAAAGTTGCAGTTAGATTTTTCTCAAGTTTTGCCAATTCAAGCTTGATTTCTTCGTTTTTGGATTTGGTGCAAAAAAGATCAGAGGTCAAGTCATTCACTGCAGGGATAAAACTAAAAGAAGAATCCAGTCACGTAAATGGACATTAAGAACAATAATTACAATTATTCCTCATTTCTAAACCTGATTTTATTTCTATGTGGATTCTTCTTTAACCATGCTGTTTCATACCTCTGTACTATTTTACACGCTGTTCTCACTGTCTGGAATAACCTTCTTCAGCTGGCAAATTCCCATTTGTCCTTCAAAGCTCAAATAAGATTTACTCCCATTCTGGAATTCACTCCTCCTTCCTCTGTGCTTCCTAGCTACAGCTTTACACTACTGCAGTATTGCAGCTGTCATACTCTGTTATAATTTTACATGTCCATCTCCGTTAATTTACCATGAGCAGAGACTGTACTTGCTGGCACTCATTATTCTATTCATTTCTGCTTCCCCAGTGCCTATATGTATAGCTATACATATATATATATACACACACACACACACACAAACATATATATATATATATATATATATATATACACACACACACATATATATATAGGGAGGGAGGAAGGGAGAGGGAGACAGGTAGTTACATAAAGAGTTATATAGATTATATGCCTAGGATATAATTAGTATTTGGTGAATTGACTTAATTGACTGCTGAATTGACTTAATTCAAGTCTAGATTTCTGCTGCCATACGGCCCACATGATCTTATATCTAAAACTCTACTATTTAAGTGTGTGTATATATATATTTATTTATATATTTATATATATATATATATTTGTATATATTCCAAGCTCTTGTATTAGCAGTTAAGCAGAATGGCCATACAATTCTCTGATTATAAGTTGTAGTAGTAGTCCTAGCTAAGATGCAGCCAACAGTGATAGTCCTATGGACTTTTGAGTCAGACCGGGTTTGAATCCCAACCCTGCCATTTACTAGCTCAGAGAAATTATTTAACTCACCTCTCCTGAGCTTCAGTTTCCTCTTAAGGTAGTTAGAAGGATAATGTCATTATATAGGTGAAATGCCTGTCACAAAGAACTGAAGGTCTTTAACCTACTCTATCCAATAGGGTAGGGACATAACCAAAAATCGCTACTCTATGCTCAACAGATGATTTAGCCTACTGCTCTCTGTACTGTTTATAGGGAATGATGTGATACCTAATCCCTTTTCAAATATACAAGAGAACCAGCCTTCACAAACCTAATCCTGAAAGAAGAAAACACTAAAATTTAACCAATACCAAGTTTATCTGAAGTAATTATACATACTCACTAGCAATGATAAGGAGTTAACTAAATTCAGTATTTCTGCATACACTGCTAATTTCCTATACAGAATTACCCTGAGAAACAAAAGCTCCTTAGGTCAAGACCTTACAGTGTATATGACTGCAGAAATTAAATATGTCACAAGAGTTACCTAGCTAGTGAGGTATCCTTTGTTTCAAGGGCCACAGCACTGTCAACCAAAGCATTCAGATACCTGGAACCAGTGCTAGAGAGATTGGCAGGGGAAAAATTCACACTCTCCAGAAGAAGGTCTTGAAGATGCTTAGCTGAAAAGATGTAAGAGTTTTATGGTGACTAAGATCTTTGTTTTGCTTTAATTTTTAACAGCTTTATTGTAATCTTTCACATAACATATAATCCACTCACCTAAAGTATTTTAGAACATTTTCATCACCCCAAAAAGAAATCCCACAATCCTCAGTCATTATTTTCCAGCTACCCAACCCATGAAGCCCTAGCAACCACTAACCTACATTCTGTCTCTATTCATTTGCCTAATTTGGACATATCATATAAATGGTATCATATAATATGTGATCCTCTGTGACTGGTTTCTCTCACTTAGCATAACGGCTTCAAGGTTCATCCGTTCTGTATCAGGTATCAGTCAGTACTTCATCCCTTTTTATGGAAGAATAATATTCCATTGTATAGATTTACCATGTTTTATTTATCCATTTATCCATTGATGAACATTTGGATTGCTCCCACATTTTGGCTATTATGAATAATGCTGCTATAAACACTCACGTACGGGTTTTTACATAAACATATGTTTCCATTTCTCTTGGGTATATAACCAGGAGTGGAACTGCTGGTCATATGGTAACTCTATGTTTAACTATTTGAAGAACTACTAGACTGTTTTCCAAAGCTACTGATTTTTACATTCCTGCCAGAAATGTATGAAGGTTCCAATTTCTCCACAATGTCATCTTCACCAACAGCTGTATTATTTATTTTTTTTGCACAGTGATCATTCATAGAACTGAATAATGATCGATAAAATGATAATCCAAGACCTTGTCTTTTTGATTATAGCCATCCTTGTAGGTGTGAAGTGGAATGTGGTTTTGATTTGCATTTCCCTGATGGCTAATGATGCTGTGCTTTCTGGCCATTTGTATATCTTCTTGGGAGAAATGTATATTCATGTCCCTTAACCATTCTTTTTGGCCGCAGCTTATGGGATCCTAGTTCCTTGACCAGGGATAGAACCTGGGCCCCTGCAGTGGAAGCGTGGGGTCCTAACCACTGGACTGCCAGGGAATTCCCTCCCTTATCCATTTTTAACTGGGTTGGTTCTTTATTATTCAGTTGTAAGAATTCTTCATTTATTGTAGATATAAGTCCCTTATCAGATATACAATTTGCAAATATTTGCAGCCCACTCTGTGGGCTGTCTTTTCATCTACTTGACGGTATCCTTTGAGGACAAAAGTTTTTAATTCTGATGATGTCCAATTTACCTACTTTTCTTTTGTTGCTTGTGTTTTTGGTATCATAGCTAAGAAACCATTGCCAAATCCAAAGTTATGAAGATATACACATATGCTGTCTTCTGAGTTTTAGATTCAGCTCTTACTTTTAGGTTTTTCATTCATTTTGAGTTAATTCTTATATATGTTATGAGGCAGGGTCCAATTTCATTCTTGTACATGTGGATATCCACCTATCCCAGCACTGTTCACTGAAAAGGCTATTCTTTCCTCCATTAAATTGTCTTGTCATCTTTGCCAAAAATCAATCCACCAGGAGTCTGACTTCCAACATAACAGTGTGAGGAGCTCTGCTCACCTACCCTGCAGTGAAACTGGTGAAAATTGTAAACAAAAACCCAAAAAGCAAAACAAAGATGCCCCCCAAAACAAAACACAACCATTTAAAGCTTCTGGAAATGCTCCTAAGGACAAACAGCAAATGAAGAAACATCTGTTCAAGAAAATCTATTAAAATTCAGTGAGGGGGCTTCCCTGGTAGCATAGTGGTTAAGAATTTGCCTGCAAATGCAGGGGACACGGGTTCGAGCCCTGGTCCGGGAAGATCCCACATGCCACGGAGCAACTAAGCTCGTGTGCCACAACTACTGAGCCTGCACTCTAGAGCCTGCGAGCCACAACTACTGAGCCCGTGTGCCACAACTACTGAAGCCTGCACACGTAGTGCCCATGCTCCGCAACAAGAGAAGCCACCGCAATGAGAAGCCCATGCACTGCAATGAAGACTAGCCCCTGCTCACCGCAACTAGAGAAAGTCTGTGAGCAGCAACAAAGACCCAACACAGCCAAAAATAAATAAATAAATAAATTTATTTAAAAAAAAAAAGACAAGGAGAAAATCTTGAAAACAGCAAAAGAAAAATGACATACTAGGAAACTTCAGTAAGATTAACAGTCAACTTCTTGACAGAAACAACGGAGACTAAACGGCAACAGGATAACATATTCAAAGTGCTCAAAGAGCAAACTGTCAAGCAAGAATCCTACACGTAGCAAAGCTTTCTTTCAAAAATAAATGTAAAATGAAGACTCCCAGATAGACAAAAACTGAGAGAATTTCATTGTCACCAGACCCAACTTATAAGAAATATTAAAGGAAGTTCTGCAGGCTTAAAGCAAGTGACCCCAAACAGTAATTCAAATGCGCACAAAAATCAATGAATTATCAGTAAAGGTAAATGCAGAATTATAAAGAGCATAAATGCATTTTTTTCTTCGTTTTTCTCTTAACTGACTTAAAAAGCAATTGGATAAAATAATATTTATATAAGGTATTGTTGGGTTATAGAAATGTATCGGCACAAAGGACGTGGTGGTAGTAAAGGTGTAAAGGGCTAAGGAAATGACTACAGATGGTTAAGTAATAATGTAACAGTACACTGTTGAGTCCATAATATTATTAGATGTAATATGTGTAACAATAATACCACAAAAGCGGGGAAAAGAGGAACAGAGCTACATAGGAGCAACATTTCTCTATCTCACTGGAATTAAGCTAGTACAAATATGAAGCTGAGCTGGTAAGGTTTATTTGCAAACCTCAGAACAACACTAAAAAGAACTGAAAAAAAAAAAAAGAACTAAAAAATCACTTTAGAAATTTAAATGTTACATTAGAAAATATTTACTTAATGCAAAAGAAAGCGATAAGGGAAAAACAGCAAAACAAAAAAAGATGTAATATATAGAAAATGAAAAGTAAATTGGCAGATATAAATACAACTATATCAATAATAACATTAAATGGGAATGCATTAAACAATCCAACCCAAAGGCAGAGATTATAAGACTGAAAAAAACAACAGGATCCCACTACATGCTGTCTATAGGAGACACACTTCACATTCAAAGACACAAATTCAGGCATAACTCAGAGATACTGGGGTTCCAGAACACTGCAATAAAGCAAATATTGCAATAAAGAGGGTCATGTGAATTTTTTGGTTTCCCAGAACATATAAAAGTTATGTTCATATTATACTGTAGTCTATTAAGTGAGCAATAGCATTATACCTAAAAAAACAATGTACATACCTTAATTTAAAAATACCTTATTGCTAAAAAATGATAACCACATCTGAATCTTCAGTGAGTCATAATCTTTTTGCTGGTGGAGGGTCTTGCCTCGATGTTGATGGCTGCTGACTGATTAAGGTGATGGTTGCTGAAGGCTGGGCAATTCTGTGGCAATTTCTTAAAATAGGACAACAGAGTTTGCCACATTGATTTGACTTTTCCTTTCACAGATGATTTCCCTGTAGCATGCAATGCTGTTTGACAGCATTCTACCCAAGAACTTCTTTCAAAACTGGACTCAATCCTCTGAAACCCTGCCACTGCTTTAATCAAGTAAGTTATGTAATATACTAAATCCTTTGTTGTCATTTCAACGATCGTCACAGCATCTTCACCAGAGTAGATTCCTTCTCAAGAAACCACTTTCTTAGCTCATCCATCAGAAGCAACTCCTCACCCATGAAAGTCTTATCATGAGATGGCAGCAACTCAGTCACATCTTTAGGCTGCACTTCTAAGTCTAGTTCTCTTGCTATTTCTACCACACCTGCAGTTACTTCCTCCACTGGAGTCTTGAGCCCCTCAAAGTCATCCACGAGGGCTGGAATCAACTTCTTCCAAACTCCTGCTAATGCTGATATTTTCACCTCTTCTCACGAATCACGAATGTTTTCAGTGGCATCTAGAACGGTGAATTCTTTCCAGAGGTTTTCAATTTACTTTGTCCAGATCCATTAGAGGAATCACTATCTATGCCAGCTATAGCCTTATGAAATGTATTTATTAAAGAATGACTTGAAAGTGGAAATGACTCACTGGAGTAGCACTTTTAATATCCTTCAAGAACTTTTCTTTTGCATTCACAACTTGGCTAACTGTCTGGCATAAGAGCCCTAGCTTTCAGCCTTGTCTTGGTTTCCAACATGCCTTCCTCACTAAGCTTCATCATTTCTAGCTTTTGATTTAAAGTAGAGGCATGTGACTTCCTTTCACCTGAACACTTAGAGGCCACTGTAGGGTTATTAATAGGACTATTTTCAATTTGTTATATTTCAGGGAATATGGAGGCCCAAGGAGAGGGAGAGAGAAATGAAAAAGTCTGAAATATTCTGAGAATTACCAAAATGTAAGAGATACGAAGTGAGCAACTGCTATTGGAAAAATGATAGATTTGCTCAACACAGGGTTGCCACAAAACTTCAATTTGTAAAAAAAGACCCCTCAATATCTGTGAAGTGCAATAGAGCAACGTGCAATGAAAATAAAGGATGGAAAAAGATATATAATGCGAACAGCAACCACAAGAAAGCTGAAGTGGCTATACTAATATCAGATAAAATAGACTTTTTAACAAAAAATGTTACTAGAGATAAACAGGGACATTTTATAATGATAATACCGTCATATAATACAAAGTATTCCCCCATTACAATGGAATGAAATTAGAAATGAGAAAGAAATTTGGGAAACTCATAAATATGTGGAATTAAACAACATACTCCCAATAACCAATGGGTCAAAAAGAAATCAAATCCTTTGAGGTGAATGAAAATGAAGACATAACATACCAAAACTTAGGGGATGCACCTAAACCAATGCTTAGAGGGAAATTTATACTTGTAAATTCCTATGTTAAAAAAGAAGAAAGATCTCAAATCAATAGCCTAAGCTTAAAACATTTAAAAAAGAAGAGCAGACTAAACCTAAAGCAAGCCAAATGAAAGAAATAATAAAGAACAGAGTGAAAGTTAATAAAATAGATTAAAAAAGAAGAAAAAAATCATTAAAACCAAAGGCTAGTTCTTTGAAAAGCTCAACATAATTGAAAAACCTTCACCTAGATTTAAAAACAAAAATTTTTTTTGTATTGGAATATAGTTGATTAACAATGTTGTGTTAGTTTCAGATGTACAGCAAAGTGATTCAGTTATATATGTAGAGTACCTATTCTTTTTCAAATTCTTTTCCCATTTAGGTTATTACAGAATATTGAGCAGAGGGACTTCCCTGATGGCACAGTGGTTAAGACTCCATGCTCCCAATGAGGGGGCCCGGGTTCGATCCCTGACTGGGGAACTAGATCCTACATGCATGCTGCAACTAAGAGTTTGCATGCCACAACTAAGGAGCCGGCAAGTCGCAACTAAGGAGCCCACAAGCCGCAACTAAGGAGCCCACCTGCTGCAACTAAGACTCAACATGACCAAATAAATAAATATTAAAAAAATTAAAACAATGGCAATAAAATAAACTATAAAGCACACCACTATGAATATCAGGTGACTGTCATTTCCTTAAATATATATATATATTGAGCAGACTTTCCTGTGCTATGACCTTCACCTAGATTGACTAAGAAGAAAAAAGACTCAAATTACTAGCATCAGAAGACAGTACATTCCACTGATCTACCTACTTAATAAAAAGGATTATAAAGGAATACTATGAACAACTGTACCCTGAAATTTAGATAACTTAGATGAAATGGACAAATTCCAAAAAGGACACTAACTACTGAATCTAATTCAAGAACAAGTAGATAATCTAATAGACCTACAGTAAGCAGAGACTGAATTAGTAATCAAAATCTACCCACAAAGAAAAGCTCAGGTCCAGATGGTTTTACCACTGAGTTCTATAGATTACATAAAGAATTAATACCAATTCTTCATCAACTATTCCAAAAAATAGGAAGGAGGGAATACTTCTCAACTGTTTCTCTGAGGCCAATATTATCCTGACACTAAAACCAGAAAAAGACATATTAAAAGGAAAGAAAACTACGGACCACTATCTCTTATAAATATGGATGCAAAAATTCTCAACAAAATACTAGCAATTGAATCCAGCAACCTATTAAAACATTATACACCATGAGGACGTGGATTTATCTTATGGATAAATGTTGGATTAACGTCTGAAAGCCAATTCATGTAACACATCATATCGACAGAATAAAAAACTAAAGTCATATGATCATCTCAATAGACAGAAAAAGCATCTGACAAAATCCAGCACCCTTTCATGATATGGACACTCAACAAAGTAGGAATAGAAAGAAACTTCCTCAACCGGAAAAAGGGCATCTACAAAAAACCCACAACTCACATTGCGCTCAACAGTAAAGACTAGATGCTTTCCCTCTAAGATGAGGAACAAGATAAGGATGTCTACTCTAATAGATGTCTACATCTATTCAACATTTTATTGGAGGTTCTAGCTAGGGAAATTTCTTTTAATTTTCCTCCTCAACTGAAGAATTGGCAGTACAAAGAATTAATGTTTTCAATAGTTTCATCTGTATTTGTCACGATTAAAAAGTCTTCATACAGGGCTTCCCTGGTGGCGCAGTGGTTGAGAGTCCGCCTGCCGATGCAGGGGACACGGGTTTGTGACCCGGTCCGGGAAGATCCCACATGCCTCGGAGTGGCTGGGCCCGTGAGCCATGGCCGCTGAGCCTGTGCGTCCGGAGCCTCGCAACGGGAGAGGCCACAACAGTGAGAGGCCCGCGTAACGGGAAAAAAAAAAAAAAAGTCTTCATACAAAACTTTTACATTCTTTCCCAATTCCTGGAAATATTTCCAAAATGTTCCAATCTTACGTGCTGCAAAGAACTGTACTGTGCGGAAATAAAAACTAAGTCAAAGAAATGATCTTTTGCTCAAAAGTCATTCAAGTCCTGGGGGCTATATAGTATCACTACTCAAAATTTAGAAACTCTGGAAGCAGGAGTTCCTTAACAGTGTATATGAATCTATATTTGTTACAAGGTTCCATAAATTTTCTGTTCTCTGCTTGACAGCTTTCCTGTCTAAAAGGAGGAAAAACTTAGAAAAGAGGAGTAACAATTAAAGTACGTGGTGGGGGATACTTCCCTGGTGGCGCAGTGGTTAAGAATCCGCCTGCCAATGCAGGGAACACGGGTTCAATCCCTGGTCCAGGAAGGTCCCACATGCCTCAGAGCAACTAAGCCCGTGCGCCACAACTACTGAGCCTGTGCTCCGTGAGCCACAACTACTGAAGCCTGCATGCCACAACTACTGAAGCCCGTGTGCCTAGAGGCCGTGCTCCTCAACAAGAGAAGTCACCGCAATGAGAGGCCCACACACCGCAACGAAGAGTAGTCCCCGCTCGCCGCAACTAGAGAAAGCCAGCACTCAGCAACAAAGACCCAACGCAGCCAAAAATAAAAAAATTTTTTTTAAATAATAAAAATAATCTTAATATCTTTAAAAAAATGAAAAAATAAAGTACATGGGGGGTTGGACTTCCCTGGTGGCACAGTGGTTAAGAATCCTCCCACCAATGCAGGGGACACAGGTTTGAGCCCTGGCCCAGGAAGATCAACATACCGCGGAGCAACTAAGCCCGCCAGCCACAACTACTGAGGCTGCGCTCTAGAGCCCGCCAGCCACAACTACTGAGCCTGCGCTCGGAGCCGCTTGTTGCTCCGCAATAAGAGAAACCACAGCAATGAGAAGCCCACACACTGCAACGAAGAATAGCCCCCGCTCGACGCAACTAGAGAAAGCCTACCCGCAGCAACGAAGACCCAACGCAGCCAAAAATAAGTAAATTAATTAATTAAAAAAAAATAAAGTACATGGGGACTTCTCTAGTGGTCCAGTGGGTAAGAATCTGCGCTCCCAATGCAGGGGGCCCAGATTCGATCCCTGGTCAAGGAACTAGATCCCACATGCGTGCGACAACTAAGAATATGTCGCAACTAAGAAGTCCGCATTCCGCAACTAAGAGCCCACATGCCACAACTAAGACCCATCGCAGCCTAAATAAATAAATATTTTAAGAAAAAAATAAAGTACATGAAGTGTAGAGTTAAGATATCAATGGTGGCAGGGCTCTTCTGGATACTTTAGTACAGAAAATTGTGTCAAAATTTTGTATGTATTACTAGAAACATTTGCTACTTAATATATGCCACCCTAAAAAGTACTCAAGGAAAAAAAAAAGTACTCAAGGACAGCCATGAATAATCTTACTTTTAAAATCATTCGAATTTTCATTACATAATAGTATAGACAAAAAGAAAGCTCTTGCAAAATAAGATTTTTCTGGACTCAAAGCCCCTTTCTCCATACTTTATTTTAATAACTACTAAAATAAAATCATTTAAAATTTAAACAAGTTTAAAGGCATACGGGAGAGTATGACTACAAAGGAGCATCACAGGGGAGGTGTTCGGGGGTGACAGAACTGTTCTGCACCTTAGCCGTGGGGGTGGTTCTCAGAATCCATGTGTGTTAAAACAGTACACCAAACAAAAAGTCACTTTACTGCATATTAATGTTTTAAAAGAAAACTGGAAAAAAGCACATATGCAATAGATTTACAATATAAATTGCTCTACATTCAAAACAACATATGTAACATATGCCATACACCTGCTTAAGTGTAGGCAAACGTAGATCTCACTTCTTTCCTCTTTTGTATATTCCCAATCTTTATTTTTGTGGTTTGTGTTATAAAGACAATGGATGTGTTGAATACACTTTTTTAAACTACATATGCACAGCAGAAAATTCTCATGCAGTCCCATGAATACATGGCAACAGAGTGATTTGTTCAAGTCACAGTTCATGGCTGCCACCTCAGGTGTCATGATGGCTCATTATAACTAAAGCATGGAGACTGGAAAGAGACCAAAAGATATGTAAGTGAAAAACCACAGGTATCGTATATGTCAGGCTAATAAGTTTAGACTCTTATCTTTTAGGGGTTACTGTTTCACCATCAGAGTATCAATAAAATATATACTATAATGAAATTTATGATAGTTACTATAACAACACAGTGTACGACAAATCTGGATAAAATAAAGAAGCAAAACTGGCAAGTAGTCTACACTAAATCAATCTTGTATACTTCAGTGTTAAACAATTTGGTTACCTCTAGTTATTATCTCATTCAACACTCTGGAATTAATCTCACCTTCTGATTCATATTCTCTTGCTTTTTGTTTCAAGTCCTCTATTACCAGGTAGACATCCCTGTCCCGGACCCTGTTGCGTTCTGAAAGGTGATGCAAAATCTGCGTTGTCCGCGGATTCACCTCATATTGTGGAATGGGATGATCTCCAAATATTTTTTTCAACCAGGCAGCAACCTAACCATTACAAGGGATACAAATTTTGTAAGCCTTGTTTTTTGCAATAGCACGAAGAAAATATGGCCAAGAAGTGATGAGTAGCAAAGGAAATGTTTTCCATGAATATTCTGGCATCCTACTTACTTCACATCCTAATTTGTCTTTAGGGAGAGAGATATCAGATGTCAGGAAATAAAAAGTGAGCAAGCACAATAAATAAAACTACCAGAAAACAATCCATCCTTTCCCAAAGCTACGAAAGCAGTATAGGCTAATATTTTACATCACTCGAATAACTTTAAAGCTCAATATGCAGGTGCTAAGGCATTATTACAGTTGCAAAGTCTGAAAAAAGGGTTGTCCTCAACACACCACAAGACTCGCAATGCCAGGAAACTCCTAGAGCTGGGATGCGAGACACTGATGCAGGTCTGGTGTGAAAATTCTGGTAGGAAGCAGCAGTGAACGGCTAGGCTTGGCTGGAAGTTGACTTTGGGTTCAGAAGTCCCCCTCCAGTCTCCAGGGGTAGGTTTCGTACCAGGGGGCTCTCCTCAAACCCTCTCCAAGCCCGAATCCTGGCAGGGAAGGCCGGGAAGGAAGGGAAACTCCCTTTCCAAGGGTGGGGGTGGGGGGCGATGGTCTAAGGAGGGTGAGGCGGGGAGGCTCACAGATCTTGAAGGCGGGGCTAGATATGGACCAGCAGAGGAACAAAGTAAAAGTGGCGTGCCCAGGAGATCCGCCAGCAGGGTGGGTGTATCAAAGACGCGGTTTCCGGGATGCCGCAAACCCCCGCTCCCGCGCCATCACCTGCGCCTCTTTCTCCTCCAGCGCTTCCATAGCCGCCACTCCCGCCACTTCTCGAGCAGCTTCTCGCGGGACAAGCGCCCCGCTTGCTCTGACAACCCCGCCCGCACACCGTTGGGCACGCCCCCTTTGGGGCCCAGGATTTCTGGGAGTTGTAGTTTTTACTAGGACTCCAGGCGCTGAGCCCTTGGACTAGGCTGGTCCAAGGCTTCAGCACTGCAAGGCTCTCCACCGTTACCACCTCGCAGCTCTCTGCGCTCTCCATGGTATCACCTCCAGGACGAGAACTAAAGCTGCCTAGAGCCAGGCTGTTTTTTCTTTCTAAATGTGCTGGAGACTGTTTTAAAACGGCATACAACTGCTGGCACTGGCACTGCCACTCAGCCATTCTTGCATTCATTTCTTGCGTTTCCTAAAGTTCTCTCCTTCCATCACTCTGTAGTTAACGCCATGAGAGGTTCTTTATATTTCTACGGGAATGTATAGTTTTCTGTGTTTTCCTATTTTTGTTTCATTCTCACAGGAATCCTGTAAAATAAATGGACACACATTATTTTACCTATTTTCACGTTAAAACCACACGCTCGGAGTATATGACTTGACCAAGATGAGGTGGTAGAGCTGGAATCTGACCACAGTGTTCTAACTCCTATTGGGTGTTTCAGTCTCCTCAGGTTATACCATGCTGCTGTCCACAACCTCCTGTAGTATACTGTTACATTAGGAAACGTAGACCATGTACTTAACTTTCTGTGATATGTAGTTTAACATCAAATTGTGGATAACTTAGCACCAAATATCTTTTTCCTAAGTCATATGCCTATTTTAAATGATTAAACTTTTCAACGAAATTCAACTAACTAGCCAGCACCATACTGTATGGCTTTCTTATTCTTTTTTTGTTTGTTTTGGTTAAATATGTATCTGCTCATTAACTAAATTCCAGATAAGTGGTGGGGAAAGTTATCTTTTTGCCCTTTGTCCACTTTCATCACTACAAGTTTTACAAAATATTCCCGAACTTTGTTTTTACAAACCAAAATTGTACCTGTTCCTACACCTAATTTCCAGGAGGACTGTCGTATGTATCCATGGCTCATCTTGAAAAGAAAGTAGAATATTGGAGAAAGGGATTGATGGCCATATAGTATTTGCAAGCTGTTTTAGGAGATGACTGTTATAACCCATATTCATATGCCCCACCCAAATTAAGGTTTTGTGTAAACCAGGATTTGGTGGATGAAGCTGAAATATCCTTCTTAGTATAGCCGCAAGTGAAGGCAACGTTAATAGTCTCCACTATCACAAAATACCCAACATCCCCCCACCCCCGCCAAATTCTCTACATATCACAAAAATCTCAATATCACCAAAAAATCTGTAGGAGGAACAAAAGTTCCGCCCTGATTTCTTTGGGTTGGTATAGAAAGTTATTTTCATCATTTCCCTTTTACTTCAAATGAAAAAGTGAAGTCCCTACTGTCATGAAACTAGTTGCTTGTAGAGGAAAAATTGAGCCCTAGCCCACTCTCGAATGAGACTTTTGATTCTGGACCATTCTTCTCAGGATTGGCAACCACTCTATTCGAATTTGTGCTTGTTATACTTTTTTTTTTAAACCTATTTCCTTTTATTTATTTATATTAATTAATTTTTGGCTGCGTTGGATCATCGTTGCTGCAGGCGGGCTTTCTTTGGTTCAGGTGAGTGGGGGCTACTCTATTTGTTTTTTGGGGGGCTACTCTTTATTGTCGTGCGCGGGTTTCTCACTGCAGTAGTTTCTGTTGTTGCAGAGCACGGGCTCTAGGCACGTGGGCTTCAGTATTTGCTGCACGCCGGCTCAGTAGTTGTGGCTTGTGGGCTGTACAGCGCAGGCTCGGTAGTCATGGTGCAGGGGCTTAGTTGCTCCGTGGCATGTGGGATTTTCCCAGACCAGGGCTGGAATCCATGTCTCCTGCATTGGCAGGCAGATTCTTAACCACTGCGCCACCAGGGAGGTCCCCATGCTCGTTATACTTTTTTTTTTTTTTAAAAACAATTTGCTCTAATTCGCAAACAGGATTCTTTTAGATCGAATCTAAAAGAACTGCGATTCTCCAATTTGAGTGCTTATCAGATCATCTAGAATGGTGTGGATGCTTTTCAAAGATTCAGATTGCCCCCAGTTTTTGACTCAGAGGGTCTGGAGTGTTAGCCAGCGATCTGCGGAAATCCGCGTTAATTCTCCCAGCAGGAAACGCTCTGCTGCCAAACCGCCCATTTGAAATTACTGTTTACTGCACCTACATCACCAAGGTTTTATAGCTGTAGCTTCGGACCCGCCACAATCAACCCCCCTGACCGTCAAGCTAGCCGCGCCCCAGGACGGGGTGACGCCAGCATCATTTCCCTGCCAGGATGCGGTCTGGTAACTGCTTCTTGGCCGGTTCCGCTACCCATGTGGTCGCCCAGGGCAACCATAAGGTCGACGCGAAAGATCAAAGTAAATGGGTAACCAATGCCTGGGCCGAGGCTGGCAAAGGTCTAATTAATCATTTGGAGGTTCAAATCTAAAAACGATACTTAAAAAAAGTAATTACCGGCAGATTCGCGTCCGGGGGAGGGGCGGTACTTCCGGGTCACGTATGCTGGCGCCTTGACCTTCCTCGCAGCTCGGCCATTTTGTCCCAGTCAGTCCAGAGGCTGCGGCTGCAGAGAAAGCACTTGAGGAAGAGCAGCGAAGATGCTATCCGTGCGCGTCGCCGCGGCCGTGGCCCGCGCCCTCCCTCGGCGGGCCGGGCTGGTGAGCGCGGGGTCCCGGCGGCAGGGAGGGGGCTCGGCGGCAGTAGGTGGTGATGCACGGGCTCGGCCGCTCTTTCTGCGCGGAGGCTGAGGGGCTGTGGCGGGCCTCGCCATCTTGCTCCGCTGGCCACTCGGGCTGTCCTGGGCTGGCGGCGGAAGGGCCCTTTGGTCGCCCCGTGCGGGAGGGTTCCGAGTGCTGCAGGGGAGGCAGTGACCTTCGTGTTATCCAGAGATGGCGCCTCCGGAGGATTCCAGTCTTTGTCTGAGAGAGGCCTTGAGTGAAGGTCAGGACTGGGGCGCTAGTTTTCCGAGGCCTGCTGCGAAACGGTGAGGTTCGGTCCCGCTACTTCTCCGGGACTTCCTCGTTGAAGGTCAGAGCACTGTTGTCAGGCCTGGTTGAAGCGAGCTTGAGGAGCCTGACATTGTATTGAAGGTCAGCAGGCCCCAGGCTTCCACCTTTTCCCCGAGGTCGGTTCAGAGGACATCAATAAATGAAGGTGGCTTTCTGAATGCTTCAGTAGGCGGTCTCTTAGTGCTGAATTGTGAAACGATCATGAAAACACCGTACAGGTGCAAATATGCATTTCACTGCGGCCGATACCTTGACAGCAGAGGAGCTGGCTTCTAAATTGTCCTAGTCAGGCAGATTTTCCTTTGTGGTGCTTTGACGTGTTTTAAGATTCCTTGAGGAATCGTTAGTGTTTGAGAAATCAAGTAAAATAAAATAGAACATAGGTTGGAAAAAACCTGTGGAGGTCAGTGCCCTTCATTACTAATATCACTTGGAGTTACGGAAATAACTTTTAGGTCCTGTGTAAACACTTTTACTTGTTCTTTCATTTTAAGAGTAATCTCAGTTTGGGAGGTGAAATAAATATATTGGTCATTTTACTACCCTAACAACCTTTGGTACCGTTTTGGATTTCTGTTAGCAAAAAAAAAGCATTTTTAATGATTTTTATCCAGGTCCTATAGAAGGGAGTGTCTTCGGAATTGACATTGACCAACCACAGTGTTTCAACTTGAAGGAGGAGGGGTCCAGATTACTGCAAGCTTTGTTGACATTTGTTGGCATTTTTTTTTTAAAAAGTGCATGTGCCATATCTCTTAGTTTCTAATCAAACTCTAACATTTACAGGCTTTTTATTTTTAAGGTTGAAATAGAAAATCTATTGAGATTTGCCCCTTTTAGGAAGCAGTTTATCAAATTGAGAATTTCCACAACTCAATTGAAATATATCTAAAGTCAAAATAATATTATCTGATGCCTTTAAAAAGAAAGATATTTTGTTAGCTGTTGCTTTTTAAAATATGCTCTGCTTTTTTTAGCATATTTATTGTGTACCAGGAGCTGCATAATAAATTTTCACATAGATCAAAAGTGCTTTCTCAGGTGGTTAATATTTACGCTGATAATTTGATCAGGCCAAGCCTGCGTTTGTTTAAGCTTGCTAGTTTTATAAAGGCTTTTTTAAAAATTAAATTTAAAAAAAAATCTTTGCACTAGGTCTCCAAAAATGCTTTGGGGTCATCCTTCATTGCTGTAAGGAACCTCCATGCCTCTAACTCTCGTCTTCAGAAGACTGGTAAGTTGTTAATTCTGTGTCTACACCACACTTACTACCTTGCGATTGAGTGAAAAATGAAGTTACGTAGGTTACATACCTATTGTGGATGTTTTCGGTTTTTTCCATTAGTTAGTGTTTTCTTTCAATTTTAGTTACTATGGAATCTCAGATTCTTAACCCATAATGAGCCATTTAGCCCTGTCTTGGTAGGTTCTCTTGTTCTAGTGAAATGAACTATAATTATGTATTTCTCTTTTGATGTTAGTACAGGTTCTTTTTTTTCTCATAATGAATGCTCCTTTGGTGGAAACAAAGTATATGTCAGGTGGTGGGCACCGTTTCTGATCTATGAGTCTTTTCCTCTCCTAAAAAACACTGAAAAAAAGCAGGTAATTTTTACCTCTATGTTTTTCAAAGACAATAATTGGTAAGCTATACCTGGCAGTCTGAATTTGCACATTGTAAATGCAATAGAGAGGTGAGGAGGTAAGCTTAGGAAGATGCTGTAGGTTGGGGAATTTCTTTTGAGATGTGCATTAGGGCTTTTGAAATAAAGTTAGGTATCTCCCACATGCTGAGATGAAGAATAGTACCTGCATCCTTTTAAAGGAAAAGTTACAGGTTTTCCTCACTATTTGAAAGTGGAACATTCTAATGAAACCGTTCCTTAGCTGAAATGGCTAAAGTGTGAAGAAGCGATTACCCTTTTTTGTAAAAGTGAAATGGCATAAATGGAACTTTCAAAAAGAGGGGGATACCTGTACTTACACTTTGTTAAACAGTTGCCTTTTTTTTTTGGCTGCGAGGCGGGAACTTAGTTCCAAGACCAGGGATTGAGCCTGCGCCTTCAGCAGTGAAAGCACAGAGTCCTAACCACTGGATCACCAGAGAACTCCCAAAGAGTTGCTTTTTAAAATACACTGCATTTTAAAAATATGCTTTTTATAGAGTTTAGTTTGAGTTATATTCAAATATTAACATAAATACAGATTTCCTAGAGATTAAACCAAAGAATTACAAGATAGGAAATGTTTATTTTAAGGGTATTGCTTAATTTGATTAGCTCCTCATCTGGTTTACATTTGTCTCGTGAAGTTTTCTCTTAGTCACTTGGATTCATTTTCATAGTGGTAGGTATCAGGCTTTTTTGAATAGAATGTTGGACATTATGTTTTAGAATGCAATTTGATTATTATGATCAAAACTCTAGTTTATATATTGTTAGGGAAATGAGTTTTGAAAAGGTCTTTGGCCCAGGCTCTTTTTGTAATGGAATTGTCCTCTCTTAATAGGCACTGCTGAGGTGTCCTCTATTCTTGAAGAGCGTATTCTTGGAGCTGATACCTCTGTTGACCTTGAAGAGACTGGGCGTGTTTTAAGTATTGGTGATGGTATTGCCCGTGTACATGGGCTGAGAAATGTTCAAGCAGAAGAAATGGTAGAGTTTTCTTCAGGTTTAAAGGTGAATTATAAAATGAGATTTTGATGTTTTAACATTGGTGTCTCCTCAGTTATTCATTTAGTAATTCAGAGATTGTGTAAGTTTTTTTTTTAACTTTGAATCTGAATCTGCTTCAGTTTGTGTTTGTCATTATTATAGATCGTGAAAAAAATAAATTTTTTGTTAATCAAACTTTTTACCCTAGGGACTGATTTACACATAAGTTGTAAACATTAGCATTGAAATATAAAACTGAGTAAATCTTCACCCAGATTTTGAGAAGTTCAAGTCTGTTTGTAGCTGTTAAGATCATCCTATACGAAAGCATTTGATAATTTTAATTAAATTCATTTCCGGTGAAAAGTTGAAAGCCACTGACTTTGTATTTCTAGTAAGAGTGGATCTATTGTTGAAAAGTGAGCTAGTGATGTAGCTATCAAGCTCTCTAATGATACAAGTCTACTTTTTTCTATTAGATTGAGCCTAGTTGGGCAGTAAGGTGAGAAAAGTTGTAGGAGTCACGGGTTCTCTGATGAAAGCAGAGCATGATATCCAGGTGGACCAGGGGCAGTAGAATTATCCACTAATCACACAGGGGGAAAGATCTTGGTCTGCTTTGTAGTGTCCAGTGTGGAAAAAGAGCCTGTTGGTATGGAAGACTAATTATGGAGCCGAAAGTTTTATCAGTAGCTCTCAGACCTTGGCTAAGAATTTAACCTCTCATCTATAGTGTATATAACTTTGAGAGGTTAGGCTGAAATAGATGAACTGAATTTCCTTTTAGCTTTTTTTTGGCTGTGTTGGGTCTTCGTTGCTGCACATCACATGGGCTTTCTCTAGTTGTGGTGAGCAGGGGCTACTCTTCATTGCGGTGCAATGGCTTCTCTTGTTGCAGAGCACAGGCTCTAGCTGCGTGGGCTCAGTAGTTGTGACTCGCAGGCTCAGCAGTTATGGCGCACAGGCTTAGTTGCTCCGCGGCATGTGGGATCTTCCCGGACCAGGGCTCAAACCCGTGTCCCCTGCACTGGCAGACGGATTCCTAACCACTGCGCCATCAGGGAAGTCCCAACAGGGCAATTATTAATTTAAATTTTAAAGAGTCACATGTGATTAGTGACTACTCTGTTGAACATCAGATATTCAGACTAAAGATTTTGTACCTGTGATGATATTCCATGATATTCCTCTGTATTTAGTGTAAGTAATTCTCCAGAGCTTCATTTATTGACCAGAGTCAGTTCCTGGACTAGCCTTTTTGCTTTCGTTGTGATTTAGGGACCTAAAGTCTTACCATTTTGAAATATGATTGTAATGATGAGAGATGACCCAGCACTGTCATATTATATAGATTTGTTCTTGATTAAGTAGCTTTTAATTTAACTTTTTACTAACCTGATGGGTACAGGTTCTGACTAGATAGTTTTTTAAAATTGTTCATGGAGTTCCCACAGATGTGAATCAAGCATGTCTTAAAATTCCCAGTTGACCTTGATCGCTTTATTTCATACTGGCACCCAGTTCAAAAACCATAGTCAAAGGAAATGCAGTAGAAAAAGCTTAAACTGTTCAATTTCTTTGCTTCTTTTAGTTCTTAGAGGATGTGATAAGGTGCTTCTTAGGCTTATAATTCTAACCTATAATTATTCAATGGAACATGTTGCTGTTTTAGAAGTCTTAACTAAGGAAGATTTTTCGTTGGAAAAATACTCACGAGTAAACCAGATCTGAAAAGTCAATATTACTCTTTCCCTCTATTTTCATATGTAGTGTAGGTATATGGGAAGAAGTGCCACTCAAGCTTCATGGGTATTCAATTGTGTCTTTTGTATAGGGTATGTCTCTGAACTTGGAACCTGACAATGTTGGTGTTGTTGTGTTTGGAAATGATAAACTAATTAAGGAAGGAGATATTGTGAAGAGAACTGGGGCTATTGTGGATGTTCCAGTCGGCGAGGAGCTGTTGGGTCGTGTAGTAGATGCCCTTGGTAATGCCATTGATGGAAAGGTAGGTTTAACATTTATTAGATGTCGTTGTAGCTTCTAACAAAGAGCCAAACTGATTGGTCTGGGGTTTCTTTTTATCGTTTAACAGGGTCCAATTGGTTCCAAGACCCGAAGGCGAGTTGGTCTGAAAGCCCCTGGGATCATTCCTCGAATCTCTGTGCGGGAACCAATGCAGACTGGCATTAAGGCTGTGGACAGCTTAGTGCCGATTGGTCGTGGTCAACGTGAGCTGATTATTGGTGACCGACAGACTGGGTAAAGACTTGATAGCTTGTTGAAAAGTTCTAACTAAAATTTGCTCTGTGGAAAGATTACTTTTAGGCTTGGAATGGTAAATACTTTGGATATCCAGGAGAGAGTAGAATGTGATGTGAGGAGGAAGAGGAGTGAAATTTAAGTTGGGGGATCCTTTGAAGTGTTTAGTAATATTTATGTTTATTTTCTCTTTTTAAAGCAAAACGTCAATTGCTATTGACACAATCATTAACCAGAAACGATTCAATGATGGAACTGATGAAAAGAAGAAGCTATACTGTATCTACGTTGCTATTGGTCAGAAGAGATCCACTGTTGCCCAGTTAGTGAAGAGACTTACAGATGCAGGTATTAAGGAACTGTAGTCTCGTTGTTATCTGGGATGCTGCTAATCTTAGGATAGCTTATGCTTAATGTAGGCTGATTTTAATTACTCCTTAATGAGCTGAAGTTTCTAATATAAATCAATACAAAAGTAATATGTAAAAAACTAGTATAAAACAGCAGCTAACTTTTAAGGTTCTGTCAGTTTCTTTAAAGTAGAAACTATTTGGATAATTTTAATAGTAAGTCACAGTAGTAAAGCACTTAGATAATTTTTATTCTAGTCTCTAATCTAAAATCACAGTATTGATAACCATATAAAACTTAAAATTTATTTTCTTCTCAGATGCCATGAAGTACACCATTGTGGTTTCAGCTACTGCTTCGGATGCTGCCCCACTTCAGTACCTGGCTCCTTATTCCGGATGTTCTATGGGAGAATATTTTAGGGATAATGGCAAACATGCTTTGATCATTTATGACGACTTATCCAAACAGGTCAAATGAAATGTATTTTTCGACTCTGTATGTTGGTGCCCCAGTGGTAGTTGACAAATGTAGCTTCTGTCTAATAGGTGAACTTCACAACCCTTTTCTATACCATAGGCTGTTGCTTACCGTCAGATGTCTCTGCTGCTCCGCCGACCCCCTGGTCGTGAGGCCTATCCTGGTGATGTGTTCTACCTACACTCCCGTCTGCTAGAGAGAGCAGCCAAAATGAACGATGCTTTTGGTGGGGGCTCCTTGACTGCTTTACCAGTCATAGAAACACAAGCTGGTGATGTGTCTGCTTACATTCCAACGAATGTCATTTCCATCACTGACGGACAGGTATTGATTTTATGATTAAATAAGTGTGAAAGCTTTGGATGATTTGAAGGCATTGGTTGAGATTAGTAGTTCTGAACTAATTTGTTAAATGCTTTTTAGTTTTCATTATGGAAAATCTCAAACGTAAAGAGAATAGTATAATGAAACCCCACATATCCCACCCATTTATCAATTCGTGGTATAGTGTACTTCATTCTTGCTTTCTTTTTACCCACTATTCTCTTCCCTGTATAATTTTGAAGCAAATCCTGGAGAAATCACACCACTTCACCTGTATAAGATTCAATATAGATACGATACCTGTTCTTTTCTCATCTCACTCACATTTCCTAATCTCAGCAATAGAATATTCAGGTTGATTGGGTTGTGAAAGATTTGAGGAGCTCTTTACCATAAGAAGACATTTAGCATTTTTCCTGGCCTCAGCATTTGCTACAATGACTTAATTTTGAAAATAGTTGATTTCTTTAGGCCTGCTAATAAGCGTGAGTATTTTCCTTACATTGTAGATTTTCTTGGAAACAGAATTGTTCTACAAAGGTATCCGTCCTGCCATTAATGTTGGTTTGTCTGTATCCCGTGTTGGATCTGCTGCCCAAACCAGGGCCATGAAACAGGTAATTTGCATCACTTTGTCATTAGGTTAAAAATCAAAGTGTATGGTGGTCTGTGTCATTGAGGTAAGTATTTTTGTATTGTGTGAATTAACCATTTCTGTATTTCAGGTGGCAGGTACCATGAAACTGGAATTGGCTCAGTATCGTGAGGTTGCTGCTTTTGCCCAGTTTGGTTCTGACCTCGATGCTGCCACTCAACAACTCTTGAGTCGTGGTGTGCGTTTGACTGAGTTGCTGAAGCAAGGACAGTATTGTGAGTTGTACTTTTCCATTTGGTCAAGTTCCTACTGTGTGTTAGGACCTGGGAATATCACATAGCTCCTTATAAGAATATGTGCTGTTAATCTTTGATCAGAGATATTGTCTTTTGAATGTGATTGATACCTGTGTTACTTAATTAAAGTACAGTCCTTATCATTTGAATGTAAATGTGAGGAAAGGTGTACTAATACCCTTCTTTTGGGAGTTAAGACATAGTAGATTCCATTCCTCCCCACCATCGCCCTCTTGGCTATATGATTGTGGAATTTGGCAGATTTAAAAGAATGTTAGTGTCGGGAATTCCCTGGCAGTCCAGTGGTTAGGACTCTGCCAAGGGCCTGGGTTCGATCCCTGATCAGGGAACTAAGGTCCTGCAAGCTTTGTGGGTGCGGCCTAAAAAAAAAAAATGAAAAAAAAAAAGAATGTTAGTGTGTACTACCTTGCTATAAAATTTCAGCAAGTTATTTATACCCAGAAGAATATAAATGCTGCTGGATGATATACAGTGCTCATGGAATATGCTCAGAGGTTACACTTCAAGGCTTACCATTATGAGGAAAAAACTGATTCAGGGCGGGGAGGTGGGAAGGAGTACTGATGTGGAGTTTCCACTTGTGAAAGTAGGCGATCTGTAGACACGTGTTAATAATTCGTGGAAAAAGTAAGTTTCTCTGACTTTGGAAACATGGCATTTATTTGTTGAGCAACTCACTTATTTCTTTTCAGCTCCCATGGCTATTGAAGAGCAAGTGGCTGTTATCTACGCTGGTGTCAGGGGGTATCTTGATAAGCTGGAGCCCAGCAAGATCACAAAGTTTGAGAATGCTTTCTTGTCTCATGTTATCAGCCAACATCAAACCCTGTTGGGCAAAATCAGGTATGAACACAACTGATGTCTTCTTTTTTGTAAGCTTTAAAATGTAAAGCCTTGTTAAAATTCTTTTGAATTCTGTAATTAAGCTAGTCATTGAATTTTTATCCAGGTCAGAACTGATCTGCTTTTGTTTTCAAAATAGGGCTGATGGAAAGATCTCAGAAGAGTCAGATGCAAAGATGAAAGAGGTTGTAACAAACTTCTTGGCTGGGTTTGAAGCTTAAACTCCTATGGATTCACGTCAAATGCCAGATTTGGTTTTGTCATTGTTTCTTCTTGTTGCATTTATAAAAGGATTATTCCAATACTTCAGATGTACAGTAATCACATTAAAATAAAGGTTCCATATTGGCTTGGTGGCTTTCTATAGATTCTTTTTGCGGTACGCGGGCCTCTCACTGCTGTGGCCTCTCCCGTTGTGGAGCACAGGCTCCGGACGCGCAGGCCCAGCGGCCACGGCTCACGGGCCCAGCCGCTCTGCAGCATGTGGGATCCTCCCGGACCGGGGCATGAACCCATGTCCCCTGCATCGGCAGGCGGACTCAACCACTGCGCCACCAGGGAAGCCCTATAGATTCTTTAAAAAGAATGGAGATTATACTTTGAGGAATTGGTAAACATGTTTCTTAGCTTTTTTTACTTGATTATTATAAAGTTAGCAGGCCCACATAATATTTGAGACTGAGTTCTTTGTAAGATTCTAGAGTGCTTTGTGATTGATTAAAGAGAAATTCACTAACTGGATATATGTGGCAAAGTTCATATTTGATAATGTTGAAAAGTCTGATTGACTTCTCTTCCCAGAAGACTAATTTGCATAAAGAGGTACTGTAGGCAGGAAAAGAACAGGGCAACTAAAATTGTCAAGGAAATAAAAAGCTAAGTGAAGAGTGAAAGATCAGGACAAAAATTGAGAAAGGAGGTATCAGAGTAAAATTGTGAACATGTCAATATTTTCTCATTGTGTGCTTTAATGTACCTTTTATAAGCTGCAGTTCTTAAGTGATCAAGTTTTCATGGTTAGTATTTTTGGTCTTATTTAGGAAATTTTTACAGTCAGAAAGATAAATATATTTTCTACTAAGAGTTCTAAAGATTTGCTTTGTCATCTGAGCTTAATTCAGTATTAGAGTTCTCCAGAGAAATAAAACATAAACATAGCTGTATGGAGAGATTATGGGATTGGCAAGTTTGAAAGGGTAGATGGGCAGGTTGAAGACCCAGGGAACAGTTGCACCTGGGGGTAGAATTCCTTCTTCCATGGTGGACCTCAGGTTTTTCAACTGGATGAGACCCACCCACGTGGAGAGTAATCTGCTTTACTCAAAGTCTATTGTTTTTTAAGTGTTAATCATCTAAAAAATTACCTTCACATGGGACTTCTCTGGCGGTCCAGTGGTTAAGATTCTGTGCTTCCAATGCAGGAGGAGCAGGTTCGATCCCTGGTTGGGGGGGGGAACTGAGATCCCATGTGCTGAGTGGCACGTGGCCAAAAAAGAAAACCTTCACGGCAATGTCTAAACTGGTGCTTGACCAAAAACTGGATACCATAGTCCAGCCGAGTTGACATAAAAGATTGACCATCATCATCCATTTGGAGTTGTATTTTTGTGTAGAGGTCAGAAGTCGTTTTTTTTTTTCTTTTCCATATGTATATCCAGTTTTTTCAGCTCCATTTATTAAATGGTTCTTCCCCACTTAAACTGCCATATGTGTGTTGTATTTAAATTTCACCCATGCCTGTGACTTTCTGGGCTCTATTCATTTTTAAATTAACACAGGCATATAATTTAATGAATCAAAAACTCAAGACAGGGCTGTTGATGAAAAATGGCAATCTCTTGCTTGTCTACCCCCAACTTTCTGCTCTCTTAAAGCAACTAACTTCATTTATTTCTTTTGTCAGTTACCTCCATATTGCAGTTTCTATTATGCCGCTTTTATATTATATGTGTGATCTATTGATCTCACCAAATAGATAAGAATTTTTCATGTGGACACTCACATTACCCACCCTACCATAATCCTCTGTCATTACAATATAAACAGATTATGATTTGAGATAAAGAAATTTTGCTTATGTGACTTATTTATGAGCTGATGAAAGCCAAAATGTTTATGTTCTTAGTCTCGGTAGGCTCTCTGTATAAATAGAAGTACTAGTTTAATTTGTCTAATGATAGACAGGTGATACTGATACTAAAAGAGCAGATGTGCCCTATGAAAAGTTTGGTGAGTCTGGTCATTTAGATTTTAGTTTCTACTGTCAAGCTGTATGAACTTGGTAAGTCATTTAAGTTTTTGTTCATGTAAATAAAGAGTTGTGCTAGAACATGTCAAGAATTCTAAGCTGTATGGCCCTTTCCCTGATTTTACTGAGCTAAAGCCTAGCCCATTCTATTGCAGCAGTGAACCAGGAGCAACAAATTCTAAGATTCAAATGTATTTTTTTTTAACCACTCAGAGACTAATGTGATGGGGCACTTCACCTGGCTGTTCTGAACAGGCAGGCCTGAATACTCTGATTAATGGCCTTCCTGTGCGGCAGCCAAATGGCCTATCATAAAATGGTTTTTGTACAGCTTATAGAGGAATGGTGAACGTCTGAAAAGGTACTTGAGCTTTGAAATTTGAGGTTTTATGGCTTTCAGATATGTATTTCAAGGTCTCTTGATAATAAAGTCTGTAATTCTAGAAATATTAAGATAGGCATATTTTTTATAAATTTTAAAATTTTGTTTTTGGTTGCGTTGGGTCTTCGTTGTGGTGTGCAGGCTTCTCATTGCGGTGGCTTCTCTTGTGGAGCAGGGGCTCTAGGTGCATGGACTTCAGTAGTTGGTGCGCGGGCTCAGTAGCTGTGACTTGCGGGCTTTAGAGCGCAGGCTCAGTAGTTGTGGTACAGGGGTGCTTAGTTGCTCCGTGGCATGTGGGATCTTCCTGGACCAGGGCTCAAACCCATGTCATCTGCATTGGCAGGCGGATTCTTAACTGCTGCACCACCAGGGAAGCCCAAGATAGGCATATTTTAAATAGTGCTTAGTTTATTGAGCATCAGCTATGAGATGAACACTAAAGAAAGGTACAAAGTGAGCAAGGCAGAAGGATCCTTTCAGTAACTTATCTAGGGTTAGGGAGTGGGACAAAAGACATTTAATATAATGATGACTTTGTAAACACTGTGCAGCTACTACCTAGAAATACAAATAACATGCAGTAAGTAACCAGTACAAAATGCCATTTGAATTAAAAATGACTACCTACTGGTAGAGCTGGAAAAGAGCTTGTACTGGCATTTGGCCAGAGGAAGACTTTTAAATTTTATCTATTTATTTTTGGCTGCATTGGGTCTTCATTGCTGTGTGCGGGCTTTCTCTAGTTGTGGTGAGTGGGGGCTACTCTTCGTCGTGGTGCATGGACTTCTTGCGGTGGCTTCTGTTGTGGAGCACGGGCTGTAGGCATGCGGGTCAGCAATTGTGGTTTGTGGGCCTAGAGTGTAGGCTCAGTAGTTGTGGTGCATGGGCCCAGTTGCTCCACGGCATGTGGGATCTTCCCAGACCAGGGATCCAACCCGTGTCCCCTGCATTGGCAGGTGGATTCTTAACCACTATGCCACCAGGGAAGCCCACGTTTTTTAGTGGGTTGAAGT